>NW_008358999.1:939353-941845 GCF_000622305.1 Nannospalax galili
TTTTTTCATTATTTATTTATAACAAACATTCCCCCAATTTCCTCTGGCCAGAAGTTGCTGTCAGTCTTAGCCAATCAGAGAAGAGAATCATCTGACTCACCCATCCTGCAAACGGCCCTGGACATAGCATAGGTTCAAACTGGCCATTAAACCTGCTGGTATCTGGGTGTGGTGGAGCATGACTTTAATCACAGTGCTTCAGAGGCAGAGACGGGCAGATCTCTGTGAATTCAAGGCCAACCTGGTCTACATAGTGAGTTCTAGGCCAGCTGGGGCTACAAGGAGAGCCTGTCTCAAAAAAGACTCCCCCCGCCAAAAAGCCCCAAAACTGAGGCTGGTAACAGAATGTAGCTCAGTAGTAGAGAACTTGCCTACCATGCATAGTGACATACGTTCAATGACCAGCACAGAAAAAAAGAAAGAGAAAGAGAGAGACAGAGGGGGGAAGGAGAAAGGGAGGAAGGGAAAGAGAGAGAGATGAAAGAGAGACAGAGACAGAGAGAGGAAGGAACGAAGGAAGGAAGAAGAAGAAAAGCCTGGTATGGTGGCACACCTTTAATCCCAACACTCAGGAGGCAGAGGCAGGCAGATCTCTGTGAGTTTGAGGCCAGCCTGGACTACATGTAAGAGAAAAGAAAAGAAAGAGAAAAAAAAGACAGAATAGAGAAGCCAGGCGTGGTAGCACATACCTGCAATCCCAGCACTGGGGAGGCTGAAGCAGGAGGATTGCCATGATTTCTTAGTCTTTTTATTTATTTATTTTTATTTTTATTTTATGTGTTTGAGTGTTAGACCTGCATGTGTGTGTAAGTGTACCTGTGTCGTGCAGTGCCCTCGGAGAACAGAAGAAGGCATTGGATCCCCTGGAACTGGAGTTACAGATGGTTGTTAGCTGCCATGTGGGTGCTGGGATTCAAAGCCAGGTCTTTTACAAGAGCAGTCAATGATCTTAACCACTGAATCATCTCTCCAGTCCTGGATTGCCATGATTTCAAGGCCAACCTGGGCTACATAGTGACATAGTGAATATCCAATCCTTCTGAACTATAGACTGAGACCCCGTCTAAAGCAAACAGGCAAACAAACTAAACTGTGGTGATTCAGGCCTGTGATCTCAGCACCTGGGGCACTAGTGCCAGGAGGATCAAGAGTTTAAGGCCAGCCTCAGCTACATATGAGTTTGAGGTTATACCTGGGTTATATGAGACTGTCCCCCAAAAAGGGCTATATTGGGAGACTCTGTCTTAAAAAAACAAGCAAAGCAAAACAGAAAAAAAAAATAACAAGACATAGAAGGGAGAGAAGGGAAGGAGAACTAACCTAGCCAGTAAACCACTCTGTCAGTCCATAAACCTAAATCCATAAACCATAAATCTGCCTCAGCAGACAGGAAAGACCCAGCTTCCTGTGCCCTGGCTATGATAACAAAGTCTGGGTATTAACCCCATGGTTTGGGTGCACCCCCCCCCATGGCTCTGCTCAAGCCTGAGCAAGTTTCTAGACTGAGGGTAAGAAGAGGCAAATAGGCCAGGAGGGGCCCTGAGCCTCAGGCAGGCTGGAAGTCCTCTCCTGGCCCTAGGCCTTGCCAGTCAGAACCTTTCTGCCGACAGTAAAAGTTGGGGGGAAAAGGGGACAATCTTGGCCTCACTCTCTTGAGAAGGTCCCTGAACCTGCCCCAAGTCCTCAGCTGTTTACCTAGGCTGAGGCCCTGCCCCTTCACCAATGCCAACTTCCAAGCCCTCTCCTACTGAGAATTATCCATCCCCACCAGGCAGACCAACTTCAGCACCCCCAATCTTTGAGGCTCTTCATCCTAAAGCACAATGTGGTCTATACCCCATTAGAACCTAGGTGAGCTCAGTGGGAAGGAAACTCAGCTGCTCAGACTGACTCTCCCAGGGACACCCCAAGAGGAGGGGGCTGTGAGTTGTAGGGAGTTGAGAAAGGTTGTAGAGAGGGAGGGGGGACAGGGTACAAGCAGGAAGTGTTTCCATTAAGCATTCTTGGCAGACTGCCCAGAAAGATGTCAGAGGAATGGACCCCATCTCCACATCTTCAGTAATTAATCATGCTTCTCTGTCTATAAATAATTTTTCCCTTTAGTAAGAAAGAAGCTCATGTTCTTTTTCCTAAAGGGGTTTGTGTGTGCATGCACATGAGTGGGTGTGCATGTGTGGGTGGGTGTGCTTATGAGTGTGCATGTGTGTGTGCACATACGTGGAGGCTAGAGATCAGTCTGAGGAACTGTTCCTTGGACATCATCTACCTCATATTTTTTACCTCATTAAAAAATATTTTTGGACAAAAAATAAAAAATAAAAAGAGAGAGAAAGCCGGGCGTGGTGGTGCATACCTTTAATCCCAGCACTTCGGAGGCAGAGGCACGTGAATCTTTGTGAGTTCGAGGCCAGCCTGGTCTACATAGTGAGTTCCAGGACAGCTGGGGCTACAGGGAGACTCTGATTGAAACACACACACACACACTATATATA
>NW_008358999.1:942118-997692 GCF_000622305.1 Nannospalax galili
TTTTGAAGCAGGGTCTCCCTGTAAGCCCCAGCTGTCCTGGAACTCACTATGTAGACCAGGCTGGCCTTGAACTCACAAAGATCCGCCTGCCTCTGCCTCCCGAGTGCTGGAACTACAGGCATGCACCACCACGCCCGGCTATGTTTTTGTTTTTTATGAGACAGAGTCTCACTATGTAGCCCTAGTTGGCCTGGAACTCACTATGTAGACCAGGCTGGCCTTGATCTCACAGAGATCTGCCTGCCTCTGACTCTCAAGTGCTGGGATTAAAGGTATATGCCACCATGCTGTGCTAAGATTTTTTAAAATAAAATTTTTTTTTAAGATGGGCATGGTGGTGCTCTTAACCACTGAGCCATCTCTCCAGCTCCCCCCCCCACCTTTTTTTTTTTTTATTATTATTATTATTGAGACAGGGCATCTCCTTGGCCTAGAGCTCACTAGGTAGGCTAGTCTAGCTGGCTAGTGAGCCCAGAGATCCTCCTGTCTCCACCTTCCCAGTGTATTACAAGTGTATGCTGTGGTGCTTGCTGTCATCGCCCCATCCACTAAAGGGCTCTTAAAATTTTACCCACTTGGGCTGGAGAGACGGCTCAGCAGTTAAGAGCACTGAGACCCAGGTTTGATTCCCAGAATCCATATGGAGGCTATGAACCGTCCTTAACTCCAGTTCCAGGGGAATCCGAAGCCCTCTTCTGACCTCTGAGGCATTGCATGACATGGATGCACTCACATACATGCAGCCAATACACTCATACACATGGAATAAAAACAATAAATAAAGTATTTTTAAAAATTTTACCCAGTTGTCTCCTACTCTGCAATCCACTCTCCAGCCAGTCCATCTTGCTGGCACTGTCAGCCTCTGACCATCTCCTCTATGTACAGTCTCCTGTGGCTCTCCAATGCTGGTGGGGACATACCAAACCCCTCATAGGATCCTATGTGACCCAGACCCAGTTCACCTCTAAGGCAGTCCCTCAGACCTCCTGGACCCTTCAGGCCAGCCTCCTGGCTTCAATCCACCCTTGGCCTGGGAGCCTATGCTCTAAGATGGGCGGGCTGCTAGTCAAAATGCTCCCAAATCAGTGTGTTCCAAAACAGGAAGAACCCTTTGACTGTGAACCTCAGATTCTGTTACTCGCCTATGCAAAACCCCCCACCCACTGGCTCCCATTAGGGGAATAAAATCCTGACCTTTGCCTGCTTCTGAGTGTTCAGGGCCATGCCACCTGTGGCTGTCTTCCTGCAACTTGGTGATCTGAGGCTCCTGAAATCTCTCCTGGCTCACTGCCCACCTCAGACCTTTGCCCATGCCTTCTCAGCCTGGAATGTTCTTCCTTTGGTTCAGCTTCCACCCTTACTTGTAACTTTCTGCTGATGTCCCCTTCTGTGTGTGAAAGGCAGCTCTTATCCACTCCAAAGATCCCCAGCTCCTAGGGTGCACTCCCTTGTTAATGCCCTCTGCACTGTGTAAGACCCTGTGTCTTGCTTATAATAGAATGTGGCAAAAGTAGTGGGATATCACTTTGTCTTGGGTTAGGCTTCGAGGTCCCCCTCCTTCTCCCTCCCTTGCTCTGAGGGGAAGAAATTGCTATGTTGTGGACAGAAGCCCATGCTTAAGAGTTTGAGGGAGGCCCCCAGCCTTGGGAGGCCCCTCAATCCCAGCTGACCCCTTGACTGTAGCTGCACTGTATGCCTAACTCATGGAAGATGTAGTCTCAAGATGCTCAATTTTCTTTTGGGAAAGATTTGTTATGCAGCAATAGCTGATAGATACAACTTCCTTGGCCCCTTCACTACCCTAACCCATCAGTCTCCATCCTTTTACCTAGCGTGATTTTTCTAGGCAACACTGTCACTTGATGCCACACTGGCTTGTCTGTCTCCCTTGAGGTTGAGCCTTGCACAGCACTCATC
Source organism: Nannospalax galili (assembly GCF_000622305.1). NCBI lineage: Eukaryota > Metazoa > Chordata > Mammalia > Rodentia > Spalacidae > Nannospalax > Nannospalax galili. The sequence goes on from NW_008358999.1 coordinate 944,039, forward strand.
ACAGCCTCCTCTCAGTGTGAGCAGGGCCTGGCCATCTGCAGACACTTGGGGTTGACTTACTGGCTGAATAGATTAAGTACAGGGATGCAGGTAACTCAAAGGACAGTCATAGCTCAGAAAAGCCAGGGAGGGGTTTGGGGAGAGGGAGGCTGTCTCTCTCCAGTCCTAGCTGACCCTACTTTAAGCAAGCACTATGGACCCTAGTCTTCACTGCTTTTAGTTATTGTTGTTGTAAAGCTGGGAATGGGCCTCAGGGCCTAATGTAGGCCAGGCAAGCCCTCTACCAACTGAACTATATAACCAGCCCCACCTCCTTTTTCACCAATACTGATGTTAGAACCTAAGGCCTCATACATTGTAGGCAAGCACCATATCACTGAGCCAATAATCTAATTTTTATACACTTGTCAGACACAATATAATTTTGATAAGAAAAGAATTCCATTCCATCCCCTGTGTCCCAATTTTTGTTTGGAAAATGGTCCCTGTGCCCATAAAAAGGAAGGGACAGCTGAGTCCAGCTCTTTCCCAGCCTATCCCCAGGGCATTCATGGCTATACTGTGGGCCAAGGCTAGTGTGTCTGTCTTCCAGCACAAACAGTAGGGCCTGTTGGAACCCAGAACCCGTCTGGGTCTTGCGGATGCTGGCCTTATGCCCACCCAGCTGAGTTGTTTCCTCCAGACAGGGCAAGTTCTGGGACAGAAGCCAGCTCTCCCAGCAGGGGTACTGGTGTTGTACTGAGCGGGTACCCATTGTGCTTGGGCTATACCTGACATCCACCAAACCAGCTCTGGGTCCCACTTGTCCCAATAACAGGGTGCTTTGGGTGGGGAGTAGAGGACCACCAGCCAGCTCTTGCCTGCTCTTGAGCAGTGGCCCTTGGGTGGCCATGGTGGTCTTTGTCCTTTTTTGAGACAGAGTCTCATGCAAACCAGGCTGTCCACAAATTTGGTATGTAGCAGAGGATGACTCAGATCCCCTGATCTTCCTGCCTCTACTTCCCAGATGCTAAGATTACAGATGTGCACCATCACACCTGGTAGCACTGGGGATGGAACCCAGGGCTCTGTGAATACTGGGCAAACATTCTACCCACTGAGCTACATCACCACATCCAGCCCATAGAGGGTGTGGAGTCCTCAAAGTGCCTCATCTAGGCCTCAGCTCTTCCCTGCCATTCCCACATGGGCCTGCTCTTGGGACCCAGGAAGGCACCGTCACAGAAAGGGTGCCTCTTCCTGATGGGCCGCCTCTCTGGTGAAGCCCCAACAGAACCAAACTGCCAGTGGGCTAGATGCTTGGCTCAGGAAAATAGGCCTGAAGGGGGACCTCAGGCTGCCTGGGACATAAGGTGGCCAGAACTACATCCAGAGCCACCTGGGATGGATACGCCTATTTCTCATAGGCAGCCCTGTTAATCCTCTGGCTCTGAACATTCAGCCAGAAGTGGGGAGCAGGGAGCATGCAAAATGTGAACTCTGGGATGGTGGTAGGGTGGAGGATGGCTCTGTTCAAATCCTATGTACCTGGGCCAGAGAGATGGCTCAGCAGTTAAAAGTACTTGCTAGTTTTGTATAGAACTGGAGTTCAGTTCCTAGCACCCAGCCATGTTGGGTGGTTCACAAATGCCTGTAACTCCAGCTTGTCTTTTGATGTCCCCAATCTTGGCTCTGAATGGGGCTGAGATGGGAAGAATCACATGACCTTGGACAAGTCAGGGTCAGAGGCTGGGGACCCAAGAGTAGCTTCAGCTCAGATTGGGACAGGGTATGTGTGCAATCCACCTGAGATGCAGGGGGGGGGTCCTAGATCTCTATCCCCTAATCCCTTGCTATCTCAATACTGTACCCCATCCCAGCGCTCCCTCCCTCTGTAAGGACGCCTGTGGTAGGGTAGAGCAGCAGATTAACCTACAGAAGAAGCCAGTTGACACAAGACTGAACAACCCTTCCCCACCTGGACCAATGTAACCAACACAGCATGTTCGAGAAAAGCAAGAGGGCAGAGCTATGAAAAAGATCTATAATGGGGCATGAGCTGGCCCAGCACTTAAAAAAATATTTATGAGCCGGGCGTGGTGATGCACGCCTGTAGTTCCAGCACTTGGGAGGCAGAGGCAGGCGGATCTCTGTGAGCTCAAGTCCAGCCTGGTCTACGTAGTGAGTTCCAGGAGAGCTGGGGCTACAGCGAGACCCTGCTTCAAAAAGACAAAAAAAAAAAAATTATTTTTTAAACTTTTATTTATTATTTTTATTTTATGTGTATGCATGTATTGCCTGCATGTAGGTAAGTGCACCCATGTATGCAATGCCCACAGAGGTCAGAAGAGGCTGTCAGATTCCCGGACAGTTGTTAGCTGCCATATGGGTGCTGGGATTTTAACCCAGGTCTTCTGTAAGAACAACCAGTGTTCTTACCCGCTGAGCCATCCCTCCAGCCCCCTATTATTATTATTTTTATGTGTAGGAGTGTATTGCCTGCATGTATGTAAATGTACCCGTGTCATACAATGCCAGTGAAGGTCAGAAGAGGGCATCAGATCCCCTGGAACTGGAGTTAGGGACAATTGTTAGCTGCCATGTGGGTGCTGGGTCCTGTACAAGAGCAGTCAGTGCTCTCGGAGAGCCATCTCTTCTGCTGAGTCATCTCTTCAGCCCCATGGCCCAGGGCTTTTGAATGTCTGCCTTTCCCATTCTCAAAAGTGCTTTCCCTTTCATAAAACCCTCTCTGTGTCTTTGCTACTAATCATGTGTCCCTGGTGCCATTTTTTCTTCTGGGACACAAGAACCTGAAAATTTCAAAGGCTCCCCTTGGCCCTTAGGGAGACCCAGCCTATGTCAGGTTTGAGGCTCACATTCTAGGATCCTGTTAGAAGAGTCGTAGGCCTCAGAAACAGCTTTTTCTATGTCTTTGTGATTCTCAACATGAGTTCAGAAAAATTATCTTTATTGTTCATGGAGACGGTGAAGTCGGGGAGGGGTAAGAGGACAGGGAGCCATTCTGAGGTCACAGTCCTCCATCCTCCAGCCCTGCCCAGAAAGGCAGGTCTGACCAAGACATATAAACTGTCTACCCAGAAGAAAGAGGGATTTACTTAGGGCCCTCCATGTCGCCACCCTCCCAGGTCCCCAGCCTTAGCCCTCCCCTTTCTCCATGGGTCCTCAGGCCTGTCCCTTATTCTAGGTGGGGACCAGCCCTGTCACTCAGTCTCCAGGCCATATCCTGAGGTCAAGACCTTGCTGGTCAGCCTGTGTAGGCTGGAGACAGACGTCAAGTCTCCTGAGGGGCAGGTCAGGAAGAGTCTGTGCTTCGGGACAGGGCAGCTGCAGAGGGCTGGGACTGGCATGGAGCTGTCGCTGTTGATGCCCCTGTTGCTGATGCTGATGCTGTTACTGTAGGCCTTGGGGATGGAAAGCCCTGGGGGAGGGTCGGGAGGAAAAGATGCAGACCCTGTATCTGTCCATCTCTGTTAGCCCCAGGGATGCTATGATCAGGACCTTCTGACCCCTCAGGGACCCTGGGGTTCAGGCTGGAGTGCGCTGTGGGCAAGGTTGGGTGGCACCTATCTCCCACTCCTAGTATCTTAGAAGACAGTAGGGCTTGGCTACAAATGGAAGAAAGGACTTTCCAGCTTCTTCTGCCCCAGAGGTCACCCTAACTCTTGTCAAACATGGGTCTCTGGAGGTTTCATGAACACTGGGAGCAGAGTGGGGCCTGGGGTACATGGGGGTGCCTACCTGTATCTGGCAGAGGTCGATTAGGATACGAACACCTGCCAGGCACCACAGCTCACCCAGCAGGGAGACAAGGATGCCCAGAATGTCCAGCCAACGACCCACAGTCAGCAGCAGAATGAAGAGGCCACCCATGCGCACTAGCACCGTCTGGACCTGGCTCTGCAGATTGAATCGCTGCTGCCGCTGTTCCTCTACAGGACGCAGTGGTCACCGTCTGTGCCGGTGCACCTGTCCATTTCCCATCTGCCTTCCCCAGGGACCGTATCACCTTCCTTAGCCCTCCTACATCCCCAGCTCCTCTCTCTGAGTACCCCCAAATCTCTCCCAGTCAAGGACAGAGCCCTGCTGGCCTTCAGTCTTCCCCTTCTGCCTGCTGGTCTGATCTACCATACATGTCCCACCCCTGTCCCAACCATCTTCCCCAGGGCTCCTGGCTTCAGTTCCTTTCCAAGTTGTACCAACCAGCAAAAGCGACCTTCTAAACATGTCAACATGATGAAGTCATTCCTCTATTTACAACACTGCCAGGACTTCCTATGGCTTCTAGAGTAGAATTTGAATCCATAGCTTGACTTGCAAAGTACTGCTTGATTTGCCCCAGGTCTACTCCCCAATCTCACCTGTCTCTGAACTAGTCTCCCTTGCTCACTACTAGCTGTTCTGACTTCCTGTTTTGCTCATTGAACATGCCCAGCTTATCCCCACCACAGGGCACTTGCTGTTCTTACTGCCTGGACTACCCTTCCTTGCCCTGTCACTTCTGACCAGTTCCCAGTCTGTAGCCAGGAGGCTCTGGCTAGAGGCCAGATCTGACCAGCCCACTCTTTCCTGCTTAGGACTCTCCCAGCCTGGCTGACCATAGTAGCGATTGACCAGGGCCTTATGAACTTGGCTAGCTTTACCCAACCCCCTTGCCCTTAGAGTGACCACACTGGATATCTGTCACTGGTTCCATGTGGCCATGTCCTCTCTCACTCTGGGCTCTGGCAAATGTGGCTCTCCTGCCCTTGATGCCTTCTCCTCTCTGGGGCTCCCGCTCAGACCAACCCAGGTGCCAGCTCCTTAGGGCTCCTGTACCAGGCAGAATGTTGCTCTGAGCTGCCCACAACGTGCCCATAGTACAGCCGCTGTCCCTAGACTGAGTGGACTGGATGCCCTGGGATGTCAATGGAGTGACTGCCGATGGAGGCCCCACCCTGTGGCTCTCACCCTGCATGTAGATGACCAGCAGTGTGTAGCAGATGGTGAGCGGCATCCAGAAGCGCATCGCCTCTGATGTGCTCAGGAAGTCCTGGTTGATGAGGGCCACAGCCGCCAGGTCACTCACAGCAAAGGCCACTGCCAGAGTGCGGCCCAGGAGCCTTGGCAGGCCATGCTGGCCGGCCAGCAGACCCAGGCAGACCCCACAGTAGCGCTGAGTGCTGTGCAACTCATAGAGGCTGCAGACGTGACTGCGGAGGCGCCGGGCAGCCAAGGCAAGCAGTGCAGCCAGCCCAAGGCTCAGGAGTAGGTTCAGGGTGCTGTGTGGGGCACCTTCCTGAAGGAAGTTCAGCCCGCAGCTCAGCCCGCAGCCCAGGGAGAACTGGCACAGCAGATAGAGCTGCAGCCTCTCCTTGTCCTCGGAGCCCTGCAGGAGAAGGTAGTTGATGGCAAGCAGCACTTCAGGAGACAGGCACCCTAAGGAACCCTGGGAATCCGTCCCAAAGAGAGAGCAAAGGCCTGGGTTGGGCCATAGTGGGTGGTCTCTTGACCATCTAATAGCTAGTGGTTCAGAACCTTGAAGAACTGGCTTCACACCCAACTCCCTCCCTTGATGGTTGGGCCACAGATAAGCCATGTGCTCTTTTGAGCCTCAGTTTCCCAGCAGACCCCTAATCATCATGGCTGTGGGCATGGAATGAGCTGAAGTGCTCGAAGTACTTAATACTGTTTTATTATTTATTAATTTTATTTTTTATGTGTATGAGTATATTGCATGCATGTAAGTGCACCCATGTGCAGTGCCCACAGAGGACAGAAAAGGGCATCAGATCCTCTGGAACTGGAATTATGGACAGTTGTTAGCCACCATGTGGGTGCTGGGAATCAAACCTGGGTCCTCTGCAAGAGCTGCCAGTGCTCTTAACCACTGAGTCATCTTTCCAGTCCCCTTAATGCTGTTTTTAAATTTAAAAAAAAATTTTTTTTTTTGGTCTTTTTGAGACAGGGTCTCCCTTATGTGTATGCGTGTATTGCCTGCATGTAGGTAAGTGCACCCGTGTTGTGCAATGCCCGCAGAGGACAGAAGAGGCTGTCAGATCCTCTGGAACTGGAGTTACAGTTGTTAGCTGCCATGTGTGTGCTGGGACTTAAACCTGGGTCTTCTGCAAGAACAGCCAGTGTTCTTAACTGCTGAGCCATCTCTCCAGCGCTAATGCTGTTTTTAAAACAAGGTCTTGTATCCCAAGCTGGCCTCAAACCCGATAGGTAAAACATAACCTTGAATTTTTTGTTTGTTTGAGGCAAGGTCTCACATGTAGCCCTGGCTAGCCTGGAACTATGAGGATCAGGCAGGCGAGGATCAAGCGGGCCTTGACTTCACAGTGACCCACCTGCCTTCACCTCTCAAGTGCTGGGATTAAAAGTTGAGTCCCCATGCCTGGCCTTGCCGCCGGCCCTTTGACTGCTGGAATTACAGGCATGTGTCACCAGGCCTGTTTGCTCAGTGTTGGGGATCAAATCCAGGGCTCCTGCATACTAGGCAAGCACTCTATCAACATCTTCAGTCCACATTATTTTCTTGGGACTGGAGGATGGCTGCATCTGTGCTGACATGGAGACCAGACAAAACCCCAGGGAGCAAACTGCAACCTCTGCTTCCATCTGAGAGGGAAGGGGCTCCCACTGGGCCCCACTTTACAAGGGGTGAGAAGGACTGGGAGTGGCCCCTAGCTTCTTCCCTGCAGTCTCACCTTGCCCTGGGACAGCAGTGTGGACACAGCCCGGAGGGAGAACTCCAGCACCACAAGGGCGGCCACCCGGGCCCCCACCACCGTCAGGAACAGGCCCAGCCCGGCCAGGTGCACGGTCTCCAGCGAGGCCCACTGCGTTCGCAGCCGCTGCTTTTGAGGCTGTCGCCGGGGGTCACTGTGGGGGCAGAGAGGGAGTGGGCAGAGGAGCAGGTCCACAGTCTGGCCCCTGGGTGGGGAAGTGGGGACAAGGTCCCGAGGCCCCAGCCGCCCCCCCCAGCCCTCCCCAGAGAGGCCAGAGTCCACGTGGGGCCCAGCTGCTTGCCTGGGCCGAGCTGAGTTGCACCGGCGTGAACACTTACTTGACACAGGCCACGAAGAAGTAAACTTTCAGGAGGCTGTTGAGAACCGAGACTCCAAGGGCCCCGATCAGGCCTGAGCCGAAGGGGAGGGTAAGAGGGGACGTTAGGAGCGCAGGTGCGATGGCAGGGGTGGGGAGGGTGCGAGGGTGCAGGGGGAGGGGGACAGGTGGCGAGGCCCACGTGGGTGGGGCCCACCTTGCACCCCGCCCACCCAAGGGAGGGGCGGGGCCCAGGCGGGCGTGCGGGAGGCGCTCACCTTGCAGGAGGCTGTTGAAGAGGCTGGAGCCCCACTCCAGAGAGGGGAGGCCGGGGAGCCAGGAGAGTAGGGAAGGCAGAGAGAGCATGGCAGCCTCGGGGATCCAACCCCAGCCTCTAGCCCGCTCTGGGTTGGGACAGACCCAATGACATCACCGGTCAAAGGTGTCTGTAGAGGGCAGGGGCGGGACTAGGTGGAAACAAAGGCCTAGGGACTGGGGGAGGGGTGGGGAGCGGAGAGCCAGAAGTCTTGGCGCGTCCAGGTTGCTTCGAAAACTCAAGGCCCAGCTGCAGGGCCCAGGGGTGCGGGTGCAGGCAACTTGCTGCTGCTGAGGGCTCCCCATTTAGGCATCAAGGGTAAAGCAGTTATCTCTAGTCTATGTCCCTCTTTATACTTCAAGCCCACCATGCCTTCTGGGAGGCCCACCTCTGCCTGTCCACCTGTCCATCCCAGACTGAGATGTGGGTGTGGCCCACACTCAACTTGAGCATGAGTGCTCTCAGCTCATGATCCCAAAGTAGGTCTCCCCACAGCCTGAGGCTAGTCCTCTCAGCCTGAGGTCTGGGACTCCCACAGTCTAAGGTCACTTCAGGCTCTGTCACTCTAAAATCTTGTAGCCCAGCTTCCCAGGCCTCAGTCTTGGCTGTGCTGTTTCAAGGAATGGGAGGGTCTGGAGTTCCCTGAGGACTCAGATGGGGTCTGCAATCATCCTTACGACAGGGGTTGGGTGCAGGCTTGGCTCCCGCTGTTCATTCCTCTGGGGTCCACTAGGTGGCAGGCCTGACCTGGCCAGGCTGGAGCTGTTGTGTCTTTCCCAGAAGGTGCTGAGAACTGTGGGTTTGAGGTTCAGGGGTGGGTGGCAGAGGTTGCCAGGGGTAGAGGGGAGTCACCAAAGTAAACAAAATAGAAAACTTTATTGGAGAAACAGCACAGGCTGTTTCTGGGGAGCAGCTCTCCTACTTGGGGTATGGTGGGGAAGGTAGTTGGGGCTACTTGATCCTGGCCAGTCTTGTCTGGCCTGGGATCTTGTCTGGTGTCCACCTTCATAATATAAAGGTTAGTGCATGTCTTAGGAGCCCACTTGGGGTGGAGTGAGTCTGTGGTCTGCAGAAAGGGCCATGGGTCTGGCACTGGACCTACCATGGTTCATAATTCTGAATTCAATACTTCCAGATTCACATGCTGAAGTTGTAACTCCACTCCCTCAGGAGGTGACTGTATGTGAGATGGGTAACTATCTCTGTAACAACATGGTTTTCCTACAGTGTGCCCCATCTAACATGACTGGTTTTCCCCCTCTTTCTCTCTCTCTTCCTCACTCTCCATCCCCCTCCCCCTCTTCTCTCTCCTCTCAACTCTCCAGAATCACATGTAGCCCAGGCTGGTCTCAAACTCACTATGTAGCCAAGAATGACCTGAACCCTTGATCTTCCTGCCTCTGCCTCCCCAGTGCTGAGATTACAAGCATGCACCTCTATGCCCAGTCTCTGTGGTGATAAGGTTGAACCCCAAGGCTTCATGCATGCTAGGCAAGCACTCTATTAACTGAGCTAGATCCTCAGTCTGACTGGGGTCCTTATAAAAGGTAATCAGACTTAAATATACAGAGACAGCTGTGTGAGAACACAGGGAGAAGTGTGGCCACCCACAAACTAAGGAAAGAGGCCTCAAGAGGGGCTAGCCCTGGGCTTTGGGGTGTGCATCACTGGCAGAGCATATAACATGTCCCAGGATCTGAGCAACATAAATAATGAAATAAAGTTCAAGACAGAGGCTGACCCTTGACCTTGATCTCAAGCTTCCAGCCTTCAAAAAATAAGAAAATAAGTTCTTGTTGATTTGGGTTGCCAACACTTTAGAACTTTGTTAGGGTGGCCCTGGTAAAATAGGCACTGGGGGACACTAGGGCCTCGTGACCCATTCATGGATTTTCCCATATGTGCAGTGACCTCTGAGGGATATGTTGCCCCACAGCCCTGGCATAGCAGTGCCCTGGTCAAAAGTACAGAACCCAGGCTTGAGTTCTAAGTCTGGCTCTGGCACCACAAAGCTGTGTGACTCTGACCAGAACTGTGGCTCCCCTCAGCCTCTGCTGCTTTGTGGAGAGAGATTTTGGAGGGTCACACTATGAGTGGAGAACTGAGGAGTCGGCATAGCTGAGCTGCTCTGTGCATGGGGACTCTGATATGCATGGGTTACTGTGGCAATGGGCAAGGTGCTGGGGCATGGTAACGCAGAACTGAGAAGGAGGCAGAGGGTGCTCACGAAGAACTCTGATTCTAGAGCTGGGTTGATCAGAGTTGTCCACAGTCCTCCTGACTTGTGGCAGGACCTGACTCAGGTCGGCTCCTGGTGGCCAGTCCTTACTGAGCAGGCCAGTTCTTCCACCGAGTGCCAAGTTGTGTGAGGATGTGGGATGAAGGCTGACACTAGGTACCCTGGTATTGGGGCTTTTCTGCCAGTTTCCGCAGTTCATCCCAGAAGAACATGCTGAGGATCGTGTGAGGGCCCAGGCGCAGATAGGCCAGTCCCAGGCCCTTGTAGAGTGCCAGGGGGCCCTCCTGTTGATAGATCTTCACCAGGCAATCGGCAAGGCCCCTGTACAGTTGGCCCTAGGGACAGACATGGGGTGGGGGTTTACCTTGAGAGCTGTGAGGTCCCAGGCCCTGTCACAAGTGAGTGTTTGTGTGTACAGGCTTCTTTCTGTTAGTGTGTCAGAAGGGGCACGTGTCAGTCCCCAGCTGGGAGGATTACAGAAAGGTGACCCTCTGAACTGTGACATTAGTGGAAAAAAGATGGGCCTCATCCTTCAGGCAGACAGCCTCTTGCTAAAAGCACAGCTCTCCTGGGTACTTTGTTACCGATACATCCTTGAGATTGGCAATGCCACAGGAAGGTCATGATTCTAATCCTGGCTCCTCTACTTACCAGATGGGTGAACTTAGATAAGTCACTTCTGCTCTCTGAGCCTTAATTTCTTTATCAAGGACCAGAATAAAATCAGGGTGTCAAAGGGCTTGGGTATATGCCTGTTAATATGCTGTGTATGCCTATGGAACTCTTGACTGTGTGTGTGTGTGTATGTTGGGGGGATCTCCCAGCTCCCCACATCCTCCACTCCCCCGTTCCCTGCTCACCCTGCCAGTTCTGTCCACTGGCTAATTGTACAGCCGTGTGCTGACCACATCAAAGGGGGTCATGACAGCAGCTACAGCTATACTGCTGATCATGCCTCCAGCCAGGGCTACCAGCCAACTGTCCTCCGAGAACCACTGTGGGGATGACACAGGCTGCTGACCCCATCCGCTGCCCTCCACCCACCCATAGGTGCCCTCTCTGCCTCATGAAAGCTGGTAGGGCTGGGGTTGGGGTTCAATTCAGACCTCTCTAGTCATTCCCTACTCCACCCCACCACCCTGAGCTCCTCCAGTCTCAGCACTCACTAAAGACCCCCAACTCCTGTTGGGCACAAAGGCTGGGTCACAACTATGACAGCAGAGCCTACAGTTTCTTCCCTCCCTCCCTGGGTCCCTCCTTCCCTTCTTTTTTTTTTTCTTTTTGTTGAGACAGGGCCTTCTTATGCAGCGGACTGCTCTCAAACTTGTCATCCTCCTGACTCCACCTTTCAAGTACTGAGATTACAAGTAAGACCCACTAGCCTTAGCTGCAACTAATTTGCTTCTCCCGCCCCCCCTTTCTCTGCAGTCCAAGCTGACCTCAAACTCTATGTAGCTGAGGACCCCCCTAAATTTCTGATCCTCCTGCCTCAATATTCCAAGTGCTGGCGTGCAGCACCATGCCCAGAAAGATTAGCTTTTGTATTAGACGCTATTTGTCACCACCCCTGTGTGAAAGAGGCAGGAGGCAGGTGGCCCTCTCACTCTACCTGTGCAGGTGTCTCCAGCCCTTACCTGTTTTTCCTGTACCCAAGCCTTGGCAGAGGTGAACGTGGACAGCTGGGCAGCTGAGCCCACCATGACTTGGGGCACAGCCCACCCACACCCTGCCACAGCCCCAGCAGGCCCTGCTTCTGCCAGATGGTCTCCAAGGCACCCAGGACGCTCTGCAGGGAGGAAGGGTACAGGTTGCTAGATAGTCACAGCCCCTGCCTACCCTGGAGGCCATCCACACAGCCCAGGGGTTCTGAGGAGAGAGGTGCTCACCTGGTGCTGATGCTGGCACCCCATAGCCATTGCAGCTACTGTTTGGGCCTGCAGCTGCATCTTGACCTGGGAGTGCAGAGGAGATGGGAGGTCTTGATTGGAGACTGGGTGATAAACTCAGCATGTTTGAGCCCGTTCCCTGCATGGTGTCCTTGACCCAAAACCTGATGTTTGAGGGTTAAATGATTATGTAGCCCCATCTGACTTCGAGTCTGTAGTGTAGCTGAGGATGACCTTACTTCTGATCCTCCTGCCTCAATCTGTTGAGTGCTGGGATTACATTTTTGCACCATCAACCTAGTTTATGAGACACTTGGGAACAAACCCAGGGTTTTGCGCATGCTCAGCAAGCATGCTATCCCCTAGGCACATCCTCAACTCCGGGTTTGCACCTAAGGAACAAGTTTTTTAACCAGATCTTTGGGCCTTAGTCCCTTCACTATTCAAGGACCAAATGAAAAGGCTGCAGTGTCCCGACCAGGACACGGGAGCCCTTGCTCAGTGGCAGTCTTAATTCTTATTGTATACCAGGCCACACAGGAGGCACGGCCAAAAGCAAAGGCTCGAGTCAAGTGCACACTTGACACTCTGTTCCTTCCTCTGGTTAGAACCAGCGGGCACGGACCCCAGAGGAGCAAGGGTCAGGACTAGCACTGATTCTAGGTCAGAACCAAAGTTTTCCAGGAAACAGTCCCCTCCCAACCTGTCCTGCCCCACCCAGGGACACAGAGTCCAGTAGCTGAGGAGCCCCAGTGGAGCTGGGTCACGGAGTGAAGGGAGAAGGCACTCACCAGGTAAGCAGGGCTCCCCACGAAGGCTCCCAGAGCCCCAGCCCCAGCTCCTGCAGCCACGGTGCCACCTGGCTGCTGGGTGAGGCCAGCCTGGCATGCCAGGCTGTAGCAGTAGAAACGGACACCATTCATGAGGCCCTGGTAGAGAAGGCCAGCCGCCAGCCCCTTCTGCAGGCCCCACAGCCCATCTGCCTGGGCCACAGCAGCTAAGGACATAAAGCCCCAGTAGGGCTTTGGGTAGGTGCCTGGGCCTGTAACTCCCCCTGCAATTGCAGCCGAGTCTTCACCACCTCCAGGGGGTTGGTCAGGACACAGGCCAGGCAGCAGGCTGAGGCACCTAGCACCAGGTCCACAGCTGGAGCCACCATCTCCACTGCCTCTTTCTGAGGGCCTGGCTGTGCCTGGGTCAGGGCCATGGCACCCGCATAGGTGGTGGTGTCTAGGCCATCTGCACCCCTGCACCGCCACAGGGCTGGGAATCAAGGGGGCCCAGGGCCATGTCTAGAGGACAGAGGTCCACGTCAGCTGTAGAATACTGCTGCTGACTGGCAGCCCCTGGTTTATCTTGGAGATCCACCTGCTCTGTTCAGCAGACCGGGTCTATGGGAGTCTGGACACGCCTCCTCCAGCTCAGACCAATCCCAGCGGCCTCTGGCCAGGGCGGGCCTGGACCCTGGGATGTGGGGGAAAGGTCACTTGGGATTGCACAGAGAGGGTTAGGAAGAAGTGGCACATGAGGGAGGGGCTCCTTCTTTCCCTCGCCTTGCTGTCCTCTCTCTAGTCCCTGCCTGGCTTCAGCTAGAGTCCTGGGTGGCAAGTGTCTTGGGTTACACAGGCGCTTCAAGCAACTGCCCCATTTCTACTGCCACAGCCTCTGTGACCTTCCCTTTCCAGGCCTCAGTCTTCCGATCTGGTTCCCACAGAAGACAGTCTCATTTTCAACCAGATTGAGTAGAGAAGGGCTCTGGAGTCCTAGAGAACTATTGGTCTGATTATTTTTGTTTTGTTTTGTTTGAGACAGTGTCTCACACTGTAGCTGTGGTTGCCCTGGAACTCAGTATGCAGCCCAGGCTAGCCTCAAACTCATGACAATCCCTGCATGCCTCAGTTTCTCGAGTGCTGTTATTACAGGCATACACCTCCAAGTCTAGTGTTTGATGGTACAAAAAATGAATTTCAGATAGCATGCACACACCTTTAATCCCAGCACCCAGAAGCAGAGGCAGGGGGAATCTCTGTGAAATCGAGGCCAGTTGGGGCTACAGAGAGACGCTGTCTCATTAAAAAAAAAGATGATTTTGGGCCAGTGAGATGATTTAGAGGTGCTTGCTGCCAAGACTACTTGAGTTCAATCCCAGGAACCCATATTTTGAGAGAACTGACTCCTGAAAGTTGGCCTCTAACCTTCACACACATCTGTCACACACACACAGTAAATGTAAATAAAAGTTTACTGGATTTCATTATGATCTCTTCATATATGCACGCACTGGACTTAGCCCCACCCTCCTGCTGTTCCCTTCCTCTGCCTTAATTGTTCCTGGCTACTTTTATGTCTTTTTTTCATTCTTTTCTGATACAGAGTCTCACATAGCCCAGAATGGCCTTCAATTATGTAGTTTAGGATGATCCTCCTGTCTCCCTTTTCAGTGTTGGGATTACAGGTATACACCACAGTTTTATGCTGTGCTGGAGCTCAAACCCAGGGCTTTGTGCAGTCTAGGCAGGCATTCTATCCCCTGAGCTACATCCTGGCTCTGTGCCTTTGTGGATGGAACTCTGGCCCTGGAGCCTGCCAGGCGAAAACTCAGCTCCTGAGCTACACCAGCTCTGCTGAGCTGAATCCCAGGTGCCATCATTCGTGACCTTTGGTAAATCCCTTCCACTTTGAGCTTTGACCCTGTTCATTATTTACAATGGGAATTCAGTAGCCCCTTAACTGCAGAGGATGTGTCCAAAGATCCCCAGTGACTGCCTGAAACTGAATAGAACCAAAGCTTACAGGTGCTATACTTTCCCCCATTTGTTAAGGACTGCTTATTTCTTTTTTTTTGAAACAGTCTCCCTGTAGCCCCAGCTGTCCTAGAACTCCCTATGTAGACCAGGCGGGCCTTGAACTCCCAGAGATCCGCCTGCCTCTACCTCCCAAGTACTGGAACTAAAGGCGTGCGTTACCACACACCCAGCCTAGGACTGCCTATTTCTATAATTTTTCTTTTCTTTTTACAATTTTTCAGTTTATATTTTTAAACTGTTGTTGACCTTAGGCACTAAACTCTGGAGGATGCTGATGCAAAGGGCCTTCTTCAGACGGCCTGACCTCAGAAGTGCCTTCGGAAGACTGAAGAGTGTGCCCAACACAGCACTTCACCCAGTAGTAGGTGGCCCTTGTCCCCCCACTGTCCCTGGCTCCCATGGCCCCATCCTTGTCTTTTCCAAAACAAAGTCCCTGGGTAGGATGCTGTGGTTCTAGCCTGCCCCTCCTTTTGGGGTGGGGGTATGTGCTGGGGCCTCTAGACTTGGGGCAGCCATAGAGGCAGAGGAGGCGGACCCTGTTCTGATTCCATGTGTTGGAGTGTCGGGCACAGACAATGGAGATGTTTGCAGGGGTCAGAGGGTGCAGAGACCACCCTACCCTCACCATATTCAAAAAGGGTCAGTGACAAGTTCTGGCAATATAACATATCTATTTTATTTTAAAAAACAAAACCCAAACTACCTGACTCCTTCCCCTGAGGGCTGTGACAAAGACCTCAGGAAGGGTCAGCTCCAGCCAAGCAGGGGTCAATCAGATGTCAGTGGCCACCAGGCTTGTGCGCTCTGCCCCTAGCCCAGCCCTTCTTCTTTGCCCCTAGCAACAGGAGCCAACTGATCCATCTGAATCCTACAAGCTCCACTGGATTTCGATGAGAGGCAGGGCTGTGGACATGCAAGGCCTCCAGGTGGCCAAGGAGGACAACAGGCCACGCCTAGGTTGTACAAGGCAGGCCAGTGTGCGTGGGGTGGAGGCATGTGGAGGAGGCATGCACAGACACCTAGTATTCCTGCTTCCTTGTGCAGCGAGGTGTGTTCAAAAATGAACAAGAATGGTTGGGCGCTCAGGACCCCCACGGGGCCCTGAGCCTCTGCCCAGGCGCCTGACCCAGGAGAGGAAGAGGGTCACCCTTCTGGCTCCTTTGCTCCCTCTTAAATGGATGTTATAATTTTCATGGCCACCCTGAGCAGATGGCAAGGACTAAGGTGATAGCCCAGGAGGACAACGTGTGTCTGCAGAGCCCACAGGGCTCAGACCTTCTGTCCCTTGTGACCTCCAGTCACTACCATTCCAGCAGGATGCCAGGGGTGCTGGGTACCCGCTCTGGATCCCTGGATGGACAGACTCTGTCTCAAGCCACACTAGTGATTCTGCCTCCCCAGGGCAGGAGTGGACTGTAGAAGGCATGTAGATGCCTGGCTCCTAAACAGCACAGTGACACACAACAGTGTGCCTGCTGGTCAGCCTGCCTACTTCCTGCCCCACCTAATAATGCCACCCACCCACACCTCAGCACCAGGGGTCCCGGGAGGCTCTGCCCCGGCAGAGGCTGTCGCTCCGCTGCCAGGCACTGTGGATGAGGCTCAGGGCATCTTCAAACTTCTGCTTGATAGAAGTTTCTTGGATTGCCTTGCGGGGTAGGTCTACCTGTGTTGGGATGAGCAGGGAGCATGAAGACTATAGGCTCCATTTCCAGGGGCCATGGAAGACCCCTTCAGGCCCCTCTCATGAGTCCCTCCATCCCTCTCTCTGGGAACATCTTCCACTCCACTAGAACCCTCCTGTTCTGCACATTGACCCCTGGCCCCCAAGGCCTCGCTCTCAAGTCCACCCAGAGTTCACAGGGCAAGAGCATCTGCCCTTGACTGTTCTCCATCCCAGGCTCACCTACAGTTTCCTCAGGACTACAGGGCACAGGGCGCATGTGCTCAAAACCTATGTCTGCAGGGTGAAGGAGCCCTCTAGTTCAGCGGTGAAGGAAGGAGGCTGCCTGTCTCATATACTACCAGGTCTACCACAAGCCCTGCTGTGACTGGAACTGAGGTCAGGAATGACAACTCCTAGTGCGACTGTGGGCTTTGACACAGATTCACTGAAGTTACGGCTTGGTTCTTTGGCCCGAAGTTTGACCCAGAGTGGTTAGCATGCTGCTGTCCCCAGAACCCTGGACACCAGGCCAGATCCCAAGAGCATATAGGTACCTGGTAGATGGCTTTCCACCCGGAGTTCAGGGCAGTCAGGAATCGGTCCAGTTCGGAAGGGCAGCTCAGGTAGATGACCCATGGTTGGGGCAGCTGTAGGGTGTCCGGGGAGAACTCCTAGGAACAGCAGGCCCCAGGTAAGCATTTGGAGCTCTCCTTGGGCACAGCCTGCACCCTCACCCCCACCCAGCTTACCAGGACACAGTACTCCTTGCCCAGCTCTGTGGAGACGGCGCTGATGTCGGCCAACTTGGCTGTGCCCAGGGAGCGAAAGAAGCTGGTTTGGCAATCCTCGTGGCATGTGAAGAGGCGGTCCTCGGTGATCACCAGGCAGCAGGGGATGCAGGGGCTGGGAGCCACCCCCTGGGGGATGACCTGGACATGGGCAGAGGGTTGGGGAGGCAGGCTGTTTTTCCAGGGTGGCTTGAACCAGGACTCCCCTGCAGCCTTGGCCTAACTCAGCAGTGAGGGTAAGGGAGGGAAGGGAGCTGTCCAGGCTGCTCGGGGTACCACTGTCCATTCCTGGGTGGGGCCAGGATAGGTGGACGGTGGAGACAGAGTCACTCACCCCTTTGGACACAGCCTGGCAGAGGTGCTGCATCCACTCAGCCATCTCAGCCTCACTGTCCGTACTCAGCTCTAGGCAGGGCCGGTCAGCCAGAATGACCTGGAAGGCGTGGGGCCGATCCGTGGTGTTGGATCTCCGGCAGCCACCGCACTGCTCCCCCCTGGGCCAGAGGAGGAGGGTGAAATGGGAGCGAGGAGGCAGGGGTGGCTGGAGTGGGAGCCCCTGGTGTTAGGTGGAGGTGTGAGGACACTGGGCCTGTCCTATAGTCCTGGGCACTGGAGCCTTCTAGCTCATAGGATGCTTGCAGATTCCCTGCAGCCCCAACCCCCCTGTGCAACTTCTTTTTTTGAGACAGGATCTCATGTAGCCCAGACTGGCCTGGGACTTGCTATGGAGCAGACAATGACCTTGAACTTTTGACCTTCCTGCCTCTACCTCCCAGTGCTCAGATTAGAGGAATGTACTACCATGCCTGGTCATGTCAACAGCCTTTATTCCAGAATTGCCCAAGTTCCCTCCAAATACCCAAACATGGCCGGGTAAGAAGGTGCAGCTCATTCTGCCTGCTGGGAGCCAGCACCCACTCATGCACCTCCTCCCATTTCCTGTGTCCCACTGGGAAGGGACTGCCTCCCTCATCAGAGGACCATCTCCAGGCAAGGAGTGCCTCCTCTTCCATCCTGCCTTCCTGGCTCCTCACAGCCCTCAGGACTTGCAAACCCCAAGGCACCACCAGTCAGGGCTGCTGGATAAGGTGGGATAAGGGACAGAGACTGAGCTACCAGAGGGACAGTAAGCTCTGGGCCTCAGACTCAGCCACAGCTGAACTCCAGGCAGGACACCCAGCCCTGACACCTGCGCAGTACCCTTCTCCGGGAACACTCACCCCATGTTCACTGAGAGCAGGGGGATGACGTCGGTGCGGTCAGGATACTGGTAGAGGATTCCATTGCTACAAGGTCACAATATAGTGAGGTGAGGCCTAGCTAGGAAGAGCCCAGGGATCCCCCACAAACTGACTGGGAACCCCAGAAGCAATGAAAGCCAGGGGCCTGCTTTCTATGGCAGGGAGAGAGAGGAAGGAATCTGGGAGTGGCAGCAGAAAGTCCTTCCCAGGGCCAGCTCAGGTCTTCACCCCAGGCACCTAGGAGTCCTAAGTGCAAAGATCACTGGCCCTATGGAAAAACTCTCCAGCCCTGGGTGAACCCACAGCCCCATAGAGAAGGGAGGTGTCCTCCCTTGGGCTTTTCCTGCTAGGGACCTACACATCCTGGGACCCAGAGCTGCTGGGGCTCCCACCTGAGCACCACGAAGCAGGTCTTCCAGTGCTCTTTGCCCAGGTAGGAGGTGCCCGCCTTGTAGTGCAGCATGCCTTCTTTGGTGATGGTGCCCTCGGGGGGTGAGCAGTGGCAGGGAACGGGGCCCAGGGCCTCGTCCATGGGGTCCTCCCAGTGCACAAGCCCATAGAAGTGCACAGTCACAGTGGATGCCTGGGGGTGGGGACAGAGGACAAAGCAGATAAGGCCTTGGCTGAGCAGGTACTTGAGTGGGACTCAGCTCCCACAGCCTAGCACCAGGAACAGCCACCGTGAGAACAAGGTATTTTAACCTTGGGACATATCCATGTAGGCCAGAGGACAGGGCCCAGAGGAGGAAAGCCCTTCCCAGGTGACTGAGAAACACACCGCTCAGCCTCAAACACCAGGAAGGACACTCTATTCCCATTTCCTCCCCAGCTGCTCACCTCACATTTGGATTCCTGGGCCACAAATTTGGCCAGCGCCAGCTTCTCCATGGTGGCATCAGTCAGGATGCTGGGATAGGGTGGCTCCCGGCAGCCTTTGACCATGGCTGACTTCAGAGAAGCCAGGAAGAACCTGTGCAGGGTTTCTGGTCAGAGGCCTGGGTCAGAGGGCAGGACTTTGTCTCGAGAATTCCTGGCCTAGAGGTCACAGAAACTGGGGGCTGGGGGCAGTAGAAGCAGGGCAGCAGTGGGACACTGATGTGGTCAGACCCTTCAGTCATCACATGGTGCCCAGAAAAGGCTTGGCCATTCCTGGTGCCCAAGGAGTGAGATCCTGACAATGAAGGGAGACTGAACAGGGCGCTGCCTTGTACCAGCCCCCTTCCTCTCCTTAGGTCTTAAGGGGCTGAGGTCACCTGTGCTGAGGTGAGTCAGGCAGTGACTGTCCTCTTTCCTGCCTCTCTGAGCAGGCTGCAGGCTTTGGAGGGAACAGATCTGGGTCTGCTTCCCGAAAGCCTCCACTCCCAGCCAGGGCCAGGTCAGTGGCAGATGCCAATCTTCCCATCCTGCTGAGGTATGGGGTTGATACTCACTCAGCCAGGGCCACATCAGCTGTGTCCAAGAGAAACTGCTTCCTGCGGTTGGTGCACACCACCTTGACAGTCTGTTGATCGAGGCCGACCTGCCAGAAACCACACAGAGCTTGGCCACTGCCTGGCAAAGCGGCAGTGTGGCCAGACTGAGAATTGGCTGGGATCGGGGAGGGAGAAACCACACATGGGTGAGGGGAGTGACTACCAGGAAGGCTCCTGATCAAGGTCTGGGGCCTGGCATGAGTTAGGGGAGAAGAGCAGAAATCTGGTGCAGGAAGAGGCGTCCTCATCCTTAGCTCTGGACAACCCCAGACATGTATAGAAGCCTGCATGGATTATGTTGGTGCCCATCCCCGGGATGGACCTTGCTCTGCAGCTCTACCTGTGGGTGGCCTGAGAAGCCCGGGTCCTAAGCAGGCACACCAACTGCAGAGCATGCACTCACCGACACATAGTCAAGTTCATTGTAAGAAACGGCTTCCTCCACCAGGTATGGCTTCTCTGTGGCCCCTGAGAGAGGAGACCGCAATGCCTATTACCCTGGCTGACTTTCTTCCCCTCCCCTGGCCCCGTTTGCTCAGACCCAGCTCCCTCGGAGAGAAGACCCCCTCCTTGCCCTGAAGTGTGATGTGACCATGTGGCGGAAGGACATGGGTGCTCATGGGGGCAGGCTCCAGGCCCAGCTAGCAACACCTTTCATGGGATACCTTGTCATAACTACATGACCACAGTAGAGGGAGTTGGAAGTGGGGATGGGATAGGGAGAAGGGAGCTCAACCACCCCCCACCCCCGGCCTGGGGCAGCTGGCACCTTTCCGGAGTAGGTAGACGTAACAGTCTGTGAGCAGCACGTACAGCAGCTGCAGGTTGCCCTCCATGTGCCCAGTGCTCATCCGGATCATCTGAGGGCCCAAGCAGAGGGGAGTCAGCAGGCACTCCTGTCTTGCCCCGAGGGCATGCTGAATGGTGCTCTGGCCTACCCTGCCTGGCTTTTGCTGTGTTACTTGATGGTTCCTGAATTCAGGGACTTACTTTAAATAACTGCTCTTCATTTTCTCGAAAGACGTGGATCATCAGCAGGAGTAAGTGATTGTTGTCTACTCTGTGACAGGGACAAGGGAGGGGAGGGCCAGAGGTCAGGCAGGGGAGATCATACCCCTTTCCACCTCTCAGAGCAGGCTAGACCTTCCAGGATTTACATTTTGTTTACTGGGAGGTCAGGCCCATGTGCCCTGCTGGACTGGCAGATCCTGCGCCAGGTAGACAGCACTCACCTGAACTCTGAGGGGTGCATCATCTCCAAAGGGCTCCCCTGGCCCTCGTCTACCCCAGAGTCCTCTGCGCTGCTCAGACATGGACTGGGCTGGTCACGCTTGAGCTGGCAAAAAGCCTCCTGGGTCCCAGGTTCGGGCTGTAGCACAGGCTCGGGCACAGGTTCCTGGCTGACTAGTGGCAGCTGAGTGTCCATTTCCTGAGGCTCTTGCTCCTGACCCTCCCCCTGTATGTCCTCTAAGGGCCCAGGTGTCTGTCCCTCTCCTCTTCCCTCTTCTTCTTGGCCAGCAGCCGCAGGGCTACCAGGAACATGCAGCGGTTGGCCAGGCCCTGCAGGGTCATGGTGGCCGCCACCTGATGCAACAGTGCTTGGACTCTCGATGGTAAAGCGGTAGAAGTCCATTGGGGCTGGAAGCCCCTCACTAAAGTCGCAAAATGGTGGTTTTTCCGGGGCCTCCCCGGGAGAGCCGATCCGAAAGGACCGGTCTGGGGGCTCAACATGGGAGCACCAGGTGCTGGGGTCCAGCTGCCCATTGAGCTGGTCAATGACCTTGCTCAGAGGCTGTCCTAGGCGCTCCATGGAGGTGTCCTTCATCTCGGGGATCAGCAAGCCCATCTGGCAGAGCTCCGAGTGCTCGCTGCTCTCCGCTGTACTGCTGGGCCCCTCCCCTTGCTCCTGGGGGGAGGTGAGTATGGTGTCTGCTAAGTCCTGCCTGAGGCCTGGGTTGTCCACTAGGCTGTCTCCATCTCCCCGCCTGGCACATTTCTGGTGGCTGGAGGTTGTATGCAGCATGGCTTCCTCATCCAGTTTGGTTTTCTTTTTCTTGCCAATTTTCTTCTTCTTGGTGACCCTGCAATGGTCGTGATGGGGAGTTAGCCCTTGTGCATCCCACTGAGGGAATCTGCCTAGGTCAGAGAGGTACTCTGGAGTGTATGACCCTCTCGGGAACAGCCACAGCCTCTGTGGTCCTGGGCAGTTCAAGGGAAGAGGCCAGACCCAGTATCCCTTGGCGCTAGCAGGGATGGGGTGGGGTAGCAGCCAGGCCTGGGTGCATGCCTAATCCCAGCACTCAGGAGGCTGAATCAGGAAGATCGTGAGCACAAGGCAGTCTGGGCTACACAGCCAGACCCCATCTCCAAAACAAAAAGAGGCAAAGACTGAGCTAAGCCAGGCTTGTTGGCATGAGCCTACAGTCCCAAGGCTTGGAAGGGAAAGGCAGAAGGATTGTTCCAAGTTCAAGATCAGCCTGGCCTACATATCGAGTTCTAAGCCAACCAGAGCTACGTAGCAAGACTTTTTTCTCTATAAAACAAAACAACGTCAACTGAGCTCGCTGCACCTGTCTAGGAAACAAATGTAGGCCGAGGTTAGTTGGACTGATGGCTCACTCTGCTCAGCACTCCTCTTAGGTAACAAACCCTTCCATTAGGTATTATCCTGAATAAACCACTCGGATACGCACCAGAGTTTCTGGGCTCATCATCTTGGCCATATACCTTGGTTCTAAGTTGGTTAGAATGGACTTGGCTAAGCCTCCTCAGGTCTGAACCCTTAAAGCTGCCTGGTCATTAATCAGTCTAAATGAATGTGAGTGAGTGAGTGAGGGAATGAGTGAGTGGGTGTGTATGTGTGCACTTATGTGTGTCCTGGGCCCAGACCTTGGGGCTCCAGACTCTAGGGAGCAATGCCCCTGTCTCAGACCAGCAGAGGTGACAGACATTTGGGGCATCTCTTCATTTGGTGTGGAGAGTTCTCAGATCAGGGTACAAAGCAGGTCAGCAAGATGAGAAGGCTCTGACCAAGAGTTCCCAACTTGTTCACCACCTCTCTCCCTTACATATCCCTGTCCAGATGACAAAGATGCTTTTCTGCCCATGAACAAAGTTGAACAAGAACTACAGAAATCTCAAAAATTTATATTGACTTCCAAGAACTCTCTTGGAAGTGGGGCGTGGTGGCTCATACCTGAAATCCCAGCACTGGGAGGCTGAGGCAGAGGGCTGTGAGTTTGAGGCCAACCTGGACTAAATAAAGATACAGTGAGACCATGTCTCACCAACAAAATAAAACAAAACAAATTCTTCTGGGAAGAAGGTCATCTTGAAGGTATTTTCTGGTCCTGGATGGGCTGGACAAATTGCCCCTATGGCATAGGCATGGCCCGGAAGTCAGCTACAGCTGCTGCAAAGGCCCCCCCCTTCAGGGCTTGGACCTTGCTCCAGACTAGATGCTTATGTCCTTAATTCATGCACTGGAATCCTAACCTTCAGGTGGTGGTATCAAGAGGGGCATCTATGGGAAGTGATAAAGTTATGAGGGTGCCCTCATGAGGCATCCCCCCAAGAGCTTTTTCTGTCCTGCTGTGTGAATACACAAGGAGAAGATGGCCACGTGAGCATGGAAAGGGTCCTCCCAGAACTGTGGGTGCTGGCACCCTCACCTCGCCCTCCAGAATGGGAGAATAAAGCTGTGCTGTTTCTGCCACCTGTCTCTCTACTTGGTACAGAGTACAGGCCTTCTGATAGCCCCCAGCTCAAAGAACTGTGTAAGGTAGGGAAGGGCCAAGTCTTAGTCTCAGAAAAGATGCTCTCCTGCCCTCAGGGAAGGCCATGTTGCCCTGAACTACAATGAGGCCAAAGGTAGACTCTGGGCAGGGCAGGACTCATCAGACACCATACCCGCCGCCCCTCAGGAACAAGGGGAGAAGCCCAGCAGTAAAACTGAGAGCCAAGGCTCAGCTGGTGGGACCCACCTTCTCCCAGGCCCCTCATTGCTGACCTGATGACTTCCAGTTCTGTGCATGTATCTGGCTGGTCCGGGGCCTGGGCCTCATCCTTCTCCTGAGAGGTAGTATGCACAGGGGTGGTGTCAGATGATGACACGGTCTCAGCCTGCTCCTCATTGAAGGGGTTATGGCGCTGGGTAGGGCTCTTAGTGGATGCCTTGCTATTGGTCAGGTCCGAGGCAGTGGAGCGAGAGCCACTGATGGTGTCTGTGAGGTCTCCATCTGGAAGGAAAGGCAAGGAGACAGGACACAGACAGCCCATCAGCCGCCAGCTGGACCCTAGGGTGCCTTATCAGGGTGTCAGGTGAGTTCCTCCCAGAGAAGCCTGACCAGGGTAGCCTCTTTCAAGAGCAGAGTCCTGATCTGAAGGATGTAGAGCAGGTGCTTTAGGAGCCTCTTGATAGGGACATCCTCGTCCCTCCTGCTGGGAGCCCTTAGAGCTTACAATCTGGCCAAGGAGGTCAAGTGTCCCTCAAGTGAAACAGCTTCCAGGCCTAAGCTCCAAGGCAGGGTGACTCTGATGCCTCCCAGGGTGGCTAGGACCCTGGGAGGAGATAGGCTACCTATACCCTAGGATAACCTCAGAGCCCTCTCTTGTTAAGGGTTGGGGATCCCCAGCAGCCCTTCAACACCACCCTCTATGCTGAGTGATACCCAGAGTCCTTTGAAGGGCCCCCCGCAGACAAGAGGGAACAAAGAAGCAAGAACAGAAGAAAGAGAAAATGAAGGGGCTGAAGAGAGTCCTTGGGACGCCCAGGGAAGGGGTGGGAGACAGGACCCAGCAGAACATAGACAGTGAGATGAGAGACAAAATGAGAGAAAGAGGAAGGTGTTCAAGGAGCTGACCCCAGACGCTGTACAGGCTCTTTAGAGGATGTTGGCTTTTTATTTGTTTTTATTTTATGTGTGCGTGTATTGCCTGCATGAAAGTAAGTGCACCCATGTCGTGCAATGCCCACGGAGGTCAGGAGAGGCTATCAGGTCCCCTGGGACTGGAGTTATGGACAGCTGTTAGCTGCCATGTGGGTGCTGGGATTCGAACCTGGTCTTCTTCAAGAACAACCAGTGTTCTTAACCGCTGAGCCATCTCTCTAGCCCCAATTTTTCTTATTTTTATTTTATGTGTATGAATGTATTGCTTGCATGTATGTAAGTGCACCCATGTGATGCAATGCCCACGGAGGTCAGAAGAGGGCATCAGATCCCCTGGAACTGGTGTTATGGATGGTTGTTAGCCACCATGTGGGTTCTGGGAATTGAACCTGGGTCCTCTGCAAAAGCAGTCAGTGTTCTTAAACACTGAGCCATCTCTCTAGCCCCAGTGTTGGCTTTTCTCCCCCAAATCTGCCAGCACTCCTGGGGCACAGAGCCAGGTACTCTTTTTAGGGTAATGCTGAAAACTGCATTTCATTTAAACCTCAGCACCCTTTGGGTCACACCCTTACCCACAGCTCCACCTGGGGCAAGGCAGGAGATGTTGCTGCCCCTTAGTGAGGAACTGGTCTAACTGGCCTCCTCTAACCCCCTGTACCCCAATTCACTGGAGCAGGCAAGGAACACTGTAAGTACACAGGCTCTTTTTCCCGTTACAGAGCAGATTGGAGCTGCCTGAGCAGATAGCTGAGGCCCAGGCGGTGTGACTGCCTGGGTGAGGGCTAATGGCAAGGGACACAGGCCGAACGTGCTTTAGGTGCTGGTGTGTGCATATCTTGTGGGCCGTTATCCATGTAGAAGGAGTGGGAATGTGCCTGCCTCAGCCCACTGGAAGGTAACTTCTTAGTGGATCTTGGAAACTCACAGTGGCTGTGCGCTAACACAGCACTTCATCTTTTTTTGAAGTCTCACAACAGAGCTCTGACTAGCCTGGAGCAATCAGCAATCCTCCTGCCTCAGCCTCCCAAGTGCTGGGAGTCTTTAGATATAAGGACAGGAGGGAGAGTTTAAAATCATTGCAGCTCTGCCAGGAACATGCTAGTGACTTATGATACTGTTGAGCTTTCCTGGGATTGAGGCCTGGTTCGCAGAGGCAGAAAACCATGCCTTGGACTCCACAGAGGGATCTCACAGAGGCCGAGTTCTTCTAACCTCTCCTTCCCTTCAGCACTTGTAGTTGTTTGTGGAGGGGTTTCTAGAGGCAAGTAAGCAGACCCCAGGATGTGATAGGTGTCAAGGTTGGATGCCTGTCTGTTCTATAAGGAAGTCTAAGACCATAGAACAGTTCTACCCAGCCCCTCTCGGGGCCGCAAGTTTGGAGCTGCCCCAAGTCCTGCTTTCCTCCAGGCCCAAGGGGAAGACAGAGCTTCCCCCAGGTGTGCTGCCACAGTGGATGAGGGAATTCTTCAGTGCTCAAGGAACCTGGGAAGGCAGGAGGTCATGGTTGCAATGAATCTCATCCTGCCTGGGGCCCAGCCCAGCCTGAACAAGATGGGCAATTAGTTCTCAGGTTACAGGGAGCTCTGAAGGATTGCAGGGGAAGGTCAGGCCCTGCTTGTCAAGTGACTGTCACAGGCATGTCAGCAAGGGGGTTAGTGGTTAGACTCAGGGGGGAAAACCAACGCCCAACATTGTGCTGCAGGAGAGGCTGAGAGGTGTTAGGATGGAATTCTGGGTTTCAAATTCCTTAACAAAAACAATGAAACTGTTTAATGCTATTCTTTTGGCCAAGTGACTTAACTGACCTCTCCCAATGCTGGACCTTCTGACCCTCAGAGTTAAGTTGGCTCATGCTCATGCTCATATCGCTCGGGAAAAATTAGTTCTTACCCACTGCTCGATCATGTCTCTAATGATACTGCAGACCATCTGCTACTCATCCCTCTGGAGGATCCCCAAGCAAGAAGGGGTCCCCCTGGGTCTACTCCAGGGTAGGAGTTCTTTGGGAAAGGGGCCTGGGACTGCCTCAGATTTTTTTTGTCTTTTTGAGACAGGGTCTCCTTGTAACCCCAGCTGTCCTGGAACTCACTATGTAGACCAGGCTGGCTTCGAAATCACAAAGATCCACCTGCCTCTGCCTCCCAAGTGCTGGGATTAAAGGCGTGTGCCACCACACCCGGCCTAGCCTCAGATTTTTAAGGAGGAAACATTTATCTTTTCAAACCCAGCCTTGACTTGGAATAACAGGCAGAAAATGTACCCCTACCCCACCCTCGCTGCTCAGTGGACAGTATGGGAGGTTAATCTACCTTAAAATTTCAAGGAAAATCTCTCTGTAGGAAAATCTTATATTTATTTATTGTGGGGGTGAGGCGTGCATGCGCCGTGTGTGTAGGTCAGAGGAAAACTTATAGGAGTTGGTTTTCTCCTTCCACCATGTGGCTTCTGGGAATTGAACTCAGCTTGCTAGGCTTGGTGGCAAGCACCTTTATCTGCTGAGCCACCTTGCCAGCCCTTCCCTATAGGAAGTTTCAGCTATGCCTAGGAAGTTTCCTCACTTGGACCTCAATCTCCTCCAAAAGTACGCCAGAAATATTGTAGAGGTGGTTGTCAAGGATGGCCTGAAAGGATCAAGCTTCTGTCTTTCTCCTGGATGCTCACCTGGTCCAAAGGAGCCAACAACCCCTGGGGTTCAAGGCATGGCTTTCTAGAACAAGTCTCAACTCTGCTGAGTCAGATCACTCATGCCCCACAACGTGCAGTTCCCTGTATGGTTTTAGTGTATCGACTGGGACTAGAATCAGGAAGGGTGACCTGGTGTCCCTGCAACAGTCACTTAATGACTCCCTAGGCCTCTGTATAAAAGCAGGAACACTTACTGGGAGAAGGGATTCACCTAGGGCTGAAGGCCAAGTTCTCCTACTGCAGAATTCCATCTATTAGAACACCAGACTTGGCTTTATTATGATCATGGACATTATTATAAGTAATAGGAGCTGATTTTGAAACATGCAGCAAGCTTGGCGTGGAAACATTGCAAAACAGGAAAAGAGGGTCACAGAGGACTCTGTCCCACCTTCCCAGTCTGTGCTGGGTACAGACGGCACTGCTGGAAACACATCTCCAAAATCATAATCTATAAAAACGAGGGACAAAACTGAAGATTAGAAACACAGGCAGTGGAAGGAGGGCAGTGGGGGGGAGACGTGGGAGAAGATGAGAGAGGGTGGTGTGCTCCCACTTTTCTCTAACTATGAGTTTGGCTGCTCAGCTCAGCAATGGCCTGCGGGGCCAGCTAAAGCTCTGGGGGCCACTCCTTTCAACCCCAGAGCTGGTCTGGTAGAGAAGAAACCCTTGCCTTCCTTCTTTCAGTGCCCCACAGGCTACACAGGTCCTGTACTTGTGGCTTAGTCTTACATTATAAAGTGCTGGGCTTAGAGGGACAGTTCCATTTATAGATGGCCTGGCTGGGGCTTAAGGTCTATCTCTCTGACCAAGGAGACCAAATGGCCATCTTTTACTTGTACAGTAAACATGCAAATCTGTTTTTGTTTCTTGAGACAGGTTTCTCATGTAGCCCAGGCTGGCCCCAAACTTGCTATAATAAGAGGATGACCTTGAACTTCTGATCTTCCTGACGCTACCCCCCAAGTGTTGGGATTATGAGTTTGCACCACCATGGCTGTTTTTTTTTTTTTTTAATTAGTGTGTGTGGGTGTGTGTGTGTGTGTGTGTGTGTGTGTGTGTGTGTGTGTGTAGGCACAGGCTCACATGTGTCACAATGTGTGTGTGGAGAACAGAGGACAGCCCTCGAGAGTGAATTATCTCCTTCCACCATGGGTTCCAGGGCTCGAACTCAGATAGTCATGTTTGTGTGCTGAGCAACTTTATCCACTAAGCCATCTCACTGGTCCCATGCCTAGGTTTATGTAGTACTGGGGACTGAACCCAGGGCTTCCTACGTGCTACATAAGCACTATACCAACGGAGCTACATTACTAGCTCCCGCAATGCAAATCTTGCTGACAGCCAAGTGTTACATGGGTCCCATGACCCAAGCAGCAGTCAAGAATGAGGAAGGTCAAGGTCTCAGTTCTGATGCAATTCTATGGGAGCTGAATGTGCATACTCAGATCCTCCTTCCCTGGAGGTAAAGTTAAGTGAATGAGATCAGCACCCCACAGGACATGAAGTGGGCACAAGGGTCAGTTCTATGAGGACCAAGGCCTAAGGTTTGAGAAAAACCAGGGTGTTCTGACAAGTTGCTGAACTGAGGTAGTAAGAGGAGGAACAGGCACAGCCATCCTTGGCTCACCAGCAGGTGCTCTCGAAGGACTCCTTGAGCACTGTGAGGGTCCCTCCGCCTTGGACCTGCCTGCCTCTCTCTCCTGGGCACTGCTCAGTCACGCTGGCTAGAAGCTACAGGACAACCTTCAAAAAGCAGTTGACACTCACCCCTGCAACTCAGGCAAGAGTGTGCAGGGCACATTGCTACTAATCCTTCCTTGCTCAGAAAACTGCCCCTGGGCATGCGACTAGAGCTTTCTATAAAAGCATAGTAAGATTCATAAAACTTTGTTTTGCCTTTTAGTGCCTGGAATCCATTTTTAGCTACCATAGGGACTCTGGGAAACAGCCAGCTCCGTTCAACCACCAGACCAAAACTAGTCAATAGAGATATCAGCCATGCAGGCTCAAGAGACCTTAGAGTCCACATCAGGGCAGAGGCCTACCCCTCCCCTTGCCCTGGGGTTACTCACCCTCACTAGATGGGGCAATTGCACTGTCATCCCATTCCAGGTTGGTGGAGGTGACAGAGTTGAAGGAGTTGAGGGACAGACTGTCTGAGCCATGGACAGAGTTGGGAAGGCGGTCTTCAAAGTCGAGCAGGTACTGAGGTTTATAATAGTCAGGCATGTAGGGGGCCAGGTCTAAGTAAGGGGCATCCTGGGGAGAGAGCAGAGGAGGAGAGAGACGTTGGGTGGGAGGCCTCAGGATGGCCAGGAAACAAGGGTCCACGGACATCAGAATCAGAATTGGAAGACAGGATCTGTCATACAAACCCCTTCATCACCTGTGCTTTCTTTTCTTAGGGAAATCAATGTCATTTTTTATACATAAATTATATTTTTATTTTATGTGTAATAGTGTTTTGCCTGCATATATGTGAGTACACCCATATCCTGCAATGCCTGCAGAGGCCAGAAGAGGGCGTTGGATTCCCTGGAACTGGAATTAGGGATGGTTGTTAGAAGCCATATGGGTGCTGGGAATTGAACCTGGGTCCTTTGCAAGAGCAGCCAATGCTCTCAACCCCTGAGCCACCTGTCCAGCCTCTGTGCCTAACATAAATTTTATCACAGGCATATATACATAGGAAAAGCCATAACATGTATAGGGGTTGGTATCATTTTTTTTGGAATCTCTTGGGGGTCTTGGAAGGTGTGCTCTGTAGATATGGGAGGCGCCTACACAGTACATGACTATAAAAGAAACTCAAGAATTTGAAGGGGTCGCCTAGGCGGGGAAAGTACAGGGCCCAGGACACTTGCCAGACCCCAGGAAACATAGATGAATCTGTCTTGTCCCTCCTAGACACTGGTGTCCTAAACACAGAGGTGAGTCCAGAGCTAGGATACTTCAGGCAATGTACTTTTCCCCAGGTGGGTAGAGAGACAGGAAGGAGGTACCTGAACCGGGGGTCCTCAACACGACTACCCAAAGGAAAGAATCCTTCTACTCAATCCCACAGATCCTGAAGTATCCCTCACCTAAACAAAGGTGTTGCCAAGCTCAGCCATACCCAACTTGCTCCAGATGACTTGAAGAGCGAAGTGGAGCCTCCCCCTGCCTCTCCCTTGCCTCCCTCCAGCAGCAGAAGCCAAGGCCTCTCACCAGATCCAGGTCGAATCGAATGAACTCAAGCCCAGACACCAAGGTCAGGAAGAGAGTCAGGTGATCGTGGCTGCAGACCAGGGCGTTCCTGTGAGACAGGAGAAGCAACACTGGGGTGTCTGGGTCTGGTTACCAGCTCGGCTCAAACCTCACCAGCAAGCAAACAGTGCTGAAACTGAACCCATGACAATCCAACCCTGCACGGCACTGGACTCGGTTCAGTCACACCCCACCCCTTTCTTCCAGCTTCTCGCCTTCTCCTCTTGGGTGTTGAGCTATACTGTGCTGCTTGCCAGTGTCTCCAGAGAGGGGCCTGTAGCATAAGGCTTATCAGGCTCTCAGTGGCTGCTATAAATACTCTGTCCCTACAGGAACCCCAGTAAAGGGGAAGACAAATGTTGGGCATTCGGTCAGTCTGAGGCTGGATTAGACACCAGACTGTTCAAAGGAGTCCAGGTGGGACTCCACCACCAGACTACCAGCAAGGCTCCAAGGGCTCTCTACCACTGTCAGGTCCGCAGCATGTGATGCCAGGCCAGACCTCTGAAATGGCATGCTGTGGTGTCTGCATGTGACAGGAGGCTTTGGGTCAAGGCTCAGGGAACTAGAGGCCAGGCGAGACACGGTGTTTTAGACCCCCACCTGACGTAGTACTTCTGCAGAAGACCCAGATTCTCCTGGAACAGCCGCAGGTAGCTCTCCAAAGAATTCTCATTGAGGGCCAGGTACAGCCAGGCCCGGCCTGCAGATAAAGGCAGGAGTAACTCAGAGGAAGCTCAGCCACGGTGGAACTTTTCATCTGCCCAACAAGGCCGAGTGAGGAACCAGGTAATCCAATAGCCTAGCCTGTGCCCTAGCCTGTGCTAGCCACGAAAGTCCAAAACAGAGCGCAGGAGGCACGCTTCTAATACACAAGGATGCCGTCTTGATGATTTGGGCTAATCCCGATTCTCCTCCAGGAAGAAAACCAAGAGTCCTCATGCCCTTGGCCTGGGATTGCTGAGGAATCCGTTTTCCCATGCATCCTGCCTCCTTTCACTCCATCAGTCCTACAGACTGTCACAGACAGGGGGAAAGGAGGCTTTGTGGAGGGTGCGGACATTTTAACCCCGACTGCCACTGGACACTACAAGGCAGACAGCCTCCTTAGGCTGAACTGCGCTGGACCTGAGTCCCAAGCTCCTGGCATGGAGAGCACAGCTGACCCCTGCCCTGTGTGCCTGGTCTACTCACTGCGCCCCAGGTTGGTGGCGACGTGCTGCAGCACCTCAATCTGTTTGATGGCTTCTCTGCGGGTAAAATGTACCACAAGCACCCAGTAGCCAGACGAGAGATCTTGCAATCTGTGAAGACAGGACAGTGATGCTGGGCCTTGACGGGGCTGTGACAGGTGACCACTGCCCCCACTGCCTTTCACTCCATCCTGTCCCCGTGCTTTACTGGGCTAATAAGTACAGACGGCCTGCAGCCTGCTTAGATAGGTCTGCTCTGGTGAGGAGACAGAGGGTGTGACACAGACAAGGACAGAAATCTCTCTCTGTGGCATATCTTGGCCCACTGTGCCAGCCCTTAGAACACCTTGTGCTTACCCGTACAGCAACGCATGGTCCAGGTGCTCACACAGGCGTTGCAGGACCTTGTCGTGGTTCCGGATAGCAGGAGTCTCATCCTCACATGCAGCAAAGTAGCTCTGCAGCTGAAAGAAAAGAAATAAAGCGTAAAGCAGAGAGCTACAGAGCAAGGGATGGTGGCGCATGCCTCTAATCCCAGCACTTGGGAGGCAGACGCAGGTGGATCTCTGTAAGATCAAGGCCAGCCTAGGCTACATAGGGAGTTCTAGGCCAGCGGGGACTACAGGGTGACCCTGTCTCAATACCCCACCCCCCAAAAAGAAGAGAGCTACAGGCAGATGACCAGCAGCCTTTGCCTCAAACTGCCCTGCCAAGTGCTGATTCTATCTAGATGGTTCTAGAAGGTGAAGGTTCTCAGAAGGGGCTTTGCATAATGACAGCAAGGGAGGGAGTCCCAGCTCACAAGGTGTTGAGTGGCATGAAGTTTTGGGTCAGGGCATATGCTGTAGTCCACCTGGGTACCACACACAGTACTGTCTGTATGTCACACACACACACACACACACACACACACACACACACACACACACAGTTGAACATTACAGTGCCCTGCTTGGAGCTGCCCTCTGTACACACTAAAGGATGATAGACTGGGTCACCTGCTCTGATGGCCTGATGGCCTTGCCAGAAGCTGACATGGGCACTGGACTTGCCTGGGGAACTTGGCCAAATCTAGGTATGTGCCAGGTTCATACCAAGCCCTACACCAGGGACACTCGCTATTCTTGGACTGGAGAGAGAGAGAGTGAATCGGACCACAGATGAGGTGACCTGTACTAGTACAAGTCCCCTAGGCTGATTAGTCTAGTCAGGGCCTGAAAGACTGGATTCTCAAACAGTACTAAGCAGCTACAATGACAGAGGGAGGCTCCTTTCAAGCAAAACCCCCACCCCCTGCCTAGCCGCTGCCTTTCCCAAGACCAGGAAGGGAGGCCCAAGAAGAGCGCACAGATCCCCAAATACTGGCACAGGGCTGGAGCTCCTGGGACAACTGTGTTCGCAAGTGTTTTCTGGAAGCACGGATAGAGATGGCTACAGCAGGCAAGAGGCATCAACCACACCAGTGAGCATGCGTCCTGGCGAGAGGCCAATGATTCAGCTCCAACAAAAATAGCCTCTGTTCTCCATGACACAGAGCGAGCCCAGCATTCCACTGGCTGCGTACAGAATTCAGTGTGCCGGGTCTGCCCACCACTCATGCAGGCAAACTGGGGCACTATGAGGAATGGCTTCCAGAACTGTCAGATGAGCCCCCGATGTGAGGAATGGCTTCCAGAACTGTCAGATGAGCCCCCGATGTGACACAACTGCTCTTGGCAATGACTGAAGGCACTCTTTTCTTAAAAAATTTGTTTTATTTTATGTGTATGAGTGTACTGCATGCATGCATGTAAGTACACCCTTGTACAAGGCCTGAGGAGGTCAGAAGAGGGCATCAGATCCCCTGGAACTGGAGTTATGGACAGTTCTTAGCTGTCATGTGGGTGCTGGGATTCAAACCTGGGTCCTCTGCAAGAACAGCTGAGCCATCTCTCCAGCCCCAACACTCAGAAGAGGGTATCTGATCCTCTGGAACTGGAGTTCCAGACAGTTGTTAGCTATTATGTGGGCACCTGGAACTGAACCCTGGGTTCAGTTCCTCTGCAAGAGCAGTCAGTGCTCTTAACTGCTAAGTCATCTCTCCAAACCCCTATTTCTTTTTCTTTATTTTTGTCTTTTTTGAGACAGGGTCTCCCTGTAGCCCCAGCTGTCCTGGAACTTACTATGTAGACCAGGCTGGCCTTGAACTCACAGAGATCCACCTGCCCCTGCCTCAAACCCCTATTTCTTAATTTTTTTTTTTTGACACAGGGTTTCACTATATAGCCCTGGTTGGCCAAAGCTGGCCTTGATCTCACAAAGATCTCCCTGCCTCTGCCTCCTGAGTGCTGGGGCTAAAAGCTTGTGCCACTACTGAACTAAAGTCATCATTGAACAGTTTACTGTTAAGTACTACAACACTGGGACCAAGACACACACACTCACTCTCTCTCTCTCTCTCTCTCTCTCTCTCTCTCTCTCTCCCTCCCTCCCTCCTTCCCTCCCCCCTTTCTCCTGAGACAAGGTTTCACTCTATAGCCCAGGCTAGCTCAAACTCATGATCCTCCTGCCTCAGCTTCCCAAGTGGTGTAATTACAGGCATGTACCAATATCTTTGTTCTGCTCTTTTTTAAAAAATTGGTTTCTTCCGGGCATGGTGGCACATGCTTTTAATCCCAGCACTTGGGAGGCAGCTAGCCTGGTCTACATAGTGAGTTCCAGGACAGCTGGGGCTACAGGGAGACCCTGTCTCAAAAAGAACCCCCCCAAAAAATTAGTTTCTTAACAGTTCTCTACCGCTATGTGCTATTTTCCCCAGTGTCCACTACTGACCTTTAAGCTTTTCTTAGGTTGTTTTTTTTCCCATTAAGAAAATTTTCACAGCATGATGCACATGCCTGTGCTGGTGTAGAGGCCAGAGAGGAGTGTGCGGCGTCCCCCTCTGTCACTCTGTGCCTTATTCCTTTGAGGCAGAGTCTTTCCCTGAACATGTGGCTCACGTTTTTAGGCTGGGCTGGCAGCCAGCAAGCCCAGCCATCCTCCTGTCTCTGCTCCCCATGGCACTGAGGTTACAGGTAGATGCGAAGCCATACCCAGCTAATTATGTGGGTGCTGGAATCTGAACTGAGGTCTTAATGGTCACTCTGCAAGTGCTCTTAAGCAAAGAGTCATCCCTACAGCCCCTATTTTTTTTTTTAACTTGATGGTGTGGAGAACTGAATCCAGGGCCTTGTGCACGCTAAGCAAGACATGCTAGGTCAGCTCTGTCCCTGAGCTACACCCTCTCCTCAACCCTTCATCGTCTATGTTTAGATCTTTGCATATAGCATGAAGTTAAGGTTTTCTGGGTGGATAACCCATTTCTCATATTTATTAATGGCCCAGCCTCTCCTCTACTGCTGTGCAATTCAATATGGCCCTTCCTAGACTATGTCCTGATGTTGGTCTGTTGTCTATCCCTGTCAGTCCCCATTTTAATTACTTTCCCTTTACTGTGCACCTGGATATGGACAGAACAAATCCACCTCAGCCCCACCCAACTCTTCTTTTTCAAAACTGTTGTAATTATTCCAGCCCTTTCAAAAAATTTTAAAAAGTTTTTGTTATTTTTTGAGTGTATTGCCTGCACGGGTGTAGGTGCACCCATTCATAACAATGTCCAAGGAGGTCAGAAGAAGGCATGGGATCCCCTGGAGCTTGAGTTATAGATGGTTGTCAGCCATCACATGGGTGCTGGGAATCGAACCCGGGTCCTCTGCAAGAGCAGTCAGTGCTCTTAACCCCTGAGCCATCTCTCCAGTCCCGCCCCGCCTCCCCGCCAGTCCTTTTTTAAAAAATATTATTTATTTATTTTGGGGCAGGCATGCCATGGCACACATGTGGAGGTCAAAGGCTCTCTCCTTTCACCACGTGGGTTGTGGGGTTTGAATGCAGATCACCAGGCTTGGCAGCAAGTACCATTTTGTGGGCCAAGCCTACTCTTTTATACTAAAATTTCATTACAGTTCCATTTTGGATTCATAATGGAATTGTGCTGAATCCAGAGATTATCTGTGTGGAGAAATGGCATCTCCTGCAATATTGAGCCTTTCTGCAAAGGAACACAGACCACTCCCCCGCAGCCCCACTTGTTCCTCTTCCTTTAGAGCCTTTGGGAAACTTTGCAGTTTCTTTAGAAGTGCCCTGCACATTCAGTTGCAACCTACACACCCTACAATGACTCGGAGAGCAATGTGAAGTTATGAAGCAATTTTGGCAAATGTCCGCGAGATGGCTCAGCAGGTGAAGGTGCTTGCTATCAAGGCTTGATCTCTGGGACCCCAGGGAAGAGAACTGACTCTCGCAAGCTGTCATCTGAGCTCCACACATGCACCTTGGCAGGTGCGTGCCCCCCCCCACACGCACACAAAGAAATTTTAAAATGCAATAAAAAATGTTTGTGAGAGTTGGAGAGATGGCTCAGCAGTTAAGGGCACTGGCTGCTCCTACAGAGGACCTGGGTTCAGTTCCCAGCATCCACATGGCAGCTACAACCATCCATAACTTCAATTCCAGAGGATCCAACGCCCTCTGCTGACCTCTGCAAGCACTGCATAACACGGGTGCACTTACAAATATGCAGGCAATACCCTCAAACACAGTGAAAAGCACACCAAGATGGTGCAGACGGCTCAGGAAGCAGGAAACACAAGTTTGACGCCTGAACTGCTGCACGGCGGCACTTTTTCAAAATCATTTTCACTTTCTTACTCATTTTTTTTCTGCCCTGTAAAATGAGTTAAAAGAACTTTTTAGAGCTGAGCTGTCCCATACAGTAGTTGTTAGTCACATATAGTTATTTAAAGTGAAATTAAGGGGGGGCTGGAGAGATGGCTCAGCGGTTAAGAACACTGGTTGTTCTTGCAGAAGACCCGGGTTTGAATCCCAGCACCCACATGGCAGCTCACAACTGTCCGTAACTCCAGTTCCAGGGGATCTGACGGCCTCTTCTGTCCTCTGTGGGCATTGCACAACATGGGTGCACTGCCTACATGCAGCCAATACCCACATACACATAAAATTTTAAAAATAAATAAAATATTAAAGTTAAATTAAGTCAGGGGGCTTGAATGTGACTCTGGTGGTAGAGCACTTGACTAGCATGCACACAGCCCTGAGTTCAATTCCCAGCACCATAAAAACAACAACAAAACACATTTTTTCTTTCCTTGTTTTTGAGACAGGGTCTCACTATGTATCCCTGGCTGGCCTGGAAGTCACTATGCAGATCAGGCTTGTCTTTAACTCACAGAGATCTACTTGCCCCTGCTTTCCCAGGGCTGGGATTAAAGGTGTGTGCCACCATGCACAGCATGCAGCACATTTTAAAAATGAAAATACTTATTTATTATTATTATTATTATTTTTGAGACAGGGTCTCTCTTTAGCCCCAGCTGACCTAGAACTTACCATGTAAATCAGGCTGGCCTTGACCTCACAGAGATCTGCATGTCTCCGCCTTTGGAGTGCAGGGCCACCACCACACCCACACAAATAAACTTTAACTTAAATGAAACAAAAAATCCACTCGTTGCACTTGCCACATCTGAAGTTCTTGGCAGCCACCTGCGACTCTGTAGTGGACAGTGCGGTGTGGACACACTGCATCTCCTCCTCCGTAGGTGGTCTGCTGGACACTGCTGGTTTAGGGGCTCTGACACTACAGAGCATGCCAGGGGCTTAGCATAGAGCTGGGGAGCAGCAGGTGCTTAATCAGCATTAGCAGAGATGATTAACAATGAAGTCATAGCCTCAGTCACACCAATGGCACAGCGTCGGGAAACAAAGGTGTGGATGCAAAGACAACAGTGGACTCAGCTCTCAGTAACCATTACTCTGTTTACTAGCCGTGGCACCTACTTTTTTTTTTTTTTTTTTTGGCTTTTTTGAGACAGGGTCTCCCTGTAGCCCCAGCTGGCCTGGAACTCACCATGTAGACCAGGCTGGCCTTGACCTCACGGAGATCCACATGCCTCTGCCTCCTGAGTGCATGTGCCACCATGATCGGCTCCACCTTATTTTTTTTTTGAGACAGTCTCTCATTGAACCTAGAGCTCCCCAATTGGCTAAGTGAGCTGGCCAGTAAGCTCCAGAGATCTGCCTGGCTCTGCTCCAATAGCTCTGGGGTTACAGATGTGCACTACCTCACCAGCCTTTATGTGGGTACTGGGGATTAAAAGTCAAGGTCCTCAAGCTTTCCTGGTAAGCACTTTGCCACCTGAGCCATCTTTTTGACCCCCTTTAGGCTTCTTTTATAACAAATGGTGTGGTAAAGAATTTCCACCTGAGGGGAGAAACTCTGCAGCCAGTGCTACAGCCCAGCACAGATCCTGAAAGGAGCAGGAAGAGTATCCATGACTCAGTGCTGCAGGAACTCCCGTCAACAGCTGCAGCTCATACTTCGGGAGCTGGTCAGCGCAGCATGGCACAAAGGTAAACAAACAACAGAGGAACTCTCTATGAGCCACAGAGAGGCCAGCAGGAAACCACCTCCCACAGCAGCAGGACCAGGAGACAAGCACAGAAGAGGGCTCCAGCCGGACACGACTGACAGATGTGGTATAAGGAACACGCTGAGCCTGGAACCCTGACTGGGGTCGTCTGTGCTCGCTGCATTCAGCATCTGCTGTGGTGCCAATACCGGCTATAATCAGGGCCGGCATTTATTTAATTTTTTAAAAAATCTATTTTAATGCGTATGAGTGTTATGCCTGCACGTGTGTAAATGCACCTGTGTTGTGCAATCCCCTAGGAGGACAGAGAGGGCATCTGATCCCTCTCTGCTACGAATTGAACCTGAGTCCTCTGCAAGAGTGGCCAGTGCTTTTAACCACTGAACCATCTCTCCAGCCCCGCAGAGCCAGTGTTTACTGAGCACGTGTCCTATGCATTCGGAAAGCAGCAGGATGCTTAAGAACGTGGATCCTGGGATCAGATACGGGCTGAAGGCTGGCTCTGCCACTCACTGCGTGACCACCGGCAAGTCACTAGGCCACTCCATACTGGGTTTCCTAAAGGCTGTCATGAGGCTTCACATAATAGTAACACTGTATTTATCAAAGGGCATGATGCCTTATAAACACATAACAAGAGTGAGCAGCTCTGATGATGATGGTGACAGCAATACATCTCAGAAACAGTATTGTAACCTAGGTCACATGGCTAGTAAAGGGCAGAGCCAGATTTTAAATACAAGTATTTTCATCAAACCTGGGTTCAAGATCCCTGAATGAATAATGTCTATAAAATCTCAGGGGTACTGGGGTGATAAGAACATGCCCATAATCCAAGCACTTGGAAGGCTGAGGCAGGAGGACTGAGACTTTGAAGCTAGCCTAGGCTATGTAGCCAGACCTTGTTTCAAAAAACAAAAACAAGGGGGCTGGAGAGATAGCTCAGCAGGTAAGGGCACTCACTGGCTGCTCTTGCAGAGGACTGATTCCCAGCACAATCATCTATAACTCTAGTTCCAAGGGATTCGATGCCCTCTTCTGTCCTCCTTGGGCACTGCACGACATGGGTATACCTACATATATGCAGGCAATACACTCATGCCCATAAAATAAAAATAAATATTAAAACAAAACACCAAACAAATAAAAGTTAGACTCTGTTTTCTAATGTTTTAGGAGAACCCAGGAAAGAAAAACTCAGTGCCCTTCAAACTAGAATTTAAAAGCCCACAGCAGTTCTTGGGTAATGGTCAGAGCAGTGTCAAATTCGGGCCTGTGACTCTCCCTCCTTGGTGTCTCTTGAGTTTGAACAGTGATTAAAACAAGTCCCAGTAGGTCCAAGAGGAACTCCCTACATCTGGGAAGAAGAAATTCACCCTACTGCTAGGACGGTATTCTTTCTGTTCAAGTAGGAGTCTGGTACAGGGTTAGCGAGCTATGACCAGGCTTGCCTCTTGATTTTTTCAAATAAAGTTTTTTTTTGTTTTTTTTTTGGTCTTTATGCGACAGGCTCCACCAACTGGCCTGGAACTCACTATGTAGACCAGGCTGGCCTTGAACTCACAGAGATCCGCCTCCCTCTGCCTCCCAAGTGCTGGGATTAAAGGCGTGCACCACCATGCCAGGCCTCAAATAAAGTTTTATTGGCACACACCCATCTATGTTATCTAGGATGCTGTTGTGGTCAGATGACAGAACTGAGTAGCTGTAACGGCCTATAGAGCCTGCAGGGCCTAAAGTATTTACTATCCAGCTGTGTAGAAAAGGGGTGCTGACCCGGGGCCTAGGGTCTTGAACTGAGGTGGCAAACAGCACATACACTGTGACAGCTGGGCTGGGAGCTGTGTCTTTTAAGGTCAGCTCAGCACTGCTAGAGCCCAAACCCAGGGCCTTGTGCATGCCAGACAACCACTCTCTATGGAGCAAACAACACCCCTTGCCTCAGATACCATTCTTACAAAGAAATCTACAAAGTCTCTACCCTTGTAAAACTTAACATTCAGGTGGTAGAGATGCATGATATGCAAATATACAATATGGCATCAGTGTAAGTGGTGTTATTTGAAAACAAAAAAAGCTATGGGCCAAATTCTGGGCCAAAGGAAGGATTGTTGAAGGAACAGCAGGTGCGAAGGTCCTGAGCAGGAAGAACAGGAAGGAGGCAGAAGAACAGTGGCAGTCCCACACAGCTGGAGCTCAGGGAGGAAGGATGTGATCGATGCTGAGATGAGGTCACGAAGGCAGCCAAGGGTCAAGTCATGTACAGGCTCAGGTAACAACTCCATACGTCATTCCGAGGTTAATGCACTGAAAGCTGGGAGGTAGCATGCCCAGATTGTGTCACAGGCTCCTATGGCTCTGTGGCAGGTCCAGACTGCAGAAGGGAGGTTGGAGGTAGACAGTTTGTCTGGGAGGCTCCCACCTGTGCAGGCAGGGATAACAGCACCAGGCTGGCTGTGGTGGGAGAGGTAGAAGGGGCCAGATTCAGGATCTGAATGGACGAGATTCGGGGTATCAGAGAAAAGGAGGGGCCAACAATTCTAGGGGTCCTGGTCCCAGCCACAGAATGGCAGTGCCACGTCTGGATCAGATGGCACTCTGCAACAAGAGGTTCAAAATACCTTTACATGAAAGTGGAGATGTCGGACCAAGGCCGGACCTTGGGGAGAGGTCGGCGCTGCCAGCCCAGAGAGATACAGGTCATGGCAGAAGCTGAGGTCATCTATGAACAGCAAAAGAGGAAGAACTGGGTGGAAAACTTCCACCCTTAGACCAGGGGTCCTCCCCTAAGTGTTGCCACTGAACCACTTCAGGCACTTGAGAAAAATAACAATGTCCAGGCCCCTGTCCAGGCCAACACAGCAGGAACCCTACAGATAGGCCAGATACTTCTACTAACACTTGGGTAATTCCAGGCTAGGCCAGTGCTGGGGAACAGTGGGTGGAAAGGCCCTGAGGCAGGGACGACTAGAGATCAGGGACAGAGGATATGGGTGGTAGACATACCATGTACAGCCACATGGCCAAGGTAGGGACAGAACATGCTTCAGAAGCCAAGGAAAGACGTTTCCATAGGAAAGGCACCGTGGGTCATTGTAGACACAGTGACCAAGGATCTGGAAAGATGTGATAGGAATCTCAATGAAGGCCCCTGGGGTAAGGGGCAGGGACAACAGCCTGACAGGAGTACATAGAGGCTGGGGGTCATTCTGTGTTTTGAACAAACAAGGCATTTTTAAAATGATGTGACTGAGCCGGGTGTGGTGGTGCATACCCTTAATCCCAAAACTCGGGAGGCAGAGGCAGGTGGATCTCTGTGAGTTCAAAGCCGGCCTGGTCTACATAGTGAGTTCCAGGTCAGCTGAGGCTACAGGGGAGACCCTGTCTCAAAAACAAACAAACAAAAAAACCCAAAACAAGAACAACAACAACAATAACAACAATAAAAACTACTAAAATGACAGGACAGGAGCCGGGCATGATGAACAAGCCTTTAATCCCAGCACACGGGTGGCAGAGGCAGGTGGATCTCTATGAGTTTCAGAACATATCAAGTTCCAGGCCAGCTGCAGCTACAGGAAGACCCTATCTCAAAGAAAAAACAAGCAAGCAAACAAACTGACATGACTTTCAGAACTGGAATTGAAAACAGCAGACACTGTTTGATTTGATTGTTGTCTCTCAGAGTCAGTCAGGGTCTCAAGCAGCCCAAGCTGGCCTTGCTGTACACCAGAATGACCTTGAACTTCTGATCCTCCTGCCTTCAACGCTCAAGTGCTGGGATTACAGGAGCGCATCATTGTGCCTGGTTGACGAGTGCTGGGGATCTAGTCCAGGGCTTTGAGTGTCAAGGAAGCACGCTATCAACTGAGCTACACAACCCAGCCTGATGATATTAAGGAAAAATTATTACTAATTTCTTTCTTTTTTTTTTTTTTTTTTGGTCTTTTTGAGACAGGGTTTCCCTGTAGCCTACCAGCTTGCCTGGGACTCACTATGTAGACCAGGCTGGCCTTGAACTCACAGAGTGCTGGGATTAAAAGCATGCACCACCACACCCGGCAATTTTTTTTTTTTTTTGGTCTTTTTGAGACAGCTTTCTGCAGCCCAGCTAGCCTGGTACTTGCTATGTACACCAGGCTTGACCAGGCTGACCTTGATCTCCCAGAGATCTGCCTGCCTCTGCCTCCTGAGTGCTGGGACTAAAGGCCTGCGCTACCACGCCCAGCAAAATTATTACTAATTTTTCAGGGATGTGATGATGACATTAAGTCATGTAGGAAAAGAATCATCTTTAAGCAAAAAATAATGAAGTAGCTATGGGTCACTGGAATCTGCTTCAAAAGAATAAAATGGGGGCGCGGCTGACCTAAAGTCCAGGAAGAAAGAAGACAGAGAGGAAGAGGAGGAAGGAGGGAACGAAGGAACAGGGGACAAGTACCCAAACTGCTTTGACTAGTTTTGCTATAAGGGTGGGGGAAACAGGTGGACCAGGGAGCAGAGCTCTTGAGCAAGGACAGTTCCACTGCCCCAACTGAGTGTGGGGCGGCCATGGATGAGAGCCCAGATGCAGGTAGGGCTGGGATACTTGATTGTGGGACGGTGAAAGTGTTCCTGTCAGAAGAAATTTTAAAATATCAAAGTCAGGGGGCTAAAGAGATGGCTCAGCAGCTAGGAGCACTTGCTGCTCTGGTAGAGGACCCGTGTTCGAATCCCAGCACCCACTTCGGTTGCTTAAAACTACCTGTCATTCCAGCTCCAAAAGACCCCCTATTCTGGCTTCCATGGCACCTTCACATACTTGATATATATTCATATTCATACAGACATATGTGCATACACATAAATAAAACCAAAACAACAAAAAACAAGGTTGGCTGGGAGTGAAGAGAGTTTCAGGTCTTTTTTCTTTAAAGCTGTTGCTTTCCTAAAGTTCTGTGTTCCCAGACCACACCCTGGACTGGCTAAGCTGAAATTCTGTCCTTTGTTTTTAGGGTGTGCTCAGGAACCAGGCTTAGGGAAAG
The DNA here is from genome assembly GCF_000622305.1 of Nannospalax galili. NCBI lineage: Eukaryota > Metazoa > Chordata > Mammalia > Rodentia > Spalacidae > Nannospalax > Nannospalax galili. The sequence continues at coordinate 986,990 of NW_008358999.1, forward strand.
CTGGACTCCCTTAAAACCAGAACATACTCCTCGAGCGCCCTGGGGAGATGGGCCATCACATGACTGAACCAGATCCTGTGACTTCAGGGAAATGTGGGCAGCACACTCTGGGGAGCCAAGAAATGCATGATGCACAGCATTCTAATTAGGGTTGGTCCCACTCTCTGCTCTGAGACACCACAGCCTAGTCTTGTCTCTTCCTATAGACACAGGCCCCAAAACAGTACCTAGTACCAGGGTTGATGTCAAGCAATCCTCCCAGATTGGTCCCTAATAAGTAACTTAAAGGCTGCTGTAACCGTCTAGCTGCTCCGGGGCTCCAGGGCAGTAAATGCCCATTCCCACACCTGTGTCACAGAGCAGACAGCCCTGCACCTCCCACATCTGAGCACCTGCCTGGTCCTTGAAGCAGCCCTGACCTTGTGACTGTCTTATCCCTGTTCATATAGAGGACAGACCTGTGGCTATAAAAGAAACAGCTCGGCTCTCTTCTGTTGCCTGGGGAGGAGGTTACCTGGTTACAGCCGCCTCCCCATTGGCTTCACGAAGAGCAAGTGCGTTCAGCAGTCCAGGCCCAGGAGCGGGAAATCCAGAAGTGAGGGAGGAAGGATGGGCTGCTGCCTCACCCCAAGTCATCCCCAAAAGAGCTAAGTATATTGTAGCCACAGATTAACGAGCTCAACTGAAAGCACCAGACTGAGCACAGAATCCCCAGGTCACTTGGTGTAGGTGTGACGCTGCCTGGATGCTACTGCAGGGGCCCTGTGAGCAAGCTGTGTCTTGGGAGAAGTGAGAGGTAATGTCTGCCTTCTGCTTTGGAATTCTGATCCTAGCACGGCCATTGACTGGGAAAACTGCTGTACTATTTGTTTTAGTTTTGAGACAGGGTCTCATGATGTGGCCCAGGCTAGACTCAAACTCACAATCCTCCTGCCTCAGCTTCCCAAGTGCTGGGACATGTGCCACCTTCTCAGGAGACCTCTCTGGTCTTCACAGACCCTCTTTCTTTCAGAGGTAGATGCTCAGAGGAAAGGCAGAGCTCAAACCACATGATAGCATTTATTAGAAGAGAGATGCTCAAATTTTGATGCCTGAAATCCTCAGAGACCTCAAGAGGACGCATCCAATCTGTGACAGAGGACAGCTGGTGTGATCATTATATACCTTCAGGAAGGCAACATAACACCATGCCCACCCTGGTCTGTTTTTTTAGCCACTGAAGCTACATCTCCAGTCCTTTTAAAACTTTCCATCTTGGAGCTGGACGAGGTGGCGCACACCTTTAATCCCAGCACTCGGGAGGCAGAGGCAGGAGGATCTCTGTGAGTTTGAGGCCAGCCTGGTCTATACAGCAAGTTCCAGGCCAGCTGGGGCTACTGGGAGACCCCATTTCAAACAAAAAGCTAGCTAATAAGCCAGAGGCAACAAACAGCATTCCTGCCTTCAAGTCCTGTTCTGAGTTCCCTCAATGAGGGACTGTGACCTAGAAGTGGAGGCCAAATAAACTCTTTTCTCCCCCAATTACTTTTGGTTATGGTGTTTGTCACAGCAACAGAGCGCAAACTAGAGCATCCTATGACATCCACACGCACTGTAGCATGCCCATGCCCTCCCCAGAATAAATGTAAAAAAATAAAAAATAGAAATAAACAGGGAAACAAGCAAGGCAGCTAGCCTGGAGTCTTTAACAAAGCTTCTTTTTGGTCAGGGCAGCTAGATACAGCTGAAGATGACTTTGAACTGCTGACCTCCTAACCTTAGCCTCCCAACTGCTGGGGTTACACATGTGCATCCACCATACCTGTTTTTACATGGTGCTGGGGACCAAACCCAGGGGTTCGTGCATGTTAGGCAGGCACTAGGCCAACTGAGTGACCTCCTCACCCCACAAAGGTCCTTAAAAACAATTATTGTGTCCTGAGATCCAAGGAGAACGCCCCTGCCAAGAGCACTCCGGCAGGGTCTAGGCAAGGCCAGATGCTGGCCAGGGCTGAAGAACTCCGCATCTTAGTGCCGACAGCCCCTAGAAATCATCTGGCTACAAAGCAGTTTCCCACAGCCTCAGAGAGAATGCCAGACGCAGGATGGCAAGCGAAGGGAGAGGCCCAGGGAAGGGGGCAGTGTGCAGCAGTGACTGAAACTAACTACCAAACACACTGGAAAACGAGAAAAACCACCACTTGGCCAAAACACTCCTTTTATGGGCAAGGAGGCAGAAGGAGGTGTAGAACTTCCTGGACCCTGGACCATAAGGTAGCTCCTCCCACTTCCCTCCCACCTGGGACAAATCACAGGTTTGCAGGAGCAGCTGCCATAATCCTCCAGAATATCCATCCCTGGGAAGGAAAGGGGGGGGGGCGCCTCTGGCCCATCCCACGGTTTCCATGGGCTCTATAGCATGGGGCACAGCATCAGGAATGTTCTAGTTGCTTCCTTCCACACAGTGTGCAGGTGTCAGCAGCAATGTACAGGTGCTGGGGGTCTATGGCTCGTCAGTCTCTACAGTGCTTTTGACTTAGTCTTCCAGTTTAAAGTCCCTAACCTAAGATCCCACTCCACCTCAGCCTGGGACATATCCTGATTCAACCATCCAGTTCAGTGACTGACAGTTAGAGTGCAGAAATGACCCTGCCCGAACAATGAGAGATCCAAGAATCGGACATGGCCGGCCCCATTTTCTGTACGGGCATGAAGATCCCTGTCCTTGCCCTGATGGTCTCTGTGGGGCAGCCACACCCTGACCCCCACCGCCAGGTTGTAGTAAAGGGTATTTGCCCTGGCCTCCACTGTTCTTGAAGCAAGTTGTATAATTAAGGGGTCTTGAACATTCATTTACCACCAAACACAACAGTCAATGTCACAGCTTGCTTTCCCTACTTCTCAAATGCTCATAGCCCTGGGCTGGACACCAGGCAGACAAACTAAATAGGAGACAGGCATTGGCTCGGTGGGCAAGTCTGCTGGAAAACACCCATGGGGGAAAAAAAGCAAGTACTGGAACTATTCATGGATTTTATTGGGGGTGGGGGGACTTTGGGGCACAGAGATAATGATGAAGAGGACAGATCTTTTGGGTAATTTGACAAAATTTTGTTTTGTTTTTTATTTCTTATTTTATTTTATGTGTATGAGTGTATTGTCTGCATGTATGTGAGTGCACCCGTGTCGTGCAGTGCCGTGGAGGTCAGAAGAGGGCTTCGGATTCCCCTGGAACTGGAGTTAAGGACGGTTCGTAGCCACCATGTGGGTGCTGGGAATCAAACCCGGGTCCTCTGCAAGAGCAGTCAGTGCTCTTAACCGCTGAGCCATCTCTCCAGCCCCAAAATATGGTTTTTAAAAGCATGGCCTAGGATGCGGCTCAGTTGGTAGAGTGCTTGTGTCATCTGCGCAAAGACCTGGGTTGACTTCCCAGCGCCACATAAATCAAAGATGGTAGCACATGCCTGTGGTCACGTCACTCAAGAGGCGGAAGCAGGTGGTCACATTAGTTCAAAATCATTCTCAGCAACTTAAGGTGTTTGAGGTCAGTCCGGACTACATGAGACCCTGACTTTGAAAAAAAAAAAAGAATTGGGGGCCAGAGAAATGGTTCAGTGGTTAGAGCACTTGCTGCTCTTACAGAGGACCTGGGTTTGGTTCTCAGCACCCACATGGTAGCTCACAACCACCTAACTCCAGTTCTGGGGGATCCTATGCCTTCTGTTAATCTCTGTGGGTACTGTATGAATGTGGCGCATCTACACACATGCAGGCAAAACACTCATACACATAAAATTAAAATTTAAAAATTTGCACTTGGGAGGCAGAGGCAGGCAGGTTTCTGTGAGTTTGAGTCCATCCTGTTCTACATAGTGAGTTCTAGGCCATCCAAGGCTACAAACTATGACCCTGCCTCAAAAAACAAATAAATAGATAATAAATAAATAAATTAAATAAATAATAAATAAATAAAAGAAGTTAAGGGCTGGTGAGACAGATGACTGGTAAAGGTGCTTGCAGTCAAGCCCGATGCCTGAGTTCAATCTCTGGGTCCCACAAGATAGGAGAGAACTGACTCTAGAAAGCTGTCCTCTGACCTCCACAAGGACACTGTGGCAGGTACGTCCCCGCCCCAAATAAACAAACATATATAATAAACTTTTTAAAGTAAAAGCTCCTACTTCCAGAAAGGAGAGCATCCGAGTCTCAAAGTCTCAAACTTTGGGACTAGGGCTTGACCCTTCTGGAGGAACCGAGGATGCTTTTCAGGGTCAAGAGGAAAATGATGAGAGGCTCTGCCAAGAGTCCTGGGCGAACACCAGAGGCCTAGAAGCCAGCCAATGGCCTCAAAGAACACTCTGCACACGATTGGATTTCATTCTTGTAGCTCTGCACTGCAGGCCAGCTGGCAGAAATCCTGTCTGTTTTCTCAGCACTAACACTCAGTGCTGGGGGTGAGGGGGGTTCCCAAAGCCTCATTTAAACCAGGCTCCCAAAGCTGCGCCTGCGCCTTCGCTGCCTGTTTGTCTTTCGCTTCCCTTTTCCTGTCTGCTGTGTCTACAACATGACCGCATGAGTGCTTCCCCCACCCAGCCGGTGTGTCACTAAAGGAAGACCGTCACATGTCACTGGCTAAATGTGGTGTTAGTCTGGACACCATGGGGAGGTCCCCTCCCTCCATTCCAAGGCCGGTGCAGGACCACAGGACTGTCAGGTACTTTATAGGCTGTAAAGACAAACATGCCTGAGGGAACATCCTGGATTACAAATCATAATTACTTAACAACATGAGGGCAGGCTTGAGGTATACATTCATCCACAGGTTTTTTTATGCAGCTTTCCTGGCATGTGTTTTTCTATGTGTGACATATGTGGAGTTCAGAGGACAACCTTGGTCCCTCCTTAGGAACACTGTCCACCCTGTCTTTTTTCTTTTTTCCTTTTTGAGATAGGGTCTCCCTGTAGCCCCGGCTGACCTGGAACTCGCTATGTAGACCAGGCTGGCCTCTAACTCACAGAGATCCGCCTGCCTCTGCCTCCCAAGTGCTGGGATCAAAGGCGTGTGCCACCACGCCCGGCTCCACCTTGTCTTTTTAAAAAATATTTTATGTGTATGAATGTATTGTCTGCTTGTATATGAGTATACCTGTGTCATGCAATGCCCGTGAAGGTAGAAGAGGGTGTTGGATCCCCTGGAACTCGCGTTACAGACGGTTGTTAGCTGCCATGTGGGTACTGAGAACCAAACCTGGGTCCTCTGAAAGAACAGCCAGTGCTCTCCAGCGCCCCCTTTATTAAAGATTTATTTATTAATATTTATTTATTTATTTATTTATTGGTCTTTTGAGACAGGGTCTCCCTGTAGCCCCAGCTGGCCTGGAACTCACTATGTAGACCAGGCTGGCCTTGAACTCACAGAGATCCAACTGCCTCTGCCTCCTGAGTGCTGGGATTAAAGGTGTGTGCCCGGCCTTATTATTTTTATGTGTATGTGTGTATTGGCTGCATGTAGGTAAGTGCACCTGTGTCATGCAATGCCCAAGAACAGAAGAGGCTGTCAGATTTCCTGGAACTGGAGTTACGGACAGTTGTTAGCCTCCATATGGGTGCTGGGATTTGAACCTGGGTCTTCTGCAAGAACAGTCAGTGTTCCCAGCCGATGAGCCATCTCTCCAGTCCCAGATTTATTTTATTTTTATTGGTGCTGGAGAGATGGTTCAATGATTAAGAGCATTGGCTACATTTGCAAAAGACCCAGATTCAATTCCAAGCACCCACATGGCAGCTAACAAAATTCTGTAACTCCAGTTCCAGGGGATCTGACAGCCTCTTCTGCCCTCCACATTGTATGATGTGGGTGCACTTATATAAATGTAGGCAAAAAAATATAAATAAAAATTTTGAAAAACTTTAAAAAGATTTTTATTATTTATGTACCCGTGTGAGTCTGTGTAAGTGTATGCACATATGTGCTTACAGAGGCCAGAGGTGTCAGATCCCCTGAAGTTGGAGTTACAGGTGGTTGGAAGCCTGCCAATGTGGGTGCTGGGAACCAAACTTGGATTTTCTGCAAGAATAGCAAGTTCTTATAACTGCTGAGCCATCTCCCACCTTGGATTTGAGACAAGGTCTCTCATTTGGCCCAGAATTCACCAGCTGGGCTAGGCTGGCTGGTGAGTGAGGCCCAGGGATCCCCCTGTCTCAGTCTCATCATCATTGGGATTACAAGCATGTGCCACTATCCTGGCTTTTTAAAGTGGGTTCTGGAGGTCAAACTCAGGTTCTCATCCTTGCTCAGGAAGTGCTTTACTGATTAAGCCATCACCATAGTCCTCCAATGAACTGGAGAACTGTTTGTCTCCCCTAGAGTGAACTCCCCCCAACCCCAGGGCAGTGGCTTCCCAGGAGTTGCTGACTGCCAATTCCTTGTGACTGAAAGAGCACTCAGCACAGCACATAACAGTCACTCAATGAATTTGTAAAATGCATCGATAGTTCATGGAGGATCAGCCCACAAGGCTGATTGGGGGGAGGGGGAATAAAGGAGGACAAATGGGAGAGATACAATGGTATGCATGTATGAATCTGCCATAATGAAGTCCAGTGTCATACACAGTAAGAAAGACTGGCCTGGGGCTGGAGTGATGGCTCAGTGGTTCAGACCCAGGTTCGAATCCTGACACCCACATGGTGGTCCCAGTTCCAGGGAATCCAACACCCTCTTCTGACCTCCTCAGGCACTGCACAACATGGGTACACTTACATACATACAGACATAACACTCATACACATAAAGAAAAAAATAAATAAAAATTAGAAAAAAAACCCACAAAGACTGGTCTTTGGAGACACAGGATCTGTTATCATTTTAAGATAGACCTCATGGAGAAGTGGGAAGAGCAAGAGCCAGAAAAATGGTTCAACGGCCAGCTCTGCTTCTTCCAAACTTAAAGACTTCAGACAAGCCGTGTCCCCACACCACCTTCCCTGTGCAGCAGGCAGCATGGGCTGTCCAGCAAGCTTGCTGTGTTGCTGACTGGGAAAGGTATATGGAGGAGCCAGCCGGCACAGGTGTGGAGTGAATGGACTGTAAGGATTCCAGTCCCATTTTTACTCCTTCCTCTCAATGGGTTTGGACACTTCATGAACAAAAAACTTGTGTGAGGCTAGGGACATGGCTCAGTTGGTAGAGTGTTCATCTAGCAGGCAGAAAGTCCTGAGTTCCATCCACAAAAACACATAAAACTGTACATGATGGCATACATAAAGGCGGGAGGGTCAGAAGTTCAAGATTATAGCAAGTTCAAGGTTAAATGGGATATGTGAAACCATCTTTAAAAAAGGAAGCCGGGTGTGGTGGCGCATGCTTGTAGTCCTAGCACTTGGGAGGCAGAGGCAGGTGGATCTCTGTGAGTTCAAAGCCAGCCTGGTCTACATAGTGAGTTCCAGGACAGCTGGGGCTACAGGGAGACTCTGTCTCCAAAAAAAAAAAAAAAAAAAAAGGAGGGGGGGAATGGGACTGCTGGAGAGATGGCTCAGTGGTTTATAGCACTGGCTGTTCTTCCAGAGGACCTGGGTTTGGTTCCTAGCACCCACCGTCCATAACTTCAGGGCATCCAACACCTTCTTCTGGCCTCTGTGAGCAGTGCATGAACAGATACACTTACATGCAGGCATAGCTGGGGTGGTGACTCAAGCCTTTAATCCCAGCACCTGGAAGGCAGGCAGATTTCTGTGAGGCTGGCATTAGTCTGATTTACATAGTGAGTTCCAGGCCAGCTGGGGCTACAGGGAGACCCTGTCCCAAAACGACAAAGGGGCTGGAGAGATGCTCAGGGATTAAGAGCACTGGCTGCTCCTGCAGAGGACCCGGGTTCAGTTCCCAACATCCACATGGCGGCTGACAAGCATCTGTAACTCCAGTTCCAGGGGATACAATGCTCTCTTTTGGCCTCTGCAGGATTTGTATGACATGGGTGCACTTACATACATACAGGTAAAACACTCATAAACATAAAATAAAAATAAATAAAATTTTTAAAAAATAACAAAAATGTAAATAAATTTTTTAAAAAATTTAAAGACTTGTACAAAAGCCTGAATGGTGAACTACTCACTCCCCAAAACTAAGTTGGGGGATTTTTGTGGCTCTCAAATGTATGGTCCTGTCCTAGTTTATTTCTCCATTGTTATGACAAAACACTCTGACCAATACCAACTTGGGGAGGAAAGGGTTTATTTATCTTACATCTCCTAGGTCACAGTTCATCAGGGAGCCCAAGGTAGGAACTCAGGACAGGAACCTGGAGACAGGAGCTGGAGCACAGGCCATGGAGGAATACTGCTAGGCTTGCTCCCTGGCCCCTGCTCAGCCTGCTTTCTTATGCAACACAGGCCCATCTGCCCAGGGGTGGCATCGCCCACAGTGGGTTGGGCCCTCCCACATCACTCAAGATGCCCCACAGACATGGCCACAGGCCAGTCCAATGGAGGCAATGCCCCAGATGAGGGCTTCTTCAACCCAGGTGTGTCAAGTTGACACTGAAGCTGTTTAGCACAGGTCCCTTCCCTGTTCTCACATGCCCCTGGGTTTCTTTTTCGGGGGGGGGGGGCTCTTTTTGAGACAGGGTCTCCCTGTAGCTCCAGCTGTCCTGGAACTCACTATGTAGACCAGGCTGGCCTTGAATTCACAGAGATCTGCCTGCCTCTGCCTCCTGAGTGCTGGGATTAAAGGCGTGTGCTACCCCTGGGTTTAATTATGCTAATTCCCACTGTTAAATAACTATCTGGGGAGGAGGAGGGGTTACACAAAACTGATAGCTTCTTCCTTCTATATTTCTGTAATGTTTGTTAACATATAAATCACAAATGTTCAAAATGGAGAAGACAGTTGCAGGGCCACCTGGAGAGGACAGGCAATGCTCAGGACCCCAGGTGGCTGGGCTACCCAATATGTCAGTGGTCTGAATCTCCAGCGCCAGCCAAAAAGAACTCTAGAAAACATCCTCGTTCCCTGTATTCACACCTTAGGAGGCAGCCAGGAGAATGAGGTGGAGAGGCGGGAAAGGAGCATTCACTCACACTGACCAGGGCTGCTGCCTGGGCTGGACACTCGAGGAGGCCAGTTCTGCGAAATGGTTGCTCACTCCACAATGCGGGGCTGAGAAGCCACTTTACTATCAGAGAGCACCCTCCCCCAGGCCCCCAGAGAGCATTCCAGAGGCGGGAAGGAGAGCCCCAGTGCTTCCTATGGGCTTGGGGCACTTGCCAGCTCTGGCAGCAACATTCTCTGGCTGAGGTAGTGAATCCTAAGGCTAAGGTAAGCACCGCAGTCTCCAGAAGGACAAATGATCTGTCTGGAGGGGACGAGGCACCTAGAAATGCCGCCTTTTCCTCCCCACAACATTCACACTGGTTCCAGTGACTCCCCTGGTGTCCTGACCACTGCACCCTCATGCAATATGCGTCTAGACCTGACACTGTTGCCAGTTGGCAGCAGATTGTCAATTTTTCCATAACCTTTTCATACTGGGTCCAGCTGGTGAGTTTTGAGGGAGACCACAGATCACCAGTGCTCCACCTATCTCTTGAGTGTGCTCTAGGGCTGCTGAGTGGCCAGAGGGAGTCAGCCTTGGCCCTCTTAGGACAGGGAGCCTGCACTGTCAGCAGGTGCCTGTTTCTCTAAGCCAGGAGCAGGGGAATTGCTGCCTGGCCTCAAACCATCACAAAGAGCCTTTCAATATGAGTGGCTCTAAGTCAGAGCCAAGCCCTGGAAAGACAAGGCCTGGAATGTTCTGTTGTGGGGTGGGAAGGAGCACAGTGTTACAAGGCATCAAACAGAAGCCTAATGTTATGAAATGAAGCATTTCATAAAAAGTGAGCCATATTATAAACCAAGTGGGCAGGGCTCAGGAAAAGCCATCCCTTCTCTAACATCCATCTGGTCGTGGGTCTGGGTGGGGTGACCTACAGGGTCAGAGCCTGCTGTGCACACTATGTGATTCCTGGCTGGGGACCCTTGAGTCCCTCACAGCCTTTTCTGGAACAAAAGCAAAAGAGATAGCCATGGCTGATATCAGGACCCAGGGGAAGAGGAAGAAGGGAGAAGACACCTCACTGTATACAATGTGTGTAGCTATTATTTTATTTAGATCTTTGCCCTGGTGGCTAAGTCCTTGGGGGTTTTCAGAACATTTTCCCCGGAGCCAGAGAGAACAAAAGGATTCACTCAAACCAAAGGGCCAATATAATCCTCACACATACCTGAGTACCAAGCCTTCTCTAGGAATGAGAGTACTTCTTGCTACATTTTTACTGTACTGGCAGAGCTAAGCTCTGTAACAGAGTTTGAAAGATGGGGAAAAGCCCATTCTTCAGGGCAGCGTCTGCAGCGGTAGTGACCAGCTGGGCTGGGTGACAGCTGCAGGCTGGTTACTGGAGTCCCTGGATCTAGACACAATAGGAAACCTCCTGCTGAAGGTGGGAAACCGTTGCTGAAAATAGGATGTCTCTGAGCCTAAACTAGCAGACGGCAGTGTCTACCCCAACCGAGCAGGCTGAGAAAGGCCAGGGGAGGCTGTCATTCCCCACCAGGAGTGGCCACTGTCCCGCTGCCATTTTCTTAGGAATTCACTTGCCACGCTTAAGGAGATGGAGATGCGGGACAACGGGACAGCTGCCTTTCACTCTGCACACTTCTGAGCTATTTGTGGTTTTCTTTTCAC
>NW_008358999.1:998014-1005234 GCF_000622305.1 Nannospalax galili
ATCCGCCTGCCTCTGCCTTCCAAGTGCTGGGATTAAAGGTGTGCACCACCACACCTGGCTATTTATTTATTTTTATGTTTATGTTTTGCCTGCATGTATGTAAGTGCAGTGCCCATGGAGGTCAGAAGAAGGCATCGGATCCCCTGGAACCAGAGTTATGGGTGGTTGTTAGCTACCATGTGGGGTGCTGGGACCTGAACCCCAGTCTTCTGCAAGAGCAACTGGTTAACTACTGAACCATCTCTCCAGCCCCCATTTGTGGCTTTATTTAAAAAAATAATTGTTATGGTTGGGGCTGAAGAGATGGCCCAGCGGTTAAGAACACTGGCTGTTCTTGCAGAAGACCTGGGTTTGAATCCCAGCACCCACATGGCAGCTAACAACTGTCCATAACTACAGTTCCAGAGGATCTGACAGCCTCTTCTGTCCTTCAAGGGCATTGCCTGACATGGGAGCTCTTATCTACATGCAGGCAATACACACATATACATAAAATAAAAATACTAAATAAAAAAATATTGAGCCGGGCGTGGTAGCGCACGCTTTTAATCCCAGCACTCAGGAGGCAAAGGCAGGCAAATCTCTGTGAGTTCAAGGCCAGTCTGGTCTACATAGTAAGTTCCAGGACAGCTGGGGCTACAGGGAGACCCTGTCTCAAAAAAGACCAAAAAAAAAATTTGAAAAAAATAATTTTCATGGTAAGTTTTCTGGAGATAGGGTCTGGCTATGTAGCCCAGGTTGTCCTCAACACCATGGCAATCCTCCTACCCTAGCCTCCTGAGTATTGGGTATTTATGTGTTTTTCTTTGTTTTCTGTTTGTTTTTGATAGGGTCTCCCTAGACCCAGCCCATTTAGAAGTCATTATATAGACCATGCTAGCCTGTGTCTGCCTACCTCTGCCTCCCGAGGGCCGGGATTAAAGATGTATGACACCAAGCCAGGCACTGTTTGATTTTGAGATGGGGTTTCCAGGTTGGAAACCCAGGCTGGCCGAAAACTCTCTAAGTAGCAGTGGAGGACGACCTTGAACTCTGGATCCTCCTACCTCTACCTCCTAAGTGCTGGGATTGTAGGTGTGTACTACCATGCAGTGTTTGGGGTCCAACCCAAGGCTTGGTACATGCTAAAGCAAGGATTCTATCTCGTGAGCCTCGTCCCCAACCCCTATTTGTGTGTGTTTTATTGCTTATATTTATTTATTTATTTTGTGTACATATTTGTGGGAGATCACATACTACAGAGGCCAGAGACAATTTGCAAAAGTCAGTTCTCTCTTTCCACATGTAGGTCACAGGGATAACTCAGGTTGTCAGGCTTGGTGGCAAGTGCTTTTATCTCACTGGCCCCTATTTGTGTGTTTGTTTTAAAGGACCTGTTGCTTAACATGGTGGCACGGCCTCTAATACCAGTACTTGGGAAGCACTGTGGTAGGAAGACTGCCTCAAGTTTGAGGCCAGCCTGGGCTACAGAGTGATACTTTGTCTCCCTCACCCAAGAAAGGATTCGTTTTCTGTTTTCTTGGAATATTTTTTTTTCTTTTGTCTTTTTGAGACAGGGTCTTCCTGCAGCCCCAGCTGGCCTGGAACTCAACATATAGACCAGGCTGGCCTTGAACTCACAGAGATATGCCTGCCTCTGCCTCCCTGCTGGGATTAAAGGCATGTCCCACCTTAGAATAATTTCTACTTGTCTCCTCTGGTCAGTGATCCTGACTGGCTGCAAGGTCACTGCTTTAGGGAAGTCTTCCACGGTCTTTTCCCCAAAGCTAGTCTCCCAGCTGAGTCCTCATCACGTGTGTGCCTTTGCAACACTGGCCTTGACCTGAAAGTGCTCGGGATTTATCTACCAAATCATCCCTCATCTTCTACCAGAATGTCACCTCGGTGAAGACAGAGACCTTATCTGCCTATTCACTGTGACCCTAGAACACTGAGGACTTAGGGAAGGTACTCAGTACTGTTTCAAGTAACTGAATAGTGAATGGGCTTCACAGTGTCCATGTGCACTCTGCAAACCTGACATAGCATGTAAAGACAGAGCTTCACTGCACACTGGGCTTACTGGCCTAGTCACACTGATTTCTCTGAATGTGCTCCCCAGCCCACCTCAACAGGGGCTTTTTTGGGTAAACCCACATGTTCATACATATACCACTTCCTCTGGGCCAAATATAGTCTGCTACCTATTTTTGTAAAGGTTTACTGGAATACAGCCTTGCCCATAAATATGTGGTTACTCTTGAGCTATAAGAACAGAATTGAATAGTTTCAACAAAGACTGTATGTCCTGAAAATATTTACCATCTGGTCCTTTAAGAAAAAAGTTGGGGCTGGAAAGATGGCTCAGTGGTTAAGAACACTGACTGCTCTTGCAGGGTTCAGTTCCCAGCACCTACATGGTGGCTAACAACTGTTTATAATTCCAGTTCCAGGGGATCCAACACCCTCTTCTGACCTTCACAGCATTGCACAACACAGGTGTACTTACATACATGCAGGCAATACATTCATACACATAAAATAAAAATAATAAATATTGCCAGGCATGGTGGCACACGCCTTTAGTCCCAGCACTCGGGAGGCAGAGGCAGGTGGATCTCTGTGAGTTCAAGGCCAGTCTGGTCTACATAGTGAATTCCAGGCCAGCTGGGGCTACAGGGAGACCCTGTCTCAAAAAGAGCAAAAAAAAAAAAAATAAAATAATAATAGTAATAATAAACTTTTAAAAGAAAAATAGTTTACAGGGAGTAAGGCATGGTGGCTCAGGTTTATAATTATAGCTACTCTGGAGGCTGAGGCAGGAGGATCCCAAGTTTGAGGTCAGCCAGGAGAAAGTTAGGCTCCATCTCCAAAAACAAAACAAAAACAAAAGCCTAAAAAGAAGGACGCAAGATGTAGCTCAGGCTTGCCTAGCTTGCATAAGGCCTTGGGTTCAATTCCCAGCAATGTATAAAAGCCAGGTGTGGTGGTGCATACCTGTAAATACCAGAACTTGGGAGGTGGAGGCAGGAAGGTCTCTGTAAGTCTGAGGTTAGCCTGGTCTATATAGGAAATACCAGGCCAGCTAGGGCTACACAGTGAGACCCTGTCTCAAAAAAGAAAATAAATAAATAAAGCTAATGAAGTAAAATTTAAAAGGGTTGGGGGTGTAGGTCATTGGTAGAGTATTTACAGAGCATGCATAAAGCCCTGGGTTCCATCTCCCAGCACAAGAAGAAAAAAAAAAAAAGACAGGAAACCTAGTTGCAAGTCATAATGGCAGCTAAGATAGTACTTAGGCCTAATTGTGTGCAACCCTGCAGGTGTACGAGCTCATGGAACTGAGTTTTCATTATAACATGAGCAGGGTTTGACTACACAAGTCAACAGAGGTCCAAGTGTTCGCTGGAATCATCACTGCCAATGACAAACCCAGAATTCAAACCTAGGCCTGGGTCTGTGCACCTCTGGAATCTGTTTTGCTAGGCTATATGGCTTGTGTAGGGAACTCTTTCCAGCCATATCTAGCAGAATCCTCCGTATTTTTGAGACTGGCCTGTTTCTTCATTGTCTTTAGAAGACAGCCCAAATGCCTGCTTGTCAAGACTTGGTTGAGCCTTTCACCTCTAAGGGCTTCTTTCTTTTCTTTCTTTCTTTCTTTCTTTCTTTCTTTCTTTCTTTCTTCCTTCTTTCTTCCTTCCTTCTTTCTTTCTTTCTTTCCTTCCTTCCTTTCTTTCCCTTTCTTTCTTTCTTTCTTTCTTTCTTTCTTTCTTTCTTTCTTTCTTTCTTTCTTTCTTACCTTCCTTACTTACTTATTTTGGCCTTTTTGAGAAAGGGTCTCCCTTTGGCCCCAGCTGACCTGGAACTTACTATGTAGACTAGGCTGGCCTTGAACTCACAGAGATCCACCTGCCTCTGCTGAGTGCTGGGACTAAAGGCGTGTGCCACAACGTCCGGCTCCTAGTTATTTTTTAAATTTCTCCAACCAACATACAAACTGTTGGAGGGCCATGGTTGCTTCTGACAGCACCGGTGACACTGACTTTCAGACAAAGTTGACCCCAAGACTGCCGGCCTCAATGTCTACTACTTCATAGCTGAACTTTTGTTGTTACCGTTGCTCTGAGACATAGAGCATCACTACATAGTCCCAGCTGGCTTCAAACTATGTAGCCCTGGCTGGCCTTCTGCCTCAGATTAATTCTTATTAGAAGAATGTACTTTATGATGTAAGAATCGTACAGGAGTTGTCTGAAACAAGGAGACGAAGGAAGTGGCCAAGAAGTACAAATGATGTCACATAACAACCTCTAAGTAATGAGGTGCTATCTTCAGACTGTAAAAGCAAGGAATCAGGCTAGAGACGCAGCTCAGTTGGTAGAGTGCTTGCCTAGCACCAACCACATAAACTGGGCACTGCACACCTGTAGTCTCAGCACTTGGAAGGCTGAGGCAGGAGGATCAGAAATTATTTAGGTCATCCTCAAAAAAAAAAAAAATCTAAGAGTTGATTTTTCCACAAACCAAAAAAAGTCATGGCTTTAGACTGAATCAGACATGATAAACAGTGTATATACGTTCCTTAAATCTTTACAACAATCCTAATTTTAGCCCTGTTTCACAATGAAGAAATTAAGGCATGGAGAGATTAATGCATCTTCCCCAGGTTACAGGATTATTAACAGGCAGGGTGACTATTCAGCCCATGCAGTGAACTCTAGAATCCATGTTCTCAACCATGATGCTAATCATGCATTTGGTTGGGATGTGTGCAGGGACAATTTCTAGTACGTTCTACGCAACTTATATATTCTGGGGTTTATTACAACTCAGTAAAATGTGCTATCCAAAGTAAAAATTAGCCTGGCGTGGTGGCACACGCCTTTAATCCCAGCATTTGGGAGGCAGAGGCAGGTGGATCTTTATGAGCTCGAGGCCAGCCTGGTCTACATAGTGAGTTCCAGGACAGCTGGGGCTACAAGGAGACCCTGTCTCAAAAAAGACCAAAAAACAAACAAAAAAATCCACAAAACAAAGTAAAAATTGAAAGCTTTACAAACACACCCAACTCTTTCATACAGGACTGTCTGATTTACAAAGCGAATCTCTACCTTCGACCTGTGACACACAGTGCCCATGTCTACCATCTCTGTGCTGGGGTCTTCCTCATTACGTATTTGTTTTGTTTTGATCTTTTTGAGACAGGGTCCTTCTGTAGCCACAGCTGCCCTGGAGCTCACTCTGTAGACCAGGCTGGCCTTGATCTCACAGAGATTTGCCTGCTTCTACCTCCCAAGTGCTGGAATTAAAGGTGTGTAGTACCTTGCCCAGTCAGCTATCACCTAGTTGAAAACAAAGACAAAATCGTTGGTTTACCTGGAGCCATCATCAGTGCAGATTAGACTGGAAAGCTCAGCGGTCTTCCTTTCTCTTCCATTAAGAAAGGAGAATTGCTTTTTAACAAAATGGTTGCTCATTTTGCAATTCTGGAGTAAGCCAAAACTATGACCATTGCATTAACAAAGATCAGGAAAACAAAACGCAACATTTGTTAGACCTCTGCACGTCACTTTTAGTCTTTAGAGGAACATTTTAGTAAGATTATTTTGGACCTACTTTTCTTTTTAAGCTACACTTATCTTTATGAAAGATCAAATTGCTTGCCTGTGTTAATTTTTAGGAATGTGGGTAGGGGAAACACAATCACTTCTGTACATATGGTGATTTAATCAAGGATTTAATCCTTATTTAATCAATAAGGATTTAGAAGCAAGAATGGTGGTGCTACCTAGAATCCCAGCACTTGGCATCCCAGCTGGAGGCAGGAGGATCATGAGCCTGAGGCCAGTCTTGGCTACACCATGAGACAGTATCTCAAAAAACTAAAGAGGGCCAGCGAGATGGCTGAGTGAATAAAGGCATCAAGATTGACAATTTGAGTTCAACACCTGGAACCCCCATGGCAGGAGAGAATCAACCCCTGTAGGTTGACGTCTGACCTCCACCCTCCCACCTGGGCATGTGCCCCCCCCAATATACAGATATACACTAAGTAAATAAAATAAAATAAAAATAAAGAATCTAGGTGTGGTCTTTAAAGATTGAAGTCTTTAATCCCAGCATTCAAGAGGCAGAGGCAGGCAAATAGCCTGTTCTACATAGCAAGTCCCAGGCCAGCCAGGAACACAGTGAGAATCTGTCTTACACAAAACAAAAACCAAAAATAAAAATAAAAAATAAAGAAGAAGAAGAGAAAGGAAAGGAAAGCTGGTAAATCTTTTCAAATCAGGTGAGACAGGAATTTAAATAAATTTTTTTTTTTTTTGGTCTTTTTAAGACAAGTCTCCTTTTAGTACCAGCTGACCTGAACTCACTATGTAGACCAGGCTGGCCTAGAACTCACAGAGATCCACATGCCTCTGGCTCCCAAGTGCTGGGATTAAAGGCATGCACCACCACACCCAGCATAAATTCAAACAATTTTTTAAAAAAATCTATTCTGGTTGACCCTGTAGGTTTTCAGTGAATATGTATTCTACCTTCTGGCTTGGGATCCTTTTTGGTTTGTGACTTAATCACAAACAACAACCTCCCACTCGCACTTTTTGTTTTTGAGACAGAGACTCACTAATGTAGTCCAGGCTAGACTGGAGCTCAGGATTCTTCGGCCTTGGCTGGGATGACAGGCAAGCACCACCACGCCCAGCAAACGCATGCCCTTGACAGGTAGTCATTCCTACCTGGAATTGGGACGATGATCCCTACAGCAAGCCCCAACGCCAGGTGTGAGCCAGTCGCAAGGCTCAGCCTCCAAAACACAGCCCCTAGATACTTTAGGAACTCAAACTCTGCAGTTCGCCTTTTTTAAACTGCCACCCAGGGTCACTTAGGGCCTCCCAGGACCCCAGGCAATGTCCCCAGGAACTCCGCAGGGGGAACTACAAGTTGCTCATCCTTCGACCTTCGCACGGCCGGAGGATGCAGAGGATTCCGCAGGGATGCTCGACTCGGTCCTCCACGGAGATTCCCGGGGTGTCGTCCGCCCCTTGGGGAAGGCAGGACCCGGGTCCAGCCCCGGGGAGCTCCGAGGATTCTGACCTCAACTTTGTTCTTTAAAAATAGCTCGGAGGCGGCGCCGGGGTGAGGCCCGGGGTCGCGGGGGGGCAGGGCGGGGCCCGGGGGGGCGGCGACAGAAGCCACCCGCGGGGACCGACGGCGACCCGGGCTGGGCCAGGGGACCA
>NW_008358999.1:1005446-1017367 GCF_000622305.1 Nannospalax galili
CTTCGCTGCGGCCCGGCGCCTCCCGAGCGCTGCCGGCCGGGAAGGAGGCTGTGCGCGGCCGCGCAGGAACTGATGTCAGGCGGGGCGGCGCCTGCACCGCGGCCCGGGAGGGACCGCTGCGCCGCGGCAGGCAGAGCTCGGCTGGACCCGCCTCCTCCGGGACGCGGACCTCCGGGACCCCGACCTCGGAGAGCCTGGACATCAGAGACCTCGGGACCTCAGAGACCAGAGAACCCGGAGACACCGACATCGGAGAGAGACTAGGGACCTCAGAGATGCTGGACATCAGACACCCTGGACCTCAGAGACCACAGACCCCAGAGACACGGACATCAGAGAGAGACAAGGGACCTCAGAGACCCTGGACATCAGAGATCCTGGAAACCAGAGACCCTGGGAATCAGAGACCCTAGACATAAGAGACTGGGAACCTCAGAAACCTGGACATCAGAGACACAGGACCTCAGAACTCTGGACCTCAAAGACCCCAGATCTCAGAGTCCCAGGACCTCGGAGATGTCAGGACCTCAGAGAGACCCTGGACATCAGAGACCTGGGACCTCAGAGACCCCTGGACCTCAGAAATCTCAGGACCTCAGAGATCTGGGGACCTCAGAGACCACTGGACCTCAGAAATCTCAGGACCTCAGAGATCTGAGATCTGGGACCTCAGAAACCCAGAGACCTCAGACCCCCAGACCTCACAGACCGGGAACCTCAGAGACTGCTTGGTACACATTCCAGACTTCAAGGGGTTTGACAGCCTAGGGACCCCAAGGCCTAGACTTGGTCCTGATTCCGGAGGCCAGCCCTCCATCCTCCCTCAACTCCAGCACATCTCTCTCAATGCCTACTTCTCAAGTCAGGCCACTACAAGTCCCCAGTGGCTCTTCCCACCTCTAAAACACATCCTCTTGACCTTATACAATAATTCCCTTCCTACTCCTTAACCCAAAAAGGGCTTCACTCCCTCAGCCCAAGACCCATGTGAACAATTCATCCTCCTGCCTCACAGTCCCAATACTGTGATTACCAGTGTGAACTACCTTGCTGGGCTTGAACCAAGTGTTTTAAGTATACTTAGCTAGCTCCTGTGGACTCATACAACCATTCTCAAAGAGATGAAGAAATTGAGGGATGGGAGTTAGGTTATTTGCCTGAAATCATAAAATTTTGGAGTCTAAAATATGACTCCGGGAACCATTTGCATGTTTTCCTGAACCTAAGATCCATTTTACATTTAGGTATAACCTTTGGGGAAAGCAGTGAAGTTTCTTTAGCAACTGAACCCAGGACATTTTCTTATTTATACTGAATTCAGAGAAATAAGAGTCTCCATGGAGCTGTGCAGAGGGCAAAATAAGGGCAGTTGGGGATTAAGATTGCAGTTGCTGCCTAAGTAGAGATTGAGGGCAGAGGACATATTACATTGAATGATGAAAGAGACAGACGTGTCCGAAGATGTTTGTAGCAAGGAGGGTCAGCCTGAATGAAAGACTCTCTTCCTCTCTGTGTGTCTACAGGCTTGTCAGATACAGCCCTGGCTCATGAGAACCACTCAGCAAATGCCACCTACTAGGTATTACTCCAGTTCCAGGAGATCCAGCACTCTCTTCTGGCCTCTGTGGGCATTTGTATGCACGTGGTGCACTTACATGAAGGCAAAGAGATCATATACATTAAATAAAAATAATTTTTTTAAGTTAAGGCTTTGTGCTGGGCATAGTAGTGCATGTTTTTGATTCCAGCACTCAGGAGGCAAAGGCAGGTGGATCTCTGTAAGATCGAGGCCAGCTTGGTCTACATAGTGAGTTCCGGGCCAGCTGGGGCTACAGGGCTACTGTGTCTCAAAAAGCCCCCAAAATAAAAAATAAAAGTCAGGGGCTGGGCATGGTGGCGCATGCCTTTAGTCCCAGCACTCAGGAGGCAGAGGCTGGTGGTGCTCTGTGAGTTCAAGGCTAGCCTGGTCTACAGAGTGAGTTCTAGGCCAGCTAGGGCTACAGGGAGACCCTGTCTCAAAAACAAACAAACAATAAATAAATAAAAGTCAGGGCTTTGTGCATGCCAGTCAAGCACTCTACCAACTGAGCTATATCCCTAGCTCTCAATGGGCATTTTTATTCCTTGGCTGTATGCCAGGGGTACCCACCTGGTCTGTCCTGTGGGAAGGTGATGATATTTCTGCCATATTGTTTTCATCTGCACCTGTTTGGGTTAATGGTCCCACTCAAACTTTTTATAGCATTTGGAGGAACATGTGTTCTTACTGCCTAGCAGATTCCTAAGGTGTGCGTGGATGTGTGTGTGTGTGTGTGTGTGTGTGTGTGTGTGTGTGTGCGTGTGCAAGGAGAGAACGCGTTTAGTTTGAGAAGACTTCTTTAGAAGAGGCTAAATGTGTGGAGGTTATTGCTCCAAGCCCAGAATTTAAACACAGAATCCATCCAGACTGTCAAAAACAGGATGACTGGGAAACACAGCAGGCCTCCCAGTCCTGTTGTTAGGACTCATTTATGCTGGAAATTGAAACCTATTCATTTATTGCTCAAGACCTCCCTGATCACATGGGAAGTACATGGGACTCTGAGTCAAAAGGCATCAAAAATTAAAAGCCTCTGATGATTCATGCCAAGGCCTCAGGCAAGTCACTTGCCTTAATTTCCAAATCAGTGACAGAAAACAAAAAAAGATTTCAAAGCATGGCGTCATGGCCCACGCCTCTAATTCTAGCACTTGGGAAGAAGAGGCAGGAGGATCTGGCGTCCAAGCTCTTGCATAGTGAGTTTGATGTTGGCTTGGGATACAGGAGAACTTGTTTCAAAAAGAAAAAAAGTAGAGGATGATTTGAGAGACTAATTCTTCCCTTTCGCCCCAACGCAAGGCAAATACACATATATTGTGTGTAGAGCAAATAAGTCCTTGGCCAGCAGGCTTGTGAGGATGTTTGATTCCCATTGGAGAGGGGAAGATAGGATGGGGCTGGTTCTACAGGATTGCAGCAGTCAGAGTTTAGACTACAGAAGCCAACTGGGTAAACCACAGCAAGGCAGCCTGAATCAGGAGATTTGACCTTAAAGTGTTAAATGCTCCATTTCCTCAGTATGGCCTATCAGTAAAATGGAACGGGTGGGTTGAATTTGGGATAGTGTTCAACCTCCTAGCTTAAAAGCCTTCAACATCTTCCTGCCATAGCATTTGGGTTCTTTCTGTTTGAGAGAAGGGGGTGTCTCTTTTTATTTTTTTTAATATTCCATTTATTTATTTTTTGTATGTATGAGTGTATTGCCTGCATGTGTATAAGTGCACCCATGTCATGCAGTGCCTTCAGAGGTCAGAAGAGGGCGTCGAATCCTCTGGAACTGGAGTTACAGATGATTGTTAGCTGCCATGTGAGTGCTGGGAAATGAACCTGGGTCCTCTGTAGGAACAGCTATTGCTCTTAACTGCTGAGCCATCTCTCCAGCCCCTTGGTTTTTCTTTGTTGTTATTTACTTTTATAAGTGCATGTATTTAAGTGCATCCACGTGTGCAATGCCTAAGAAGTCCAGAAGATGGCATCAGATCCCCTGGAACTGTAGTTACAGATGGTTGTTAGCTACCATATAGGTGCAGGAAACTGAGCCTGGGTCTGGTACAAGAGCAGCCAGTGTGCTTATATGCTGAGCCATCTCTCCGATCCCCTTTCTTTTTCTAAGGTTTTATTTTATTATTAATAATTATTATTATTATTTTGGTTTTTTGAGCTAGGGTCTCTCTGTAGCCCCAGATGGCCTGGAACTTGCCATGTAGACCAGGCTGGTCTCAATCTCACAGAGACCTGTGGGCCTCTGCCACCTGACTATGCCCAGTTCTAAAAGATTTTATTTTTATTTATGTGTATGTATCTATGCATGAGTACGCAGGTGCCCTGGTGCCTGCAGAGGCAGTGAAAGCATCAGATCCCCTGGAGCTGGAGTTACAGGTGATTATAAGCCACCTGATGTAGATGTTGGAAATTGAATACAAGTCCTCTGAAATCAGAACAGCAGGTCCTTTTAAACACTGAGCCATCTCTCCAGCATCATCTGTAATTCTTAAAGCTCTTGTTCCACTATATACTTTATATTTTCTTCCAGAAACTGCTTTCTGATAAAAGTGCAATTATTGTTTTTTTTTTAAAAATATACACAGGGGCTGGAGAGATGGCTCAGCAGTTAGGAGCACTGACTGCTCTTGCAGAGAGAGGACCCAGGTTGGATTCCCAGCACCCACATGGTAGCTAACAACCATCTGTAACTCCAGTTCCAGGAGATCTGAAGCCTTCTTCTGACCTCCAACATTACACAACACAGGTGCAGTCATACACATGCAGGCAATACACTCAAACAACACAAAATAAAAATAAATAAAATATTTTTAAAAACTAACAAAGCCGGGCGTGGTGGTGCATGCCCTATAGTCCCAGCACTCGGGAGGCAGAGGCAGGCGGATCTCTGTGAGTTCAAGGCCAGCCTGGTCTACATAGTGAGTTCCAGGACAGCTGGGGCTACAGGGAGACCCTGCTTCAAAAAGACAAAAACAAAACAAAACAAAACAAAACAAAACAAAAAAACAAACCTAACAAAAAGGAAAAGAAAGATCATAAGCAGGATACAGTAGTGAACTGCAGCGTACATCAGGGGACATTAAGGGTGGTCAGGGCTAAGGAGAAAAGAAAGCGACACGGGAAAGGGAGGCATGCAAAGTAGCCACAGACTGCCCTACAGGGTGACATGTGTCTAAAGACCTCAAAGAGCAGAGACAAAGCCAGGAAGGTATGTGGGGAAAGAGCATTCCAGGCTAAGAAATGGAAGCCAGGTAGCTTAGGGCTGGGCCAAGAGAGGTGAAGAGAGGGGCAAATAGGCTGTGGATCCATCACAAAGCTCTGGTCTCTTCTCAGAGGCAGGGGCCCACTGGAGGTGTGGAGGAAGCCTCAGCAGCCTGGTAGACAGAATACAGGTGGATGGGGAGGAAGGCCTGCTGCAGTTATCTAGGCAAGGGGGGATGGTGCCTGGGACTGGCTTAGAAATGACCAGATTTCTACTGTGCTTTGAAGTGGAGCCCATAGTTTCAGATGTGCTGGATCTATGGTATGAAACAGAAGAGTCCAGGTACCAGAATGAAGGTCCGACAAGGCCTTGGCCATTTTCTCTGCAGAGGGAGACAGAGAGCTGGAACAGGTTGGGGGAGATGAAGTGCTTCTGGCTCAGCATATTTAAGTTCCTTACCTGGGGTTGAACAAGGAAAAGCATTTTGTAACTTTTGGGAGGAACCAAACCACGTTAGCTCTGTTTTTAGGAGGAACTCCACAGATCGGGACAGGTAGCTGGTTAATCCCATTAGTACATGGATAGCTTTGAACAAAGAAGATATATCTGGAGACAGTTTAGCCCTTTTATATAAAACGGCCATATCTTCTGCTTGCAACATATTTTTCTTTGATCTTTTTTATTTTTTTTAGAGTCTTGTGTAGCTCAGTTTGTCCTTAAATTTGCTATGTAGTGGAGGATGACTTTGAACTTCTGATTCTCTAGCCTCCACTTCTCTAGTGCAGGGATGACAGCACGTACCAGCACATCCGGTTTTATGTAGTGATGGGGATTGAACTCAGAGCCTCATGTATGCTAGATAGGCACTCTATCAACTGAGCTACATCTTCAGTCCACATTTTGAGATGTAGACATTTTTTTTAAACTTTTAAAATTTATTTTTATTTTATGTGTATGAGTGTATTACCTGCATGCATGTCATGTATGCATGAGTATATTGCCTGCATGCATGTCATGCATGCACCGGTGTCATGCAATGCTGCGGAGGTCAGCAGAGGGATTCAGATTCCCCTGGAACTGGAATTAAGGACGGTTCATAGCCGCCATGTGGGTGCTGGGAATCGAACCCGGGTCCTCTGCAAGAGCAGTCAGTGCTCTTAACCGCTGAGCTATCTCTCCAGCCCCAGAGATTTAGAAATTTTTCTTTTTTCTTTCTTGAACTTAAAAAAAAAAAACAAAAAACATTTATTTCCTTAGCCAGGCATGGTGGCACATGCCTTTAATCCCAGCACTCGGGAGGCAGAGACAGGTGGATCTCTGTGAGTTCAAGGCCAGCCTGGTCTACATAGTGAGTTCCAGGACAGCTGGGGCTACAGAGAGACCCTGCGTCAAAAAGACAAAAAAAAAAATTATTTCCAGCCGGGTGTAGTGGTGTACACCTTTAATCCCAGCATGTGGGAGGCAAAGTCAGACAGATTTCTGTGTGTTCAAGGCCAGCCTGGTCTACATAGTGAGTTCCAGACCAGCTGGGGCTACTGGAAGAGCCTGTCTCAGAAAAAAAAAATCTATTTCTGGGGCTGGAGAGATGGCTCAGCAGTTAAGAGCAATGGCTGTTGCTCTTGCAGAAGACCCAGGTTTAAGGGTTCAATTCCCAACACCCACATAGTGGGTAACAACCATCTGTAACTCCAGTTCCAGGGGATCTGACACCCTCTTCTGACATCCTTGGGTACTGCATGACACAGGTGCACTTACACATATGCAGGCAATACATTCATACACATAAAATAAAAAATGATAAAATTAAAAAAATCATTTCCTTGTATTTCTAATTTTAAATGATTGTCCTACTTTTCCTTACATTTTCTTCTAACCAATGACATATGGATTTCTGTTATAAACTGATGACACACTCTCCTGACATGTTCAGCCTGTATTTTTATTTTTGCAGTGCTTTTTTTTCTTTAAAAAAATTTGTTTTCTTACTTATTTTTATCATATATATGAGTGTTTTGCCTGCATGTATGTAAGTGTACCATGTGTATGCAAGGCTGGTGGAGGCCAGCAGAGGGCACTGACTCCCTGAAACTGGAGTTTCAGATGGTTGTTAACCACCATGTAGGTGTGAAGAACTGAACCCAGGTCCTCTGCAAGAGCAGCAAGCTAGAGTTATCTCTCTAGCTCTATTATTTTATTTTTTAAAAATATTTGTTTATTGTGCTTGCTTCGGCAGCACATATACTAAAATTGGAATGATACAGAGATTAGCATGGCCCCTGCGCAAGGATGACACGCAAATTCGTGAAGCGTTCCATATTTTTAAAAATGTTATTGAATAGGTTAATGCTGTTGTAATGAAATGCTTCTTCTAATTAAAAAAAAAGTCTAAATAAAAAAATATTTATTTGAGACAGGGTCTCACTATATAGCCTGGCTGGCCTAGAACTCACTACATAGACCAGGCTGGCCTCAAACTTACAGAGATCTACTTGCTTCTGCCACCTGAGTGCTGGGATTAAAGGCCTGTGCCACCACACCTGGCCTAATACTTATTTTTATGTGTATGAGTGTTTTGCCTGCATATATGTAAGTGCACCACATGTGTGCAGTACCCGTGGAGGCCAGAGGAGGGCACCACATTCCCTGGAATTGAAGTTACAGATAGTTGTGAGCTGTCATGTGGGCATTGAGAATCAAACCCAGGTCCACTACAAGAGCAGCAAATTCTCTTAACTGCTGAGTTATCTGTTGAGCCCTAGGGCTGGATACTTTATCCTAGGCAAACCCTCTACCACTGAGCTACAAACCCAGCACTACTTGAAAAAAAAAAAAGAGGATGCAGGGGCTAGAGATGGTAAAGTACTTGTCTAGCATGCATGAAGCCCTGGGTCCTATCCCCAGCATATACTGAGCATGATAGAACAAACTGTAATTCCACAATTCCATAGGTGGAGGCAGGAAGATCAAAAGTTCAAGGTCATCCTCTGTTTAACTTCCATTTCTAGGCCAGCCTAGGTAATAAAGCTGTCTCAAAAACCAAACAAGTTTAGGAGGCAGGCATGGTGGTGTATGCCTTTAATCCTAGCACTCAGGAGGCAGAGACAGAAGGAGCTCTGTGAGTTCAAGGCCAGCTGGTCTACATAGTGAGTTCCAGGCTAGCTGGGGCTACAGGGAGACCCTGTCTCAACTGCCCCCCCTACGCCAAAAAATCAAATAAAGAAAAGCAGGTCCAAATTATGACTGTCAATTTGTGTGTGTACAGTTGAGTCAAGACACAAACCTGACCAGACATTAGAGAACTGGTATTCTGAGACAAACAGTGGTAGGTTCTAACTGTCTCTGAGGAACTTTCTCTGTAGCCCACCGTGGCTGGAACTCACTATGCAGGCTGGCCTCAAACTCAGAGCAACCCCCTTGTCTTAATTCCCAAATGCTGGGATTGTAGGTACGAACCCCCATGCCTGGCCAGCCAGCCTTTCCAGCAGGCACTAGCCAATGCTGCTTCTCTTTCAGTTAGGTGTGGTCAGGTGACTGTTTCTGCTGATATTGACAAGTGATATTGATGATATTGACAAGTCCATCACCCCTCCTCTAGCTGGCCTTTCCTCTCCTCCACTATCTTCAACTGAGTGAAGGCAAGAGCAACACAGGAGCCTCACGAAAATGGCCTAGCCCCTGAATGACAGCACAGAGGAGCCCGCCTTCCCATCTCTGACAGGGACCCACACTGGATCCAAACTGAAGAAATAACGTTTGGCTCCATTGCTGCTGCAGTTAGCCTAGGTTAATTAACACAGAATTTGTTATAAAGATGGGGTTTGGTGTGTCACAAAAAGTCTAAATATGATGCTGGTTTGATGGCCAAGAAGGGAAATGCATATGGAGGCCGGAGAAGTGGAACCAAACTTGGATGAGAAGTCTTATTAGTGTGCTGACTTCAGAACTGAGGGGATAGAAATGAAGGAAAAGGAACAGAGCCAAGATAATGGGCCCTTGAAGGGTCTTAAAAATTCAATTTCTGGGGGCTGGAGAGATAGCTCAGCAGTTAAGGGCACTGGCTGCTCCTGCAGAGGACCTAGGTTTGATTCCCAGCACCCACACTGCGCTAACAACCATCCATAACTCCAGTCCCAGGGGATCCAATGCCCTCTTCCGATCTCTGTGGGCATTGCATGACACAGGTGCATTTACATACATACAGGAAACATGCTTGTGGACACAAAATAAAAATAATAAATAAGTGTTGGGTGTGGTGGCACACGCCTTTAATCCCAGCACTCGGGAGGCAGAGGCAGGTGGATTTCTGTGAGTTCAAGGCCAGCCTGGTCTACATAGTGAATTCCAGGCCAGCTGGGGCTACAGGGAGGCCCTGTCTCAAAAAAAAAAAAAAAAAACCCCAAAAATTAATAATAAAACATTTGAAAAATTCTATTTCCTAGCTGGGCATGGTGTCCATTGCCTGTAATATCAGCACTCAGGGGGCTGAGGCAGGAGAATTCAGTTTGAAGCCAATCTATGGTAAGTACTGAGACCTTGGGTCAAAAACAAATATTAGGCCCATTGAGATGGTTCACTGTTAAGGTGTTTGCCACCAAGCCTGACAACCTAAGTTCTTCCCCTGGCACCAACATGTAAGGTAGAGAACCAACTCTCAAAATTTGTCCTTTGACACACACACACACACACACACACACACACACACACACACACCACCACACAAAGTAAATGTAATATTTAAAAAATATTTTATTCTTTGGGCTGGAGCTCAGTGGTTAAAAACACTGGTCGTTCTTGCAGAAGACCCAGGTTCATATCCCAGCATCTACATGGCAGCTAACAATTGTCTGTAACTCCAGTCCCAGGGGATCGGACAGCCTCTTCTGACCTCTGTGGGCATTGTACGACGGTGCAGTTACCTACATGCAGGCAATACATGCATACACATAAAATAAAAATAAAAATTTTTAAATATAGGCATGGTAACACACACCTTTAATCCAAGAGCACTCAGGGCAGAGGCAAGTGGATCTCTGTGAGTTCAACGCCAGTCTGGTCTACATAGTGAGTTCCAGGACAGCTGGGGCCACAGAGAGACCCTGTCTCAAAAAGACCAAAAAAAAAAATTATTTTTATGTGTATGAATATGTTACCTGCATGTGTGTAAGCAAACCTCTGTCATGTAATACCTGAGGAGGTCAGAAGGGTGCATTGGACCCTCTGGGAATGGAGTTGTCAGCCACCATGTGGATGCTGGGAACTGAGCCCTGGTCTTCTGAAAGAGCAGTCAGTGCTCTTAACTGCTGAGAAATCTCTCCAGCCCCCAATAAATGTAGTAAAACCCCAAGCTAGCAGATTATCCTTCACAGCCCTCGTTGCAGTCTGGTGTGGCCACTTGACAGTTCCAGCTAGTGACATTGTCTGGGCCTAGTACCTAAGTACTCTGAGGACCCACTTTCTCTCCCTGCATACTGGTGTGGTACTGACATCTGAGCCAGTCTTGGAAGCCATACGATGGAGAGGGCAGATCCTGGTAGCCTGGGACTCGAAATGACTGCCTTTTGAGACAGGTCTCCCTGTAGCCTCAGCTGGCCTAGAACTCACCATGTGGACCAGGCTGGCCTTGAATCCATAGAGATCCACTTGCCTCTGCCTCCCGAGTGCTGGGATTAAAGGTTCACCTAGCATTCTTACATCCCTGAAGTGACACCGACTTCATGGTTAATGAATGTGCGCTTTTGCCAGGTATTACACACTATGTATATTAACTTGTTTAATCCCTACAATTATTCTTAATATTCCTCATTCTGTGTATGTGTGTACATATGAATGCTGTACGTGCAGGCCTGGGAGGGGCTTCCTTCATCACTCTCCACCTTCTTTGGAGACAGGGTCTCACTGAACCCAGCATTCACCCATTGCTAGTGTGACAAGCCAGTGAGCTTGGGAGATCTGTCTCTGCCTCCTTACCCTAGTGTTACAGAAAACTGCTACTATGCCTGGTTTTTTCATGTGTGCTGGGGATCGGAACTCAGGTCCTTGTGGCGGCTGTGCAGCACTTTACAGACTTAATCATCTTCCCAGGTCCTTATTATCTCTCATTTTACATGTCTACTACATGTGAGTCTACTAAGTGGCAAAGTCTGTCCCCAAGCCTGGCTCTAGAAACTATTTTTTTTTTTTGTCTTTTTTGAGACAGGGTCTCCTTGTAGCCCCAGTGGAACTATGTAGACCAGGCTGGCCTCGAATTCACAAAGATCCACCTTCCTGGGATTAAAGGTATGGACTACCATGCCCGGCCGACTTTTTAAAAAAAATATAATTTTTATGTGTACGAGTGTATTGCCTGCAGGTATGTGAGTGCACCCATGTCGTGCAATGCCATGGAGGTCAGAAGAGGGCTCCAGATTCCCCTGGAACTGGAGTTAAGGATGGTTCGTAGCCACCATGTGGGTGCTGGGAATCAAACCCCGGTCCTCTGCAAGAACAGTCAGTGCTCTTAACCGCTGAGCCATCTCTCCAGCCCCTAGAGACTAGTCTTAATTAACCACTGTACTCCACTGTCAAAGAGTTGTTATTGTGTATCAACTGCATACAAAAATGCTTGTTTGACATCTGTAGGGAGCCATTCTCCAGCAACCTAGACACCAGCATGGGGGCTGTTCATTCCTTCTGGATTTAAATATTGGTCACAATGGTGGAAGTAATTCAAAGGGTCAGGGAGACAGAGACACAGCCTGGTGTGGAGTAACCCCCACAATTTGAAAGAAACGATCAGAGCCAGACATGGTGGCACGTCTTTAATCCCAGTACTTAGAAGGCAGGCAGATCTCTGAGTTCAAGGCCAACCTAGCCTACATAGTAAGTTTAAGACCAGCTGGGGCTACAGTGAAGCACTAAAAAAAAAAAAAAAAAAAAAAAAAAAAAAAAAAAAATTAAAATAGTTTAAACGCATTTCTTCTCATGCATATATGCAACAATCTCTTTCACTACTAATGGCTTTGAACACTAGATGACATTAATGGAACAAATGTCAAAACAATAGGCACAGTTACCCAAATATCATACATTCTGTGTTGCATCCCCACACAGGGAGACATCACTTTAGTGATATGGAACTCAAAAGACACTTGCAGCACC
>NW_008358999.1:1018007-1039969 GCF_000622305.1 Nannospalax galili
TGAGATTGGTTCCCTTAAGTTCTAAAAGTTTTCCTAACTTTCCAAGCATTTGGGAGTGACCAAGCCACTGACAAGCCTATTTTGCCAGTTCTTGTAAGATGCAATCACAAAAAGCTTAAAAAGTCAGAAAAACCCCAGCAACACACAGCAACTGCAAGACTAAACAAGACGGATTCCTATTTACGATCTGCCAAATATGGCTATGAAAGTGGTAAACAAATCTTTTCGTTTTCCTAACTTTCCAAGCATTTGGGAGTGACCAAGCCACTGACAAGCCTATTTTGCCAGTTCTTGTAAGATGCAATCACAAAAAGCTTAAAAAGTCAGAAAAACCCCAGCAACACACAGCAACTGCAAGACTAAA
Source organism: Nannospalax galili (assembly GCF_000622305.1). Classification (NCBI taxonomy): domain Eukaryota; kingdom Metazoa; phylum Chordata; class Mammalia; order Rodentia; family Spalacidae; genus Nannospalax; species Nannospalax galili. The sequence goes on from NW_008358999.1 coordinate 1,018,372, forward strand.
CAAGACGGATTCCTATTTACGATCTGCCAAATATGGCTATGAAAGTGGTAAACAAATCTTTTCTTGGGACCAGAGGCCATGAAGATGGATTTGGAATACAAACGCACACATAATTTTTCATGATCACTACGTGATGAAAAGAACCAGTTCAATCTGATGAATCACTCTGATGTGTCACCAGGATGAGCAGAGTCAGGAGAATGAAGCTAGGCATTCAGGTGGCAAGGTGTGAATCCAGAAATCTGTGGGGCCATAAGAACCTGCAAACATACGGCCCTGACTGGATCTGGCAGGAGCACAGGTCTACCCTTCTGCAGGTCACAGATGCCTTCATTCAAGGTTGCAGACATTTCTCCCTTAAGAACTTACCCAAGGAAAAAAGCCCCAGCCTCACCCTTCCCCAAACCTTATAAACACTTCTGGTGCTTAGACAGTTCTCTACAAAGTAACCTAACCTTGTAGTCCATGCCATTACCTGATCTTCTGTAGTTTAACTTTTAGATAAAAGAAAATCACTCACTCCTATGATCTTGAACCATTTTCTTGGCAGCTCAGCAGTTTCTGAGCCCATCTCTCCCCAAGGTCTAATTACTAACCACTTAAATGTAACTGATAAACTTTTGAAAACTGTAACTCTCAGCAATCACTAATAACTGATTCTGTGTGCTTCAGGAAAGCTTATACTGAGTATTGTTAAGTGGCGGGTTGAAGCCACTTTGAAGATGTCCTGTAGAGATGGCAGTCTTTCAAGTCCATCTCCAGGTCCATTGCTTGCTACTTTTTCTGTCCTATTTGCACATGCTGCAGTCAGCAGCTTTAAACCTGCACAACCTACCTGATGAGCCTCTGCTACTATGCTCATCGGTCCAGCCAGTCACATCCCAGAGCAACTGTGCTCAGGGGTATGGGAGGACGCTGCTGCACAGATCCTGAAGGAAGGCTATTGCTTCCGTGTATTTGGGCGTCTTTTGTTTTACCTGGACTTGTTTGCTTTCTTCTTTTAGTGCTGGGGGTCAAACCCAGGGCCTTGTCCATGCTAGGCACTTTACCACTGAGCTACACCTCCAACCTTCTGCCCCCCCCCCCCTTTGAGATAGTCCTTATGTATCCCGGGCTGGCCTCAAACTATGTAGCCAAGAATGACCATGAACCTCTGACTTTCCTGTCTCTACCTCTCCAATGCTGAATTACATGTATGTACTACGTCTGGATTACACAGTGCTGGGGACTGGAAGAGGGGGTATTCATGCATGTTAGTCAAGTACTCTACCACTTAACTACATTCTCCCTCATCCTAATTCTGTTTCAAAAAACTAAAAATAGTATAATTTGGGATTTACCAAATTTGATTCCATTGTGGGTTTGATTATTCCCAAGTAGCTCTAAACTGTACCCAAGTAATGTAAACTTAAAAATAAAAGAATATGAGCCATTCATTATAGAATATCCCTATAACCCCAGATACTTGAGGACTGCTGGGTTCAAGGCCAACCTGGGCTACATGAGACCCCATCTCAAAACCAAAAACATGTCAAGAGGTAAAAACATCTTAGCTAAATTCATTTCCTGTCACTCTCCTAAACCAAAAGCATCCTAAGGCAGGGACCCATTCTGTCTTAGTCACTGCTGAGCCCATGAAGTTCATGAGTTCTTAATGTTTGATGAACAAATCCACTGATTCTTGTTCATACTGCACAGTCTTGAAGGGAGTGGCTGGCTTCCTATAAAAAAATATAAGATCTGATCTCTATCACAACACTAAAAATACAACAGAAAATGTAAGAAACATCTGGAAACCATCCTGGTATACAGGATACAGAAACTCCTATTGGGTGAAACCTAGTGTTTAGTGCAAGACAGCAGTAAGCCTGAGGATGGTGTCCTGTGGCTGTGTCCAGGAGCACTGCCCTCCAGCCTCTCCCTGACACTCACAAAATATGATGCTTGATATTAAAAACCATAAACTAAGGCACAAAAGAGAAGCAAGTACATCAAAGTCTCACCCCAAAGTTCTTTATTCAATGAACTTCTAGAAGAATATGGTGGCTCTATCACTATCTGTAACATATGCCAGGAGCTCAATTTCTAGTCCTCAAGGATGGGGCTTTGAGTTGACTTTTTGTTGTAAGGAGGAATTGGTATTCTCAGGAAAAATCAAAACACTTATGCAACTCTTGAGATGAACCTTCATCTTCGAGGAGGGTAAAGGCATGGTAACCTTTTCTTTCTGGTCAGCCATAGACTACACTAAGTCACCAAGTTTATGTCTTATTTTTTTCGTGCTAGAGAATGTAAGATCAAGGGAGTCTGTATGTGTGTGTGCGTGCATGCACACGCACGTGTGGCATCAAACCCAGGGCCTCACATGCTAAGCATGTGCTCTGCCACTGAGTCACACCCCAGAGCTTATGTATGATGCACTGTCACTGAGGCATTCAAACACCACACTCACCCTCACCACAGACGGCAAACAGGTACAGAAAGGCAATTGGAATGCACTGAGAAAATTGGGCACAATGGCAAGCGCCTGTAATCCCAGTACTCTGGAGGCTGAGGCAGGAGAATTGCTGTAAGTTTTAGGACAGCCTGGGCTATAGTGAGATCCTGTCTCAAAATCAAAACCAAACAAAACAAAGCACACTGTGACTCTCCTGGACAGCTATTTGCAAGGCAGTTTATTATATACATGGTGGGAATAAAAGCCACCAGACGTGGAGAACGTCTGTAGATATAAAAGTTGCTTGTTTTTAACCTATGTAAAGACATTTGTCAGTCACCATATATTATGTGAGAGCTTACACATTTATTTATACACGAGCTGAAAAGTCTAAACAAATTTTTATGGCTTCCGCTAGAGATAGAAAGCTTTAGAGAGGGAACAACAGGCATATTCCACACGAGCTGGTTATAAAATCAGTGATGCCAGGTCTCCTATCCCACGCCTACGTACCCCCTTCACCCTCTTCTAAGAAATGCTTTGGGAAAACACCCCGAGCTGTGTCTCCCTTTAGTATATCCAGAGACATTCTGAGAGTGCAGGCTGCAAGGCAGAAGTGTTCACACACATCTGTCCACCATCTACTCAGCTTCCTTTACCAAGCAACTCGTCTTCATCCATTAACATTTAAAGCCCAAACTTTGGGATGAAGGCTTGTGGCTGTCTGGAGGCCCAAACTGACAAAACTGGAAAACCATCCTTAAGAAATCAAAGGGCAAAACCCCTAGCTGAGGGTGAGCCATCTGCCCACTGAGCATCTTTCTATGCAGGAAACAACTTTGGGAAATGGCACAAGTTTTACAGGAAAATCCTCTTTGGTGCATAAACAGAGTCTACCACTGGAGAGAAGTGCTGACCACAGAACTGCCCGTTATGGTTTGGTAAAGGAACTGTCCAGTAAAGCTGCCCCATGCTGGTTACGGCTGTGATTTGTTCTGTTGACACCAGAGGGGTTCACAATGATGTGATCTTACTCCTGGTACGTTAGCTATAATTTATGCTCTTTATGGAGTTTTTAAAGTGTCAACCACTAAATGAAAACTGACAGGGTCCACTAGTGTGAGGTTTTTAATGTCCTCTTGTGTTCTAGAACCGCTCAATTTAAGCCAATCAATTCCTAACAAATTCCTAACTTTTTATACAAATGCTGGGCAGAAGATGTAAGAAATCAAAAACAACTATGTTGAAAAGAAAGTAACGGTCAAAAGGGACAAGACATTTGGCAAGTGAGTTTAAGTCAGAGTATTCCTAGCAAGAACATCCATACAGCTACAGGCCGACTCGGTTTTTCAAAAATAAATATAGACACACATGAAAAGCTACTGTAATGAAATTATTTTCCAGATTGGTATGATATACTCCACCTGGGCCTGTCTCCCCAACATCCACTGTAAAAATTCAGTGTCAGGCCACTGGGCTGTGTCTTTGTCCATATAGAAGTTGGGAGGCTCACTTCTGCACAGGTGGCCTTCTGGGAGGCATATACTGTCATTAGTCCTTTCCTCTACCCACCTCACCCTGTGAACCCAAAGATCTGTAACCTTAAAGCATATCCCCAAGGCACCACCCATAAAGCCAAAACCAGGCCTCACTGCATTTCTACTTGATTTCCCCTCAACCACAGCACCAACTACTTAATTACGATCACAGTTCTACATTGGCTGACACAAATTCTAAAAGCAGTATCCTAGTGCATTGTACATCTTTGGTGTAGGGCAGGCAAAAGGGTCAACAAACGGTGGCTGTCTGAAAGAAAGCACATTCTAAAAACAGCCTGGCTAAGCTGTGGTTCTGAGCACCCTCTGGAAAGCAGTGAACAGCTCCTTCCACCAACCATTTCCTTGTTTCAGGAAGGATCAAGATGCCGCGTGACTTGTCATCCACCACATCACTGAAGTGAGTCTCGGCACACGCTGAAACACGGCAGAGGAGAGTCTGGTAAGGACAACTGAAGTGCCCCTAAAGCTTCAGAAACTCCTGAGACATGAGCCTGTCTGACTGAACAATAACTTTAGATGCAAAGAACAAGCTTTCAGAGAGATTTTTTAGACAGAACCAGTGCATGCTAAGCTCAGAAGTCGCTCTTCCGAGGTTCCCATTTCAACACATTGCAAATTATCACTTGGAATCAGGAATTATTCTCAAAATCCTTTTCAGGAAAATCAGATTCCAGATTCCTGCCAGGAGCCTAACAGTTTATTTTCCAGGAAGTGATTATTGCACAGTGGGGCTCACAGGACAACGACTTTCAAGGCTGAGTCCTCATAACAAAAGGCCACCTAAGTACGTCACATATGCCTCTCTCACTTGACATGGTAAACACAAGTATGACTCTTGCTTAAAAAAAGAAATGCCTACAGAAGAAACTCCTGAGGAAAGAAAGAGATGGCAAACCGTAACAAGGCCACTTGAGTCAGAAACTTCGGTCACTATTTTCACTGCCATGAAGGACACTCACAGACTGACCAGTCCAAGCACCAAGATGAACCAGTGACAAGGGTCATGACACACCACAATTTGACTCAGCTCGACAGAGCCTCTGGAGAACTTCCCAGGTGGGTTTAGAAAAAGAGATACACTGCTGTCAGGAGTCGACCCATGACTGACCACGCCATGAAAGGTTGAGGTGTTCTCGGGGAGATACTAGCAAACCCACTCTTTACCGTATTCCAGTGTTTTATCTAAGCCATGTTCCCACTCACAGTCCTTGACACTTGTAAATGGAATTAAGACTGGGGTCTTTTCTTCCCTTTTTAATTCTGGGTAGCACCATGTCTCACTCAATGTAAATCCCCACAATACCCCACCTGATGTCATGAAGTATATGGCCATCGGTCCACGCTGCAGCCTACAATGCGCAAGACAACCCCATTTTTAAGACTTCCCACTCACCCTATAAAATGTCAAACCCTGAGCACACAAATGAAAACATACAACTCTAGAGTTATTGATTATTCTTTAGCTTCCTGTTAGCCTACAGCAGACACAGCCCAGTGGCAGCTGGTCTTTTCTAGCTGCACAGGTGGGGTTCCTCATGGCTTCTGCTTTTCAAAGCACTCATTCTAAACTGGTATGCTATACACAAACCATCCACTTTATTCCAGAATACATCATCTTAATGCAAATAAAAACCTTTTGTATGCACATACTGCCAATACATTTTTTTTTAAAGGCCCAATTTTAACAAGTAGGATAGACAAATTCATCAGACAAGAGATCATAAATTACTTTGGCCGAAAAAAAAAATCTTAAAAAAAAATCTGGCTCAACATTCTGCCTGCCGGCTTCTACATACACTGTGTATGCGGTGTGTCCGTGTGGACCGAGAGCTCTTTAAAGGGAATGGAGCATGGTCTATCCCAATCCCCCACAATTACGTAGGAACTACAATGTTCTTTGCTAGTAAAACAAGAAGTGCAAGGTCTGCATTCCCACCAACGCGATGCAGAGCCCCGAGAGCTTCCTGCAAAGTGAAGCCAGAGCGGACAATCCGCTCAATATCTGTGGCAGGAAAAATTAATGGTGGAAGAATGGAGGGGTTTGAGGGTGGCCGTGTGGCAGGTGGCTCCAATTCAAGAGATGGCTTTGCAGCTTCAGGACAGACTTCTCGGGTTCCAGGCCTGTCTGGAACTGGATTCTGTTTGCCCCAACCCAACTCTTTAACCAGTACGGAACTGGATGGCAAAGACTCAGTTTGCTCAGACGTCTGACTGTGTGCATCTTCCCCACCCTCTACAAGTCTGGGTGAAATTTCTACACCTGAGGTGTACTGTAACTGATTAGATGATTTAGTTGAGGTTATGGAGACAGAACAGCTCTTGCTGACTGAATCCCTCGATCTGAGGACCCCTCCTTTGTCAGGTGACAAACCTGTACCTGGCCCTATGCTAGCACATTCTCTATCTTCTATACCGGCACACGATACAGTGCCTGCCGTTTCTGTCTTCACTGATTCAGATGTGGCCTGGTGATAGGAGACTTGTGGAGAGTGGTCACTGTGGGTCTGTTCACTTTGGGTCCACCTTCCTGAAAGGTCTAGAATACCTCCGTGGTTCTCGGTAGCTGTTTCTGATTGACAGGTAATGACCTCAGATGTATTTTCTGAAGCCGGCTTACAACGAATGACCAAAAGTTCATGAAGTTCTTTCAAGGCTGCTGTTACAGATGAACGAGATTCTTCTGTTGACTCCAAAGAGGGCTGAGCACTGCCACAGACACTTACAGAGGGAGGGGAGCTGCCATCTTCTTTATTTGTTCCAGACATTTCAACATTATTTTCTGGGGGCTGCAAATCCTGAGTAGAGATACAATTATTCAAATGTTCAAATGAGGGATCACATTTTGATGTTTCTACTTCCATCAAGGGATTATCTGAAGTGACAGCTGATGTACTGGTGATCTGGACAGTGGCCTGACTGCCTGCTGAATTATGCACAGTAACCAGGGGCTGTCCAACTGTGTCAATTTCCATCAGTGTTTCTGAGCTTGAACAGCTAAAGCATCCTGAAGGGAGAGAGTTTTTCTCTGGATGTGGAAGACAAGTGTTCATCTGCAGCTCAACTCCTTTCACAGTAGCTTCCAAACTGATAATTTCTTCTTGGTCCGTTTGACTTTCTGCATGAAGTTCAACATCCCCCATGTCACACAGAGAGTCTTGGTCACGTGGTACACTCTGCTGTCCAGCCTCAGGCTGTTCGGTCCCTGTTTCCTGGTGCTGCTCGAGGCCATTCACTTGACTTGGGCTCTGATTTCCTGGATGCCAGTTTCCACCCACAAGCATCTGTGGTTCATGCATCCTAGTAGTTGTGACAGACACACTAGTTTCCTGTCTCATGTGGAGATAAAACTTGAGGCCCTGGGTACTTCTTTGAGTAGATTTCTCCAGATTATCTGCAGCAAATGCTTCGGATGAATTATGCAAAGGCATGGCTGGACTCCCGTCTGCTGAGGAAGCGAGTACAGGCAGATCCTGAAGAGGAAGACACTCTTCTTTCTCAGAGCTCATGTGGAATTCAGCTGAAGCCTTCATGGCCTCCGCAGCTATAGGTTCAATGCTATCTGGGTCACTGGGCTTGATGGGGCAGACTGAAGCAGAGACAGAGTGAGCGAGACTCGTAGGACTGCCAGTCTCAGAACTGTGCCCTGAAGAATGCGCTGGATGGTTAGATCCATCTGAAGTCGGTGGTGATGACCTTCCCAGTGAGGTAGATTCTTTACTGCTTTTCTCTGCAACAGGAGGGAAGAAAAGACCAGTTAGCGGACCACCAAGCTGTCAGAGAGCAAGACTCACGGACGGACTCAAAGCAGGCCTTTAGGGTTAGGGTTCTCTTATAGGTTTTAAAAAAAGAATTAATCCAAGAATCTCTCTCATTGTGGTACACAAAGCATGGAATCTGAAGCGGACATGTTCTTAATGAACACTCTTAGTATAATTTAATGGTTAAGCACTGGCAATAAGCACTTCCATAATGGCTTGAAGACGTGTATCTCCTGTGCTATCTATCTATCTATCTATTTATTTATTTATTTATTTCCATAGAGTTTCACTACATGGCCTAAGCTGGCCTTAACCTTGAGATACTCCTCTCACAGCTTCCAGAATGCTGGGATTAGAGGAGGGCATCACCATCCTGAGCAGGTACGCATCTTTATTCCCGGTGATGTTGTGAGATTTGCATGGGATGATTCTCATGCCAAGGCATATTTTTTTTTCACTCTGTTTCAAAAGGTTCTCACTCTGTAGCCCAGGTGGGCAACTCACTACTATGTGAAGCTCAGGTTAGCCCTGAACTAGCAGCGATCCTTGTGCTTCTGCCTCTTAGTGCTAGGATTGAAGGCATAAGCCACCAGCACAGGCTCCAATGCACATTTTCATGTTTCAAATGAAGCACAGGTTAAAGGGGCAGTCCAAAACCAAGTGTTCTTGGGACTGGACAGGAGTAGCTATGAGAATGTCTGGAGACCTCCAGGAGGCAAAGAAGTACTGTATTTTGTTTGTACCTGATCTTCCCCTAATTCATGATAAAACTGAGCACTCAACTCAAAAAACAAAAATAAAAATAAAGCCAAAGACGAAACAGTAAATCTTATTCATCGACTGAATACTGCAACTATTTATTTATGACAAGGTTTCATGTATCCCAGGCTGGCCTCTAACTCAATACAAACGATGACCTTAAACTTCTGATCTTCCTGTTTCAGTCTCCAAACGCTAGAATTTTGGGTGTGTACCACCATTCCCAGTTTATGCAGTGCTGGGGACTAAGCCTTTATGCATGCTAAGGAAGCACTCTACTAATCCAGCTATATCGCCAGTCTTTTTTGGTTTGTTTAAGGGTCTTGCTATGTAGTCTTGGCTGGTCTGAAAGTTGTGACAATAATCCTGCCTAAGCCTCAAGGACTACAGCATGTGCCACCATGGCCAGCTTCCAAATACCGCAGCCTCAGTACAGCACTACAAAACTAAGAACATTTAAGTGCTTTAATTAAGACAAGGAGGAAAGGTGGAGGGATAGCACAACAGTTCTTCAATAGGCAGCAATTACTTAGATTCAACAAGATGGCAGGGTTAAACACCAGCTCAGTGAAGATGCTGTAATGATGCCATTAAACAGCCCCAACTCTTCTGGCATTGTTGGAAAAATAGTCTCTGAACACTCATAATACCTTTAATTAAAAGCAAAGGGGTGCTATTGAGGCTGGAAACAATGCACTACGGGGTTAAATTAAACTCGGAGACTCTGTGCTGAACGTGAGTACCCAGCATGGGAGCCACTCAACACTCATTCTGAGTCAAATGTCATGCAATCATTCTAATCAATACTGGTCAGCAACATGAGAAGACAAACTGTCATACCAGGAAGTTACTCATCTTTTTTTTTTTTGGTGTGTGTGTGTGTGGGGGTGTTGAGATAGGGCCTCGAACTCCTACTTCTGCTGCCACCATCTTCTAAGTACTGGTATCACAGGCCTGATCACAGCTCAGTCACTGACTTAAGAAACAATCTTTCCTTACAAAGCAAACAGCTTTGTAGTGGCTGGAACTATACCCACTAAATCTAGACCATTACTAGTTTTATCAATCTAATCAATACAGCTGACTCTGGAAGCTGTTCAATTTTGGACTAATACTAACAGGAAAAAAAAAATGATGTTAATAAAATATCCACACCAGCACCATGGGAAGTATGGTAAAGGACTCTTGATGTGTCAGGAATGAGCTGCAGGTGAGCTGGGGATGTAGTTCAGTGGTCTCTGTGCACACTATCAAGAGTAGCACATAGTCCTTCTGAGGCTGAACAGTACTACAGGGCGATTAGAGAGGTTAATGGACATTAACATGCCTACTATGCCCAAAGTGAGAGTGAGGAGAGAGACACAGAGACAGAAATACTATGAATCTATTTACAACCAGCTTCCAAACCTTTATATCAAATCCTCCGTTGACTTAAAAACAATTTTCCTTCCTCTTCATACAAAAGCAGCTAATATACTCAGGCTGATCTGAATACAGACTTAAATTTATTTACATCCTAGGGAAGGCACAGAATGCCTTGCTATAGGCATCTGTCAGGCTAAGGGCAGAAGAAAAGGCAAAGTCTCAGTTCTTATTGAGTGGAAAAAAATGTAAGTTCTAATGTAGTCCAGGCTGGTCTCAAATCCTGGACCTTCTTGCCTCAGTCTCCCAAGTGGGCAAGACAACAGGAGTGCATCACTATGCCAGCTTGCCGTTGCTGACCCTGTGCTTGGACGAGTTATCTGGCTCAAGTTTCCATTTCTTCCTGAACAAGATGAAAATTTCTGCCCTCCTATAAACCCCAAGAAGTCATGAACAATGGAGTGGGGTGGGGGTGGGGGGGTACGCTTTCAGCTTTTTACAGGTAAAGGACTTAAGATATTCCTAAAGGCACAGTTTTCTCCAACAACAAAATGCTGTGATGCTAATATTCTTTTAAATTTACTTTTAAAGACAGGGTCTCACTATGTACTTCTGGATGGCCTCCAACTCAGAGATCTGCCTGCTTCTGTCACCCCAGTGCTGGGATTAAAGGTGTGTGCAATCATGCTGGGCCATGCCAATATTCTTGATCTGACCTTCCCAGCTGTCAGAGGCGGTAGGTATAATGAACACTTTTTTCTGAGACTTCCTCCTTGGACTGTTTTAAACAGGACTTTATACTTGCATATGGCTATATACCAACATATACATAAATGTATGCAAAGGCTAGTTGCAAGCAGATAGAAGAGGAAGGGATGGAGAATGGAAAAGCAAACTCCCGAAATGGTTCCAGATAAACTTTCAGAGCACAGATGACCACTGGATGGAAGGCTTAATGTTCGGTCTATAAATACCTGGTCTGGGGGCCACTCCAGCTGCAGCACACACACTACATGCATCATGGCCTCTGACGCTCTGTTTGGATTAGGAAACAGACAAGCAAACGTGGGTTAACAACGCAAACCACACAGCATGCAGGGCTGCAGTCTTTGCTCCACTGCCGTCCTTAAAATCAGGAGTCAGGAGAATCAAAGTCGGGGAGTTTCCATGGTATGGGCATCCCAAAACTTTACTTGTTGCTTCAGTTCTCTCAAAATACAATGTGGTGTCAGCTTCAACACATTTTTTTTTTCCTTTCGTTTTTTGAGATAGGGTCTCACTGTGTAGCCCTGGCTCCCCTGGTACTCACTGTGTAGACCAGGCTGGCCTCGAACTCACAGAGATCTGCCTGTGCTACCACACCCAGCAACTTCAACAGATTTTTAATTTCACAGTTCTGCACAGATTTTATGGGCAAATATAAGACAGGTTAAAAAAAAAAATTAAACCCATCAACATCATGAGAAGACTTAAGAAGTTTAGTGAACACATGTAGCAATGACTTCCGAAAATTCTCAATGGAGATTCTTGTTTTTCTTTTTTTCATCTTTTTGAGATAGGGTCTCCCTGTAGCCCCAGCTATCCTGGAACTCACTATGTACACCAGGCTGGCCTTGAACTCACAGAGATCCGCCTGCCTCTGCCTCCCAAGTGCTGGGACTAAAGTAAAGGCGTGCGCTACCATGCCCGGCCTTTCTTTCTTTCTTTCTTTCTTTTTTTTTTTTTTTCGAGATAGGGTCTTGCTATGCATCCCAGGCTGGCCTGGAGCTCGAAATCTGAGTGCTGGGATTAGAGGTATGTCCCATCACATCTGGCTCAAGAATCATTTTTAGAAGAAAGCAAACCAAGTCTGACTAAGTTCCTCCCTGACTTAGATTCTTATGTTCAATTTACAGAAAACAAATTAGATGAGTGCCTATTCTTATTTTAGTTAATATAAAAGGCAAACATACTTTGACATATTAACCAAAGAACTAGCTTTCTGAAAATACTTTCACAGAATTTTGATTTCAAAGATTCTGAGCAGTCAGTTCTCCAAACAAATAAGATCTGTTGTAGAATTATTACATTATTTAAATGAAAAATTAGTACAAGTTATACTAGTAAACAAAGGTTTCATGGATAAAAGGTGGATCCTTTAAAATACTTTATTATTTTTATTCAATGTGTATGAGTGTGAGGCTGAACAAGGCTGATATGGACAGCTGCATCACTATGCCTGCCCATTCCAGCAGCCCAAGGCTACACACCAAAGGTTCTCCAGGAGAACGTGGCAAAAACCCCTGAAGCTCATTTTTATGGTTTGTTATCTTTAGTCCTTACGAACAAGCTGTTCCATAAACCTATAGTTCTAATACACTTTACTGTACTAAAGAAAGCAATGTGTGAGATTATACAGATGAAGAATCCCGGCCTAAGACTCAAAATAACTTGCTTAAAACAAAAAGTTAATTTTTTTCATCTTGTAGAGAATGCATCCCAGAGATACTGTTCTATAACAGATGGGAGATTTCAGCAAAACTGCCTTGCTTCCATTTACTCAGGAAACTCATTGTCTTTCAATTGAGAAGGTGGAAGAGAATCTGATTTCCACAGAGCTCTATGGCCTGATGACACTGGGATCACAGTAATAACATAAAGCACCATGTTGATGATGCTCGATTATGCTCAACATTGGTTCTTCTCGCACTGACAGCACTTTCCACAAATTTAAAAAAATTTTATTATTTTATGTGTACGAGTGTATTGCCTGCATGTATGTGAGTGCACCCGTGTCGTTCAATGCCACGGAGGTCAGAAGAGGGTTTTGGATTCCCCTGAAACTGGAGTTAAGGACGGTTCGTAGCTGCCATGTGGGTGCTGGGAATCAAACTCGAGCAGTTTAGACTGGTTTGGTTAGAGTGACAATGTCTTTCTTCAAAATCAATGAATGGGTTAGGAAAACAAGTCAGTTTCAGAGAAATACTGTGAAATCAAACTTCCCTGCTTCCTGCAGAACCTCCTTTAAGAAGTATCTAAGCAAAAAACTACCCAGTCTTAGATACAGCAATCAATTCTTATTTTTTGGACAGGGTCATACTATGTAACCCTGGCTGGTCTGGAACTCATGATGTAGACCAGGCTGGCCTTGAACTCACAAAATCCGCCTACCTCTGCCTCTCAAGTGCTGGGATTAAAGGCATGCGCCACCACCCCTGGCCTGGTTTCTCTTATTTTTTGAGACCAGGCACACTACATAATCCGGATGAGCCTGAACTCGTGATCGTCCTGCTTCAGCCTGACTGTTGGAATTACAGGCATATATGCTACAACACCTGGATAACCGTTTCTTGATCTGCTTAAATGTAAGTCTTAAAAAAACCCTTTATTATTATGTGTAAATGGGTGTGTATGGCAGAGTGCATATGGAGGTTCAGAGGACAACTCTGTGGCGTTGGTTCTCCTTGTACCCTTACATGGGTTCCAGGAATCAAACTCAGGTCAGCAGGCTTGTATGGTAAGCAGCTTTACCTGCAGAGACATCTCACTGCACACCTCACGTTCACCCTTCTCTCCCCCTTTTCACGACAGGATCTCATGTATTCCAGGGTGGCCTTGAGTTCTGATTTTCCTATCTTCACCTTCCGAGTGCTGGGATTAAAGGTGTGCACCACCACTCCTAGTTTATTTGGTGTTGGGAGTCAAACCCAGGACTTTGTGCATGCTACACAAGCACTTCTACCAGCTGAGCTACATCTCTAGCCCCATGAGTTTCTCTTCACTGAATTAAGAAATGGAGAGAGTAGGCAAAAAGACAATGAACATACCTGCTACTGCGTGACGAAGCTGATTATAAACTAGAAAGGCATTTACTGCACTAATAGCGCAAGTATTTTTCAAGAGTGTGGCCAGTCCAAATACCTGCATCCTCTGCTGATTTTTGAATGGCTTCTGCTAATTCTTGGTCTGCAATCTCTTCTGGCCGAATGTCCTCTCGCCCAGTTCCATACGCCAACCGGGCACACTCTGGTAGTTCTCCCTCAGGAAGGAAGGTGGTCTGTGAGCCTGTGGTGCCAATCACCAGTACATTTTTCTTCAAGTCAATAGAACACTGAGAAGGAAGAAACCGAAGAACGACGACAGCAGATAAACATCACACAGATTATGGTTCTCAGTTTAATGCTCCATAAAGAAATTAACAGGAAGGTTTAAAAACAATAAAACCACAAACACCTTAATTTTTTTTCTTCTGCTTCTTGAAGCCAAGTCTCCCCTATGTCCCCAGATTGTCCAGGACTCACCATGCAGCCTAGATGGCCTTCAGCTCATCTTCCTCCTGAGCACAGGGATTACAGGTGTGCCATCACATCTAGCCTATATTTTCTTTCTTTCTTTTTTTTCTTTCATTTTCTGAGACAGGGCCTCCAGCTCACCATGTAGCTGAAGCTAGTCTTAAACTCTCAATCCTGCCTCCTCTTTTCAAAGGCTGGGATTACAGATGTGTGTTTCCACATTGGTTACAACTACTTTTATTTTAAATTTAGTTAATTTAAAAACCTTTATTTTATGTGTATGAATATCTCGCCTGAATGTACATAAGTGCACTTGTGTGTTCAGTGTCTGTGGAGGCCAGATGCCTTGGAACTGGAGTTACAGACAGCAGTTAACGCCATGTAGGGATGGAACCTGGGTTCCTAGCAAGAACAGTCAGTGCTCTTATCTGCTGAGTCATCTCTCTAAGCCCCTAGAACTTTCTTTTCTTTTTCTTTTTTTTTTAAACATTCAAGGCTTTAAAGCAGAATAATCTTTATAGGACAGTTTAGCAATAGCTACAAAGTATTTAGTTAGGTAATCTGTTAGTGTGAGTGCTGGTGTACTCATACTGACATACATGTAGCAGTCAAGGACAACCTCTGGGACTCTGTCTCATCGTCCACCTGGGTTCCTAGAGAACAGTCAGTGCTCTTATCTGCTGAGTCATCTCTCTAAGCCCCTAGAACTTTCTTTTCTTTTTCTTTTTCTTTTTTTTTTAAACATTCAAGGCTTTAAAGCAGAATAATCTTTATAGGACAGTTTAGCAATAGCTACAAAGTATTTAGTTAGGTAATCTGTTAGTGTGAGTGCTGGTGTACTCATACTGACATACATGTAGCAGTCAAGGACAACCTCTGGGACTCTGTCTCATCGTCCACCTGGCTGAGGCAGGGTCTCTCCTGCTGATTCTGCTGCTTTTCCACATACTCTACGCTAGCTGGCATGTGAGTTTTGAACAATTCTGTCTTCATCTATACTGAGGTAGTAGTGCTAGAACTACAGATTCATATCACCATACCCAGCACGGGTTCAGGGTATTGAATTTGGGTCATCAGCCTTATGTCCCTAGTGCTTTTATGCACTGAGCCATCTCCTCATTTGTCTTTTGAGATAGGGTCTATGGTCTGAACTGGCCTTGACTTTTGATCTTCCTGCCTTACCCTCCCCAGTGCTGGGACTGCAGGTGTGTGCCATCAGGGCCAGCTTCTCTGTATTTATGCTATCCTTTTCTCTGTCTTAGTATCTACTTAATATCGGAGGGTTGCTCACATGATTTATGTCTGTAAGGTTAGAAAAGGCTGATTTATGAAAAAAAAAAAAGCGCAAAACTCTGACAATAAAATTAGGTTTTATTTATACATGCACATATCATCCCATCTATTTAAACTGCTAAATCAAGAAAATGCATATTTTTCCGTGTGGTCTCTCTGTAGTCCCAGCTGGCCTCAATCCCACAGATATCTGCCTGCCTTCTGGAACTAAAGGCATGTGCTACCATGCACAGCTCAATTTATTTATTTCTATTTTATGTGTATGGGTGCTCTGCCTGGATGTATGAAAATGTATCTGTGTTGTACAATGCCCACAGAAGCCAGAGAGGGCACTGGATACCCTGAACTGGAGTTAAGGACAATTGTTAATCCCCTTGTGAATGCTAGGAACTAAAGTTGGGTCTTCTACAAGTGCAGCCAGTGCTCTTAACCACTGAACTATTTCTCTAGTTCCCTCCCCCCGCAACCCCTTTATTTGAGACAGGGTCTTCCTGAAGCCCCTGCTAGTCTGGAACTCATTATGTAGACCAGGTTGGCCTGGATCTCACAAAGATCCACCTGCCTCTGCTTCCCCACAGCTGGGATTAAAGGCACATTCTGCCACACCTGACATATTCATTTCTGGGTGACAGGGTCTCACTATGTAGAGGTTTCATACACTACATGAATGCATCCTTGGCCAGAATATTTAAAATTCAAAATTAAGACTGACACAAAAATACTGAGTACGCTGGGCATCGTGGTATACACCTTTAATCCCAGCTCTCCGGAGACAGAGGCAGGTGGATCTCTGTGAGTTCGAGGCCAGCCTGGTCTTCACAGTGAGTTCCAGGCCTTTTGGGGTTACAGAGACCCTGCCTCAAAAAGACAAAAAAAACAACTGACTACATATAAAAACCTACTATGAAGCCGGGCGTGGTGGCGCACACCTTTAGTCCCAATACTCGGGAGGCAGAGGCAGGCAGATCCCTGTGAGTTCCAGGCCAGCCTGGTCTACATAAGAGAGTTCCAAGCTAGCTGGGGCTACAGGGAGACCCTGTCTCAAAAAGAACGCCCCCCCACCCAAACAACCTACTATGGATCAGGGTTGTAACTTAGCTGTACAACACTTGCCTAGCAAACTCAAGGTTCTCGGTTTAATCCATATCATCATAACAATCACCAGAAAATCGTAGACACAAAACCTACTGTGAAATCCCCAGAAGGTACTAATGTTCTTCAGTGAAGGGAGTAGGTCTCTTTTTTGGAGACAGGGTCTCCCTGCAGCCCCAGCTGGCCTGGAACTATGTAGACCACACTGGCCTTGAACTCAGAGATCCGCCTTGCCTCCTAAGTGCTGGAATTACATTCCCCACATTTTCTTTAATATCAAAGTTCCTTCTAAGAATTGTCTAATCAGCGTCTAAGAAAAAAGATTTACTGAACCTTTCCAATAAACCATCCAAAACCTATGTGATTTCTTATCAGAACCTTAAAATTACACAATGGAATCAAACTGTTCATTATGATGTCAAAATAGACAAAGAACACATCCTTAGAGAGATTTTACAAGGACAGATTCTATTTCTGACGACCTATCATGTCAACCCTTGTATGACAAAAGAAGCAACCAAGGACATTTCCAGGTTTGAAAAATCATGCTTCTTGGTTTGCCAATATATATAACCAATTGAAATAATGACGGTGCACACCTGTAATCCCACCACCAGGCGACAGAGAGCACTACAAGCGTGAGAAAAGCTTGTATGAGTTCCACATAGCAAAAGCTTCATTCAGAGTCCACGGTGTACTGTGTTGCTTAGTTGGTAAAATGTTTTCCCAGCACTCGGGTGGCAGAGGCAGGCGAATCTCTGTGAGTTCAAGGCCAGCCTGGTCTACATAGCGAGTTCCTGGACAGCTGGGGTTATAGAGAGACACTGTCTCAAAAAAAAAAAAAAAAAAAAAAAAAAAAAAGAAACAAAAGAAAAAGAAAAAGCCTGTGTTACTACATGTGTGTAATGCAAGCACTAGAGGCAGAGATGGGAGGGTCTCTGGAGGTTGCTGACTAGCCAGTCTAGCCAAATCAGTGACTTCTGGGTTATTCACTGAGAGCCCATCTCAAAAACATAAGGTACAGAAGACTGGTAAGACAAGTGTTGGTAACCTCTGCCCTCCCCCACCACACACGAGAGAAACTGCTGATTACCTGATGTCGTTTAAGCATGTCCAGTCCCAGAAGCATGTCCATAGGCTGCTCTTCAAGTATAGAGAAGGAACACGCAAGGAAATCTCCTTCAATCTGAACCTGAGCTAAAGCACACAAGAAGAGATTACTTATTGATGTTGGTTTCACAAATCCCAGGCAAGCTGTGGAGATGACCCTATCTAACAGGTGGAGAGGTCAATGGAGACCTGAGCTCATACAGTGTGGACAGGATGGGCTATCACGCTTCAGTTTTGTTGTTTGTTTTTTTGAGACGGGGAGTTCCTGCAGCCCTGGAACTATGTAAACCCAGCTGGCCTTGAACTCACAGAGATTGAACTCTGCCTCCCAAGTGCTGGGATTAAAGGCATGCACCATGACATCTGGCTTTGAACTCCTGATTGTCCTGCCTCCACTGGCCAAGTGCTGAGATTACAGGAGTGTGGCACCAGCTAAAACATTCTGTCTCTCTCAAGTGTATGTGCAGGTGTACTTGTCAATGCACACACAAGGAGGTCAGAGGTGATGCTGAGTGTCTTCCTCTATTACTTTCCACTTTCTCTTTTGAGAGAGGGTCTCTCCTGGAGCTCACCATTTGTTAGGCTGGTTGTCTCAGCAGTCCCTGGGATCTGCCTGTCTCTTCCTGTAGTGCTGAGGTTATAGACATGTACCACCACACCTGGCTTTCACATGGGTGCTGGGGGATCCATGCTTGCATAGAATGTACTTTATCCACTGAACTATTTAATCCACCTGGATAATTTAGGCTATGCTGTAAGACGGGGTTCCATCTCCAGTTCCTCTCTCCACATGGACATTCAACTGTCCCAACAACATTTCCTCAAACTTCTCTGCTCTAAGACTTCCATTCTTGGATCTATCTCTATAGCTATCTTCTAGAATCCAGATCATCCTTTGGTGTTGGTATTTAGAAAGGGAGGTAATTTAGACCTGCGTGAGTATACAGCTTCTTGACACTGTCATCTACAAAATTCATTCTAAGAATTACACAAAGTTATAAAAAACAAACCCAAAACAAATCTCACACACACAAAAACCTCACATCTTAATTGTGTTTGTAACTATAGGTTGGTGTGTCTTGCTTATTCTGGCAATAAAAGACCTGTGAAGTTAATCTAGAATCATTATGGAAGCAAACCACTGGTTTTATTTGTAGGGTGTCCTCTCCCCACCACCACCACTATAAAAATAAACAAATAAAACCCCCCTCAAAACAAATAAACAAAAATAAAAAATAAAAATAAAGGTCACACACCCAAACAGCCAGCTGGTCTCCAGCAAAGCTGACAACAAAGGGTTAACAAGCAGAGCCTCAACATTGTGAAGGAAATACTTTCTGAGCAAACAGGCTAGTAGGATGGAGGAAAAGAGGTCATGTTCTAGGGCCAGCAAGATAGCTCAGCAGGTAAAAGCACTTGCCACAAGTCTATCAATGCATGGGGGCTGGAGAGATGGCTCAGAGGTTAAGAACACTGGCTGTTCTTGCAGAAGACCCAGGTTCAAACCCCAGCACCCACATGGCAGCTAACAACTGTCCATAACTCAAGTTCCAGGGGATCCGACAGCCTCTTCTGTCCTCCTTGGGCATTGCATGACACAGGTGCACTCACCTACATGCAGGCAATACACACATATACATAAAAATAATAAAATATTTAGAAAAAAAGTCTATCAATACAAATTCTGCTCCTGGAACTCATGTAAAGATAGAAGTGGGGGAGCAGCCCCCCGCCACCTGAAAAGTTAATTAATTAAAATCCTGTAATTTTCAAAAAGAAATTAGTAAAGAACCCCCATACTATGCACCAAGTATCACACCCTCTTCCCTTGAAAGTCAGGACATTTAGGATAGTTTTGTTTTTTTTCTTTGTTTTTGAGGTAGAGTCTCATGTAGCCCAGGATGGCCTGACTCCACAAAGTTGTCCTCTGACCCACACAGGTACGTACACACACACATACACACACACACTCCACAAAGTTATCCTCTTACTCACATAGGTATGAATATGCATGCACGCGTGTGTACATACACACACTCTCCACAAAGTTGTCCTCTGACCCACATAGGTAC
The DNA here is from genome assembly GCF_000622305.1 of Nannospalax galili. Lineage (NCBI taxonomy): Eukaryota > Metazoa > Chordata > Mammalia > Rodentia > Spalacidae > Nannospalax > Nannospalax galili. The sequence continues at coordinate 1,038,085 of NW_008358999.1, forward strand.
AAACTTGTACACACACGCATACACACACACACACACACAGAAAGACAGAGAGACAGAGAGAGAAGAGTGCACTAAGAAAAATAAGTCCTGCTCTAATACCACTCTCAGATATCCTTTCTAAGAAAGCTATCTATGGAGTAGGTCTAGAAAAGTAAGAATGTGGCTGGGCATGGTGGTACACGCCTTTAATCCCAGCACTCGGGAGGCAGAGGCTAGCTTGGTCTCCACAGTGAATCAAGGCCAGCTGGGGCTACAGGGAGACCCTGTCTCAAAAAGACCAAAAAAAAAAAAAAGAAAAGAAAAAGAAAAAGAAAAAGAAGAAGAAGAATTTAAAACAAAGCTATGGGGCTAAAGAGATGGCTCAATGGTTAAGACCACTGGTTAGTCTTCCAGAGAACCGATTCTCAGCACCCACGGGGTGCCTAACAACCATCTTTAACTCTAGTTCCAGGGGATCTGACACACTCTTCTGGCCTCCATGGGTCTTGCATGCATGCGTGCACTTACATACACACAGACAAAACATACACATAAAAATAAACATTATAGCTGGGCATGGTGGCACACACCTTTAATCCTGCACTGGGGACACAGAGGCAGGCAGATCAAGGCCAGCCTGGTCTACATAGTAAGTTCCAGGTTAGCTGGGGCTACAAGGAGACCCTCTCTCAAAAAGATCAAATAAAATAAACAAACATTAAAAAAAAAAAAGAAAAAAAGGCCAGGCTTGGTGGCACATGCCTTTAATCCCAGCACTCTGGGAGGCAGAGGCAGGCGGATCCTCCATGAGTTCCAGGCAGCTGGAGCTCTACAGGGAGACCCTGTCTCAAAATGACCAAAAAAACAAAAACACAAAAAGTGACAAAAAGTTTTAATCCGAAAGTCTGAAACTTAGCACCCTACAAATACCTACAAAAAGACAGTGGCCCCAAATGCCCTTTTCTCACCTAGATGTACCCTTCCAATAATCTTCTGTGTGCCTACTCCTTTGGCAATCCCAGCCCACCGACGGTCCACCAGTCTCATTATATTACACCTTTCTGCACAAGCCTGGCTCATAATAGTCATCTGGGCACCTGGAGGGAGAGAGAAAAAATGATGAAAACACAATCCACACTTGTGGCAAGACCAGAACCGCAGCATTGAGAAGCCAAAGGCAAGGCTCCTGTCTGAACACTCCTGACCTTTCTCCTGCTTCCACCTCCCACACTCTGGGATCAGACATGTGTGCTGCCACTCCCTGACTGCCTCAATTTCCATTTCCACACCAGAATTTGAAGTGTAGTGTGGAAACTTGACTTTCAGAGAAAGAGTATTTTGTCAAAGTAACATCTAGAGAGACTTTGCTAACCAGAAAGAAAGCAAACTGACCTGGAAGGGCCCTCCTAAAGTTCAAATGCTGACTACGTGTCCACAGGGAGCAACGTGAAATTCAAATGCTGACTACGTGTCCACAGGGAGCAACGTGAAATTCAAATGCTGACTACGTGTCCACAGGGAGCAACGTGAAATTCAAATGCTGACTACGTGTCCACAGGGAGCAACGTGAAATTCAAATGCTGACTACGTGTCCACAGGGAGCAACGTGAAATTCAAATGCTGACTACGTGTCCACAGGGAGCAACGTGAAATTCAAATGCTGACTACGTGTCCACAGGGAGCAACGTGAAATTCAAATGCTGACTACGTGTCCACAGGGAGCAACGTGAAATTCAAATGCTGACTACGTGTCCACAGGGAGCAACGTGAAATTCAAATGCTGACTACGTGTCCACAGGGAGCAACGTGAAATTCAAATGCTGACTACGTGTCCACAGGAAGCAACGTGAAATTCAAATGCTGACTATGTGTCCACAGGAAGCAACATGAAATTCAGTAGTGCTTC
>NW_008358999.1:1040363-1066283 GCF_000622305.1 Nannospalax galili
AAGCAACGTGAAATTCAGTAGTGCTTCACATTTTCACTCACATTTTCTCAAGGTTTTCGACCGAATGATTGATGATTTCAGACAAGGTTTCACTCACTATGTAGCTCAAACTAGCCTTGAACATGCAATCTTTCTGACTGTCTCTGGGATCACAGGTGTAAACTTAAACACACAGATTCAAGTTATTTTTGTTTCAAATGTTGGGACACTATGGCTTACAAGTTTAAAAAAAATACAGCCTGGGACTAGCTCAGTGGTAGAGAACTTGCCTAGCATGGATAAGGGTCTGGATTGACCCCTCAGAAACACCTAAAAATTAAATTAATTAAAATCCTCTAATTTTCTAAAGAATTAGAAATGAACCCCCATACTATGTACCAAATTATCAGGCCCTCTTCCCTCAAAGTTGAGGGAATTTAGGGTAGTTTCACTTTTTCTCTTCGTTTTTGAGGTAGCCCAGGCTGGCCTAGGACATAATATGTACTGGAGAATTCTCAGGCTCTCTATTTCCTAAGTGCTGGCTTTACAGATATGCGCCAATCATGCTTGTATTGTGGTTTTATGTGGTGCTATGAAACTCTGGGCTTCATGCACACTAGATAAGCAACTCTACCAACTGAGTTATACCCCCAAACCTCATTTGGAGAAAGTTCTAACTCCAGGGTTACCAGCTAAGGTTGGTCTGCGTAGCAGATACTTCTCTAATCTTTGCTCAGTGTTCATCTCTCCCTAGAATGCTAGTTCCACACTTGTGTATACTTGACATCTTTATCTTAGAGCCAACAGGCACCAAGTCTCCTCCTAAATAATTCTCACACTGGGATTCTCTACTTTTGCAACAGAACTATTTTCTCACCACCATAAAATCTCTGCACAGTGTTGATGCCGCCTGCCTTTTTTACTCTGCTCTCAAGATCTGTCCCAAACCTAAATGAGGCCTATGCAATGCTTATTTCTGACCTTCCGCCTTCTGACCACAACTGTGGGCCCCGTCCCCTCCCAAGTGGACACTTGACTCTCGCTTCGAAACTCTGCCATGCATATGTCATTTTAAGCACTCAGGACTATAGAATTTTCCAGATCTCTGCTTTCAGTTACCCTAAACTATCACCTTCTTCAAATCACTCACTTCATCTGTTTAACAATCCTCAGTGGTTTCTACTTTGTGTCTGATTGGTTGGTTGTTTGGTCTTTTTGATACAGAGTCTCCCTGCAGCCCAGCTGGCCTTGATCTCACTGAGATCTGGCATGCCTCTGCCCCTGCCTCTGCCTCCTGAATGCTGGGATTAAAGGTATACACCACCATGCCCGGCCTAGTTTCCACTTTTTAAAAGACTGTTCAAGTCTTTATGCCAGGCGTGGTAGCGCACGCCTTCAATCCCAGCACTTGGGAGGCAGAGTCAGGTGGATCTCTGTGAGTTCAAGGCCAACCTGGTCTACACAGTGAGTTCCAGGACAGCTGGGGCTACAGGGAGACCCTGTCTCTAAAAAATAAAAAATAAAAGTTCAAGTCACACTGCCACAGTGTTACTTGCATCCTGTTCATCTCTGACTTTACGCTCTCTTTTTTAAGACAGGGTCTCCTGGAGCCTAAGCTAGCCTCAAACTCATATTGCCAAGAATAACATTAACTTTATGAGCCTCCTGCCCCTATCTTCTGACTGCTGGGCTTACAGACTTGTGCCACCATGCTCAATTTATACAGTCCCAGGGATCAAACCCAGGGCCTCACGTATCCAAGCGAGCATTCTACCGTCATCTCTATCTTTAACCTTACCACCTCGGTTCACTAGCTGTGCTCTCTGGTGGGAAGAATGTGTACCCCCTCTGCCTCTTATTCTGGCATCCTGCTCTCACTTTGAGTTTCACCTGTACTTAGGTACGGCTCAAGACTCACCCACCCAGTCTGTGGCCTGACTTCTCACTCATTGATTCCAGCACTACTTGTTCATTTTGTACATTAAGAACTGTGCTGGATAGCTTTAGTGTCAACTTGACACACCTGGGTTGAGGGAGCCTCAATTGGGGGAATTGCCTCTATTAGACTGGCCTGTGGTCATGTCTGTGGGGTAGTCTCTAGACTGTTGAGTGATGTGGGAGGGCCCAGCCCACTGTGAGTGGTGCCACCCCTGGGCAGGTGGGCCTGTGTTGCATAAGAAAGCAGGCTGAGCAGGGGCCAGGGGAGCAAGCCAGTAAGCAGCATTCCTCCATGGCCTGTGCTCCAGCTCCTACCTCCAGGTTCCTGCCCTGAGTTCCTACCTTGGGCTCCCAGATGAACTATGACCCGGGATATGTAAGCTAAATAAACCGTTTCCTCCCCAAGTTGGTATTGGTCAGAGTGTTTTGTCACTGCAATGGAGAGACAAACCAGGACAAGAACCATATACATTTTGGGGTTTTGGGTTTTTTTTTGGTCTTCTTGAGGCAGGGTCTGTTGTAGCCCCAGCTGGCCTGGAACTCACTATGTAGACCAAGCTGGCCTTGAACTCACAGAGATCTGCCTGCCTCTGCCTCCTAAGTGCTGGGATTAAAGACATGTGCCACCATGCCCGGCCGGTTTTGTTTTTTAAAGACAGGGTCTCACTATGTAGACAACGCTGGTCTCAAGCTCATAGAGATCGCCTTGCCTCTGCCTCTCCAGTGCTGGGATTAAGGGTATGCAGCCCCATGCCTGGCATGCTTCCTCTACTTCATAGGCACTGGAAGCTCTTGGGCGTTTGAGGAAGGTAAGAATGGAGGGCTGAGGACAGCACTCGGGGTAAAGAGCTGGCCTGGCATGTGTGAGGCCCTGGCTTCATCAATCCTTACCACCACAAAAACAAAAGCCCAAACTCGTATGAAAAAAGGCCCAGAGCCGGGCATGGTGGCGCACGCCTGTAGTCCCAGCACTCGGGAGGCAGAGGCAGGCGGATCTCTGTGAGTTCAAGGCCTGCCTGGTCTACAAAGTGAGTTCCAGGCCAGCTACAGGGAGACCCTGCCTCAAAAAGACTTAAAAAAAAAAAAAAAGCCCAGAAAGAGTCAAGGAAATAAAACTCAGGACAGTAGTTCTCCTCTCTCTGCCACCTCACTGTTAGCTAGTTACTGAGGGAAAGAATGACTAGCTCAAAGCTCTAACTTCTGCAGGTAGAGGACATTCAATACTTAGTTCAAATATTTACTTCTGGGAATATGCTCCCCTACAGTCAGAGGAAGTGGTCTCTATCCTTCACATCCACCCAATGCTTGTCTGCTTTTTGCTATTTGAGCAACACACCTAAGGCTGAATCCAAAGCCACCATCTATGAATCCTACACCTGGGAGAGGGGCCTGACTTCTCTACGCCTGAATGTCCTTATCTGTAAAACAGGAAAGCAGACCAAGGCTCATAGGGATGGTCTGAGGCTGAAATAAAGTTCACTAAGATGATATACATTAATCACCGTGCCTAACGCATGGCATACAGTAAGGACTAAATGCTGTATTGGGGTCTCATGCTCACAACGCATCACCAGTAAGTATTCAATCTGAGGCTGTGCATGCAGCACTCAATAGATGTTTTCTTCTTTAAACACGCACAGACTAGGTCTCCCTGTAGCCCCAGATGGCCTAGATCTCAGACATCCACCTGCCTCTGCCTGAGGGCTGGGATTTAAGGCATGTGCCACCATGCCCAGCTAAAAAAAAAATTATTCCTATTTATGAGAGTGTGTGTCAACATCACATTCCTGTGGGTGCTTGTGGAAGATAAAGAGGGCATCAGATACCCTGGAACTAGAATTACACAGGTTCTAGGAACTGAATTCTGATCCTCTGTAAGTGCAGTAAGTGTTCCGGACTGCTGAGCCATCTCTCTAGGCATTTAAACTAACCTACAGCAGGTCTACTTCTAGGAATGTAGCATTTCAAGACACAAACATGCAATGTCTGAATATGTGCTCATGTGCACATGAACTAACAGAGAAAGACACTACCTGAGCAAGGGCTTTTTTCATTCCAGAAACTCATGCTGCTACCTTACAGCCTAAAGGGAGATGCCAAAATTAAGCTGCTTTGACCACTCTGTCACATTCCTTTATGGTGTTCATAGTGGACTCTTACTAAAAAGCAGTTATTGTTGAGAGAACAGTGCCAACTAGGGCATGGATTACCTAAAGCTGAAGTGGTAAATTCCCAGTCTTTTTGCCTGAAGGGTAGGAACCACAGGCCTTCTGTGTAGCCTTGCCCACCTCGTAGCGCCTAGCAAAGTACACATAAAATCCTGGTGGAAATGTTTTTGCCCATTCATCTCCATTGTTAACTTGGCTGGATTTAGAAATAGAAATACCTAGGTGACTGGTGAGACACTCTGTAGTGCCTATGAAAGCATTCCTAGACAGGATTAGCTGAGGAGAAAATACACCTTGAATGAGGGTAGCACTATCCCTATGAGCTGGAGGCCTCCCAGGCTGAAAAAAAGAACAGGAGAAAGATGCAGAGTACACACATTCTGCCTTCTGCCTCTAAGGTGAACATGTCTCTTTCCCAAAATGCTCTCACCAATGGAATCCTCAAACCATGTACCACAATAAACCTTTCCACCCTTCACTGTTGGGTATTCTGTCACAAAGGTTACGAAAAACGCATACAGGGCCAGGTATGATGGCACACTTACTTCCAGCACTCAGGAGTAATGACACACTTGGCAGCCCTGCTCCTTCACCTCACACTCCTCCTCCAACAATGCACCTAGCAACCTTAGAACCTCTTCGCATATCTGCACCAGGCTACACATAGTCCTCCATCTCTGAACAATGGTATGTTTTCACAAGCCATGGTAACAATCAAAATTAGTTTCTACTCAAGTACATTCCCAATGGGTCTGAGTATGAAACACACAAGGGTAGCTCTGATCTAACCTGATTTGGGGTGTACGCACAGTAAGGCAAAACTGTGTCCTCTAGAAACCTTTTGGGAGAATCCCTTATTTACTATCCTATGCCTATGCACACTTGGGTATGTATACGGTTAAAATCAGACGCATTATGGGAAAAGACATGACGGTTAAAATCAGACGCATTATGGGAAAAGACATGTGCAGTAGGAAAAGTGAGTGCCTGACCTCATCTATCAATACAGAACTACCCAATCTACCCCTAAGTAACCAGCCCCTTTCTCTCGAACCCCATAAAGGAAGACCAGAAAAACAGGGCCCATGAGGACGCTCATCATGAAATCACTGCTAGTCTTGGGTCTCTCTTCAATCTGGGAGCTCTTTTCAACTCTCACCACCCAGACCTTGACCACCCATCAGTAACAGTAGGAAGACAGAGATAGGGCAAAACATACAACAGCTACGGAATGACTGAAAAAACAAATCTATTATCAACAAGAAGATTGAAAAGTGAAAATATAATTGCAGGCTTGTTAGTCAGCAGAGTGAAGATGTCTATAACAGACCTTGCACCTGGCCTTCTCCCACATCAGATCAGAAATCCGGTGGGAAGACCAAGAACCAGAAGACGGCGACATCACCTGAGTCAACAAAGGCCTTCACAGGATGTCCATTCACTTTGCAGTTGATGTAAAGCATCACTACTTGGCCGAAGCTTTCTGGCGCCTCCTCCATAGCTATCGTCATGTTCTCCTCAATGTTCTGCTGCCTGAAACAGACCAAAACCAGGCACGCTAAAAGTTCTGTCTCCAGGAAGAGCAATGTTTTAAAGTCACAATATCAAAAACAGGTTTGTAGATGTTTTCTGCCCTGACTAGAGCAGCTGTTATCAGAGTGGGGACAGGCTCAGTGCTGTAGCAGGTGACTCAGTAGGTGACGAGCGACAGAGTTGGCAGATCCAAGACAGGTGTGGAAATTATTCTCGTGTAAAACAATTACGCTCTCTTTATAAGCTCAGAAACAAAAAAATAAACTTGCAGACAGCACGGCCATAACCCTCCACATCTTACAGAATATCAGAATCTCATGAATACTACTTCTGAGACAGTCTCACTCTGTAGCCCAGGCTGGATTTGAACTCATGATCTTCTCACCTCAGCCTCCCAAGTGGGGGAGAATATAGGAGCATGCAAGAATGCTTCCATTTTTCTGGGCACTTGAATACCTTTCCTATACTCAGTGCATTAAAAAGTCTGTAAGCAGAACACACGAGTACTTCACCTATCTGTGCTTTACCATCTGCTTCATGTCCAGAACTGGGTTTTCTTTTTCTTTCTTTTTTTTTGGGTACTTTTCTGAGACAGGGTCTCCCTGTAGCCCCAGCTGGCCTAGAATTGCTTTGGAGACCAGGCTGGCCTCAAACTCAAGAGATCCACCTGCCTCTACCTCCCGAATGCTGGGATTAAAGGCGTGCACCACCACGCCCGGCAGGACTGGGTTTTCTGATGTGTAAAATGAAGAAATTAAGTCCTTCTCATCACAGGATTGATGAGAGACCTAAAGTATCTAGCTTGTAGTGCTAAGACAAGGCAGAATCTCATAAACTGCACCCATCACTAGGCATGTAGCTCAGCTGGGAGAGTGCATCTTTAGCACACATGAAGGCTAGATCCCCAGCATCACATAAACTAGTCATAACAGTACAGGCATCTAATCTCAGCATTTGGGAAGTGAAGGCAGGAGGATCAGAACTTCAAGGTCGTCCTTGGATGCATGAAACCCTGTCTCAGAACAACAACAAAAAAGAACAGGTCAGCGGCTAGTCAACTTGCTTTAGACTAGGAGTGTCAGAACAGAGCCCAAAATCTGGGGTAAATTGTACTGTTAAGTAAGGATCGACAATCTACGTCTCAGTATCTGTGTACATTTTATAGGAACTGAGGCACCACATACTTATATACTCTCTGTAATGATTAATCCTGATTGTCAGTTTGACTAGAGTTAGAATTACCATGGAAACAACATCTGATGGTGTTTCCAGAAAGCTTTAACTGAGGAGAGAAGAACCACCCTGAATGTGGGTACCACTATCTCACAGGCTGGGGACCAAGACCAAATAGAAATGAGACATGGTCCCGCTACCATCCCTTCCCTACTATGATGGGCTGTGCCCTCCAACTGTGAGTCAGAACCGTTCCTCCCTTAAGTGCTGTTTGTCACAGCAACTAATAAGCTATGGCTGCTTTCACACATCAGAAGCAGAGCTGTGCATGAGAAACAGAGACTGCACGGTCTCCTGAGCCTAAAATACTTACTACACAGGCTTTACAGACAAACACCTAACACCTGCTCTGAACCACACTGCCTGTGTTTACTGTAATGCTCTAGGTTACTGATTGATGGACCATTCTACAATGAAACATTAAACTCAGAAAGTCAAAGGCACCTTGTGTTCAATTTAGTTAGCAAATATAAAAGCTGTGGTACCTCAGTGGACATGTGGTCCTATGAACAAAAAGTCACATACAAAGTAAAACTTTAATACTTGATGATATAATTATATAACTTTTACCCACCTGTGTACTGCTAAATTTAGAAATTATATAAAGTTAATTATGCACCCTGATCTTGCATTAGGGCCATAAGTCAAGTAAGTTTTAAGAGAGTGGAGTGGAGGGGAAAGGGAAAGGGAAAGGGTAGGAGAAGGGCAGGGGAGAGGGGGAGGGGAAAGGAAAGGAAAGGAGAGGAGAGGAGAGGAGAGGGGAGGGGAGGGGAGGAGAGGAGAAAGAGAAAAAGAAAAACTAGGGTTAGGCAGCTCAGTTGGTAAAGCACTTGCCATTTAGGCATGAGGAGCCCTTACTGGGCTTGGTAGTGTACCCTGTAATCCCAGGCCTGGGGAGGTGGAAACAGGAGGATCCTAGAATGTCACTGGCCAGCCAACAAGCTCAGCCAAATTGGTGAGCTTCAGGTTCAGGTTTAGCAAAAAGAAAATCAGGTGGAGAGCCATTGAGGAAGATACCAGGTGTTGACCCCTGGTGTTCTTAGTCTCTGTCTCAAACAAGAACATAAACACCTCAGAAAGAGAAAACCTGCCAAGCATCAAGGCTCATACCTATAATCTAGTACTCAGGAGACTGACAACTTTAGGCCAGCCTAGGCTACAACAGTGAATTCCAGAATAATTCCAGAATAGCTTGGGCTACAGAGTGAGACCTGTCTCAAAACAACAAAACAAAACACACACACACACACACACACACACACACACACACACACACAGAGACCTTGTCTCAAAACAACAAAAGACACATACACAGAGACCTTGTCTCAAAATGACACACATACACACACACACACACACACACACACACACACACACAATAATAAAAGCCAGCAAACAAACAAAACACTTGAGACAGCACCAGTTTCTACAACTGAACAGCCTGTGCAGACAGTGGCTTTAGAAGCTTGTAGCTTTCCTTTTCGAGGACTAGAGCAGATCCAGCAAGCTGGATCAGCTAGAGTAAGGCACTTGTCACCAAGCCTGACAACCTGAGTTTGCTCCCTGGAACCTCCGGTGGAAGGAGACAACCAACTCCTGAAAGTTGTCCTGACTTCTATATATGCACTGGGGTACACATGAGCCCACACTCACACACAGTAACAAAATTATTTAAATTTTTTTGATGGTTTCATTTTTATTTTACATGTATAAACGCTTTGCCTGTTACATGTGTAAGTGCACCACTTGTGTGCTATACCTGTGGAGGACAGAAGAGGGCATCAGATCCCCTGGAACTGGAGTTACAAGCAGTTGTTAGCTGCCAGGTCAATGTTGGGAACTGAACCTGGGTCCTCTATAAGAGCAGCCAGTGCTCTTAACCACAGGACCATCTCTCCAGGCCTCAGAATAATTTTTTTAAAAAAGGGAAATCCTACTGGGAGTATGGTGCACCTTGGAATCAACACGCTTGGGAAGTAGAGGCAGCTGAATCAAGAATTTAAGGCCAGGCTTGGCTACATAGCAAGTTTGAGGCCAGCCTGGGCTTACCTGAGACCTTGTCTCAAAAAAATAAAAAAGAAAACAGATGATACTTTTCTTTTCCCCAACCCTGTAAGAAATGAGCTATATGATATGTTCTATTTCACTTCCAAAGTTTGCTATAAAGCCTTTCCAACCCTCCTGTTTTCCAGGATGAAGGCAGCTAAGCTTGAAACCAAGGCTAGTCTCCCTGACAGCTGCAACACAGTCTAGAGGAGGAATACAAGTAGCTTCCTGTTTGTTTCTCTGGGTAGGTCCAACTACTTAAGATGTGTCTCAAAGATCTTCACGAACACCTGACAAAAGCTGGGCCTGATGGCACAGGCCTGTAGTCTCAGGTACTAGAGAAGCTAAGACAGGAAGATCTCAAGTTCAAGGCCAGCCTGGATAATCTTAGTCAGATCCTGTCTAGACATAAAAGTGAAAGGAGGGCTGAGGATGGCTGACTCCTAGCATGAGCGAGGAAAAACCAGCAATATTTGATACAATGAATGAGAACACTTAGCCAAAAGAACATGAGTGAATAGCTTAGGACTTTCAATTATTCTCACATGCAATTTGCATTTCTCCTATTTTAAATGGAGGGTTGGAGGTGCAGCCTAGCGATAAGAGGACTAATCTAGCCTAGTTGAATGCATTGAGGCCTGGGCTCCACATCCAGTATAGCAAAAGCAGGAGGGGTAGGGTGAACCTGTCAATGTAATAAAACAACCAAATTGGGTTTCATGATAAAGCCCCTACCCTACTCAGACCTCAAGAATATCATTAGATCTGTTCCTCCAGTTACTGTAAAACTTTCATAAGCAGCAACAAAACCAGAATCGAGGATGTGGGAGAAACTGCCCCTCTTACTCAGACAGCATCTTGCTGTGGTCACTGTTGAGGTCAAGACCAGAATTAGTACTGTGGTACTTGCTTGGACTCCACTCCTGAACCTGACTCATCAGACAGGGGAGACGGCCCACACATTTGCAGTTTTAAAAGCTTATTGCATGCTTTTAATGTAGCCCCAGAGGAAAACCACTGCATTATAGAAACTAGAGTTAGAAATGTGTTAGGCAGAGAGATTATCCATTGAAGCCAGTAAAGAACAGATGGAAGACTTAAGACTACAAGCTTCCACTTTGCAGTGCTCTCTAATCCAGTCATCTTCAAGCTCTGGATTTAATCAGGATTCACACAACTGGTCTAAAGAAAGAGATTCATATCAGTCCATGAAAACAGCCTACCAATCTTGCCAGATGGGGCTTCTCCTTCACCTGTCCTGGGGTCATCTACCTGGCTTCAATGATGCTGTTTTGTCTGCTAGTGAGGAAGTCTTCCGAAAATTTTAGAATATGAAGTCATTAAGTATCTTTGCAATGTAAACCAACACATAAGGAAAATGAAGGAGAGGGTTATCTAGTAAGACTGATCGCATCTCAACCTTGAAACAAGGAAGCTGTCTCCAGATAGATGTCCAACTAATGCCTGACAACCTACAGTGTGGACAACCTGGATACCATGAGACCTCTCATAGGTGAACTGGTCATTACCTTATGTCCTCTTCTATCTTTGCCTGAGCTTCGAGATCAAAGGGGTCAGCAGAAAAGAGACGAATCCTTTCTTGTTCTCTCCGGGCTCGGTCCTGCTGCTGCTCCACCAGGACCCTAGAAAATTTCTCTACAAAAGTAAGGGAGGGACATCTTCAGCTCCACTCTTTATACTCTTTAAAAAAAAAAAATCCGTAATTAAAAAATGCTATTACTTACTTCAAATGTATACATGAGGGTAATTTTCAGTCACAAACCCTGTACACCTTAGCTTGAAAGTCAAAAGACAAGAAAACACCACTGCACTCACTTGACACTGTTCTTATCGAAAACTCTGACCCTTTGGCTTCAGCTTCCTGAGTGCTAGGACACTAGTGTGTGTTGCCACAGTGGACTCTGTGTTTTCCTTCTTTTTAAACATTTACTTATTTTGTATGTATGTACCCATATGTATGTGTGTGGGTGTGCTTATCACAGCCCACAAGTGGAGGTCAGAAGAGAGTTGACCTGTGGAGTCAGTGCTCTCCTTCCATGATGTGGGTCCCAGGGATTGCACTCAGGGTGTCAAGCTCAGTAGCAGGTACCCTCACCTGTCCTTACCTGCTGAACCATCTCAGTGGCCCTGTATTTTCCTTATTAGTAAGTTTCCACATCAAATTCTCAAAATTCAACCGTCTATGTAGAAAGGATGTCTAAAAATTAAACTGAGCCTGACCTTCTATTCTGAGGAAGGACTGCTTCTCATTTAAACTCAGCATGAGAGTGTATGCAAAAATCTCTTCTCCTTGCAAGTTTCCTGTCATTCTTTCTACTCAGGCATTAGCTTCCCAGTACACCAAAGTGTGGCAGATGAATGCCTCCCCACCTCCCCTCACCATTACCCTGGTACCCAGGAACAAAACAAGAGCACTATAATCTCCTTCCCCCAACCTAGTCTCACTTCCTTCATAACAGGGTCTGCCTTAAAGAAAAATGAATGAAGTACAAATCACTGTTAAGTCTATCAGTATTTCACTTTTTGAGGGATAATAGGCAGGAAAATTAGCAAAGAGAAAATACTGCTTGTACTATAATATGTATGTCTCAACAAAACTACTTTGCTCTTCTCAGCCGGTGATGTTCCACCTAAATAAGCTAATGTGCATGTGCCCTTACTACAGTCTCTGGCACTTAGCTATGCTGACATGGGAAATTAAGGACCCAGGCAGGCAGTGGACTACCAATGAGCCAACAGGATGGATCTAAACCATGTGTGTAAGGAGCCTGATAAGAGTACTCCAAGTACACAAAGCTCAAAAACAGGCAAAATGAATCAATGATAAAAGGACCAGCTAGCCCTGGAGAGGAAACTGACAGAAACACATTGGAACTTTCTGGATTGGAGATGGCTCAGTCAGTAAAGTGCTGAACTTGCAAGCACGAGGACTAAGTCGAACCCCCAAAACCTATGTGAAAATGCTGGAAACAGTGGTGTGCACTTGCACTCCAGTGCTTAGAAGTAGAGCTGGGGGGATCTCTGAGCCTGGCCGAACTGGTGAACTCCAGGTCAGTGAGAGACCCCATCTCACAAGAGGTAGCTGACATTCTTAGGAGTGACACCTGAAGTTGTCCCACAGTCTCCACATGCAACACCCCACATACAAAAGAAAAAAAGTCGCCGGGCATGGTGGTGCACACCTGTAATCCCAGCACTCTGGAGGCAGAGGCAGGTGGATCTCTGTGAGTTCGAGGCCACCCTGGTCTACAATGTGAGTCCAGGCTAGCTGGGGCTACAGGGAAACCCTGTCTCAAAAAGACAAAAAAAAAAAAAAAAAGTCGTGGTGGCCTACACCTTTAATCCTAGCACTGGGGAGGCAGAGGCAGGCATATAGTTCCAGGCCAGCTGGAGATACATATAGTGAGACCCTGTCTCCAAAAACAGATCAAAGCAAAAAAACCCAGGCTTCAAAACAGAGCCGGTGAGATGGCTCAGTGGTTAGATGCACTTGTATACAGGCCTAATGATCTGAATTCAATCCTAGTTGCCACAAGGTGGTAGGAAAGAACTGACTCCTGAGAGTTATCCTCTAACTTCCACAAATGCTCTATGGTAAATACACCTGCATTCATTAGGGGCACCAACACCATAATGGAACTTTCTAGGGTAAGGAGAAATGTTCTGTATCTTGGTCAAGTTAAATGAGTTTGCCAAGGGGCTAGAGAGATGGCTCAACTGTTCAGAACACTTGTTTTTCCATGGAACCTGGGTCTGATTCCCAGTCCCCATATGGCAACCTACTGTCTCTAACTCCAGTTATGGTGGAGATGGCAGTCTGAGACAGAATTCCCAGAAGCTCACAGACCATCTAGGCTGCTGTACGCAGTGCAAGTGGCAAACAGCAGAGACCCTGCCTCAAAAAAAACAAGGCAGAGGGTGAGGACGACACCCAAGGCTGTCCTCTGACCATATGTGTGCTATGGCATATGCACACATACACACGCACAGACAAAACTAAAAAGTTCAAACAAAATGAAACAAGGTGGATGGATATCCTGGGGATCAAAGAGGTTGACCTCTGGCCTCCACATGCACACACATGAAAAGAAGCCAATTGAGGAAGGAACAGAGTTAAGACATGTCTCTTAGTGTTTCAACCTTATGCAGTGGAGCTTTATAAACCCGAGAGTAAAAGGGGAGGAAACACTTTTTTCAGACAGGGTCCTATGTCTCTCTGACTGCTCTGGAACGTTAACAGCCAAGAACGGCCCTGACCTCCTGATTCTCCTGCTCTCACCTCCCAGTTGCTGGGATTCAGGCATGTGCTCTCATATGCAGTTTATATACTGCTTGGATTGAACCCAGTGTTCTGTGCATGCCAGGCAAACCCTCTACCAACTGAGCTATGGCCCAGCCTTTTTTTAAAGATAGGCTTTCTAGTAGCCCAGGCTAGCCTTAATGACTAACCTTCCTGTCTCTGCCTCCTAACTGCTGGGATTACAGAGGTAGGTCACCATGACTGGGCTAACAGGAGAAATTGCGAAGAAAACCTGACAACTAGAGAGGACTACAAGTGCCAGATGTGGTGGCACATGCCTGCAATTCCAGCACTCAGGAAGACAGGCAGGACTGTGGATTCAGGCCAGCTGGGGCTACAGTGAGGCACTGTATCAAAACAACAATCAAAAAGACCAGAAATACATGTTCTATTTAACAAAAGCACGGCTCAAACAGCTCCAAAGAAACTACTAGCAACCACCTTGCTACCACTTAGGCAGTGGAAGAACACGGGGTTCCATTTTGTCACACTGGAAGTTAGTCCTGAACAGCATTTCCATTGGGCTCTTCAATTCCTCAAGTCAAAATATAAGTACCTGGCTTCTGTGCGCTGCTAAAAACAATGGCGGGGGTGGGTGTCCTCAGATGATTTCAATTAAATCCATCATTATTGCCAATTAGCCTAGCCTTTGAGATAGGCATTCATTCACTACTCATGTACAATCAGGTAACAGGTAGAATATGGCCCTTGTTTGAGTCTTTTCACATCTGCTCTGGCATGATGACTTCCCACCAGGTCAGCCCAACATGCCTGCAAACGTGTAAGCTTACCCAGATCTCCACTAAGCAGAGCTTCAGCCAGGGGTGGATTACGCTCCTTCAGCAAGGACAGCTCATGTGGGTTGGCCAGCAGCATATCTCGGAGCAGAGCTGGATTGTCCAAGCCTTGAGGAGATGATGCTATTTCTCCAGGAGAGGAGTGTGGCTGCTGTGCTCCTGGCAGCTGACGCTGTCGGGGGCTTGACGTGCCAGGCACAGCTATGCTACTGAAGTCTATCCGGGGTAAGTCTGTTGGGAAGATCAATCACCTTTAATCAAATGACTCTAGAGACAAAAGCACCGAAGGAACAACAGAAGAGTTGCTCAGACACGGTACATAGCAGCTTATGGTAACTGTCCCCTTGTTCTTCCTCACACAGTCTCTGAATATAAACACTGTGGTCTAAGAGTAAATTAATAGGAAAAAATAGAACAGGGCACTGGGCAATGATAATAACACCAAATAAAATATTCCAGAATAAATAAAGATTTTACTTTAAAAAAAAAGCTTTTAGTTACACTTATTTATTTATTTATTTATTTTGTATGAGGAGGCAAGGCACCATGGGGACTTTGGGGATCAAAACCAAGCTGTCAGGCTTGGCAGCAAGCACCTTTACCATTGAGCCATCTTACCTGTCCCACATACAGTTCTTAAGAGACACTTTTCGGGGTTGAGAGATGGCTCAGTGGTTTAGAGCACTGGCTGCTCTTGTAGAGAGCCCAGGTTTGGTTCCCAACAGCCACACGGTGCCTAACAACCATCTTGTCACTCTAGTTTCAGGGGATCTGATGCCCTCTTCTGACCTCTGCGGGCACTGCAGAACATAGGTGCACTTATATACAGGCAAGTGTACACTCATACACACAAAATAAAAATAAAGTATATTTTTTAAAGAGATACTTTAAGACTAATGCCAGCCATAGTGGTGGCATGCCATTAATCCCAGCACTAGGAAGGCAGAGGCAGGCAGATGCATCTCTGAGTTCTAGACCAGCCTGGTCTATGTAATGATTTTTAGCCAGCTAGGGCTACAGGGAGACCCTGTCTCAAAAAGATAAAAAAAAAAAGCCCTGACAATTGAGGTAAAGAATACATACAAATCAAATGTGCAGCATTATGCTATATGCTACATTCTCTGGGACTATGTTAAACACACTGGTCTAGAAAAGTTCTTTACAGCTCTCTGAATTTACAATTTTATCCATGCTAAGTCTTCTCATGATCCCAGGGATTCAGTGGACACAATCATTTTACAGGATGAAAAACTACAGAAAAAGAACTTGCACAGGCTCTGTCCTGAGTCCACACAGTGCCATCATAGGATACCAGCTGTAACTCTTAGGTTCTGCACGACAGGCTGAGCTGACCTACTACAATGAAAGGATCAGCTTCAGTCTTTACACAAGATCCCACACAGTGCATGACTCCATTCCCAGGCAATATTGGAACAGGAAATAGAGACAGAGAGCTGACCTGCAGAGCATGAGGGAAAACGTTAAATGAGTGCTAGCAGGTGACTTCTATGAACTAAATGGTGGGGATGGTGGCATAGCTCTACAAATGCACCAAGAGCCACTCAAATTTCACCCTTTAATGGGGGAACTGTATGGTATGTGAATTTTAGCTCAATATAGTTATTAAGTAAGAAAAAGATGCTGGGTATGGTGGCTTGGGCCTATAATCCCAGCTCTCCAGGGACTGAGACAAGAGGATTTCGAGTTTAAGCCTGTTTATTTATGTACATGAGTATATTGCCTGCATGTATGTGCGTGCACCTGTGTCATGCAAGGCCCACAGACACAGAGGACATCAGATCCCCTGGAACTGGAGTTACAGATGGTTGTTAAACATCACGTGGGTGCTGGGAACCGAAACACGTTACTATGCAAGAGCAGCCAGTGCTCTTAAGCCACAGAGTCATTCATTTCTCCAGCCCCAGTTTTTTTGTTTTTTGTTTTTAAAGTAAAGCAAACAACTAGAGGCAGAATCAGAGGGTAAGTTTAAATAAATGCATTTTTTCCCCCAACCCCAGTTAATGACCAACCTTGTCCCAAGTCTGGGACTATCCTGAAGCCTTTGTATCTCAAACATAAAAAGGGAATGCTTAAACTCAAGTATACAGTTTCAACTTCATAGTGTGGGTTCAGCTATCCACTCACTGTCTTAAAACAGAACCAGCTGGCAGCCAGTGTTATGTGTTGAAAGGAAAGAGAAGAGGAGGGGCAGCAGGGATGGTGGAGAGGAAAGACTCCACCAATGAGATGGTGAATGGCCAAGATCTCGGTAAGGCTGTTACTCTACACCAGCCACCAGAATGTATGGGTGGCCTTCTTTGTAAAGTGGAGAAATTCTTATCTTGACCCAGTAAATCCTATCTTGACAGTACAGTCACTTCAGAATAAATATGAGAAACCTGTGTACTTCATACACCAGCTCTTCACACATACCTAGCACCCAAGAACAACCAGGACCTACCGGTTGTGTTGTCCATATGAAAACAGAAGGGGTGGGGGAAATCAACCAAACAACCCCCTGTCCTCCCACCCCCGTCACACACACAGAAAAAAGAAAGAAAAACAAAACTAACACAGTGGCCCTCTAGCACTAACCACCCCACCAAAGGAAGACTTGGTTTTTACGGACGGGCTATTTTGTTCTTACTCACTATTCTTCCTAAAGCAGCCTAAGGGACTAAACTATAATCCAGACCTGATAGCGCCAGTGCCTGATGGTCTTGGATAGCTTGTTGGAGACTGAATGGAAGCACTGTGCTCCAAGCTGCAGTCTGTGATCAACCAAGATACCTGTCCCCTATTATCATAACTTTAAAACCAGGTGACCTGGAGGTTAAACACTGTGAAGAACTTGACCAAAATATAGCAGGCAGCAGAAATAACACATTTCATCAAGCAGTTCCACACTGAGACTTAGAAACTCTGTGAGTCATGAGCCCCTTTGGGTATCTAAAGCAAACTACAGATCCTCTCACCATCAGAGGCACAGATGCACCTGCTCCCACACAATTCTACATATTTCAGGGACCGAGACCTCCTGCATCTAAATGTAGATTCCAGGCTACAAACATCGATTCTGGCTGGGTGTGGTGGTGTGTGCCTGTAATTCCAGCACTTGAGAAGATCAGGTTGGAAGCCAGCTTGGGCTATATATAAAATTCCAGGCCATGAAAGCCAGTTTTAAAAAAAGAGGAACCAACCCCTCTTCTGGATGGAGCATCCAAGATCTATCAATTGCTGCTGTTTCTCTCCTAGCAGAACTGCTAAGGAAGAACTAGAACTTGGTGCTCGAGCTGCTTAAACTTTACCAAGTTTGGAATAACAGAAAAAGCACTGTTCTTACTAGCTATTTAACTCCAATGACACCATTTAAAATATTCTATTTATGCCGGGCGTGGTGGCACATGCCTTTAATCCCAGCACTTGGGAGGCTGAGGCAGGTGGATCTCTGTGAGTTGGAGGCTAGCCTGTCAGCTGGGGCTACAGGGAGAACCTGTCTCAAAAAGACCAAAATAAATAAATAAATAATTCTATTTATTATTATTATTCCCCAGCTGTCCTGGAACTCACTATGTAGACCAGGCTGGCCTCGAACTCAGAGAGATCTGCCTGCCTCTGCCTCCCGAGTGCTGGGATTAAAGGCATACGCCACCATGCCTGGCTTCTATTTATTATTTTTATTTTATGTATATGAATGCCTACATGTATATAAGTGCACCTGCATTGTGCAATGCCTACGGAGGTCAGAAGAGGGCATCAAATTCCCTGGAACTGAAGTCACAGGCGATAGAACCCAGGCCCTCTGCACAAGCAGCCAGTGCTCTTAACTGCTGAGCCTTCTCTCTAGCCCCATGACATCATTTAAAATCTGAGCTTCATCTATTAATGAGAAGAGGGATCTCTTCCCTCACAACCAAGTAAGGAAATAGTGAAATTTGGGTCCAAGTGCCAGATGACTAGACATCCAGCAATAAAAATTCATCAGGAATCACAGGTTTACAGTGTCAAGTCCTGCGGAATAAAAGTTATGGTGTATCTGTCACTGATAACAGCAGAGGCTAACCTTTACAGAAGGCTTGCTAAAGGTTTCACACACATAGTTTTCATGCCAGCTCTGGGAGCTGGGGTTAGGTATGGCCCCTGTATTACAGAAAAAAGTGATTTGGAAAAGTCAAATGAGTTGCCAGGGTTACAAAGCAGGCAGTCAGGTCTACATCCTGATAATCTGATTCCAAAAGAAACCTGAAACTCAGAACCACACTGCTCTGTCACCTGCTGACACTTCTGTTAGGCATGGTGAACAGTTGATGTCTTACTTGAGAACTGCACTGGAGGTCGAGAGTCTGCATTCTCTTTCTGTCGTAAAATCACAACATCCCCATCTTTCAAGCCGTAAGAAGCCAGTGATCTGTGGTTGTCTGTGAGAGGTCTTTCAGCATAGACAATCTGTAAGGAAAGAAAGAGTGAAATAAAGCACTGAGAAGCAACATGGCACAAAATGGAGCCAGTTTCATCATGTCATCCCTGTTCAAGACCCTCACAAGAATTCCCATCATACCTAGAAGGAAATCCACAGTCCCACCTGTCACCCACGGGCCCCTCTGGCCTGGCCTCCCCTTCATCATGACTGTTGTTCTTCAATGACACAAATCAACTTCTTGGGCTGTTTCCTGTGTTCTTTTCTCCACTCAAGGAATGTTCTTTCTCTTGTCACATTGTTTAGGTGTCTGATCAATACTACTTTTCAAGGCTCTCCCTAAAGCCCTATCCCAAGTGTACCTTCGTCATGGGCCATGGGTGGTGCTCACTGGTGTTGTTCATTGGTAGATCCTCATGGATTACCCATGAGGCCCTGGGTTCCATCCCTAAAAATACCTAAAACTGTTAAGTTAAATGTACTTTCCTCACCTAACAGGCCATACTTAATCTGTTCCTTTAGTCTTTTTGCTCAACTGAAACATGGGCCACTTGCAACAATGACTTTGTTTCAGTTACCCTACCACAAAAGCTTAGGAGAAGGCCTATTATACTACTGTTCAACTATCTGTTCAATTGAAGGATGAAGGGGCTTACAGGGTAGGTAATCTGTCTGTAATTCTGAGGAACAAGAGCAGTGGGAATGACAAATTCGGTGCCTGTCCACTACAGTGTAATAATGTGCACTTCTAGCTAGGTATGGTGGGACAGCAATTCCAACACCTGGGGTTGCTGAGGCAGAAGAACTGCCTTGGGTACCAAGCCAGCCAGTACAGTGAGATGCTATTGCAAAATATGTACATAACAATAATAATTACAGAAGATCTTGGTCATGAATTTCAGAGAGGAAGAACAAAGGAAGAGTTGGGGGGGTAGAAATGATATAAACTTGGTATGCATAGGAAGTTCTGGCAGGGTGTGGCAGCCCATGCCTTTAATCCCAGCAGGGACAAGGGAATCTCTGTGAGTGATCAAGGCCAGCCTGGTCTACACTGTGAGTTCCAGGCCAGCTGGGGCTATAGAGGGATCTTGTCTCAAAAAGAGCTCAATAAAAAAATAAAATAAACGAAGTTCTCAAAAAAACTAAAAAATTAAGTTAAAAAATAATCATTAAAAATAAAGCCAGGCGTGGTGGCGCACACCTTTAATCCCAGCACTTGGGAGGCAGAGGCAGGGGGATCTCTGTGAGTTCAAGGCCAGCCTAGTCTACATAGTGAGTTCCAGGTCAGCTGGGGCTACAGGGAGACCCTGTCTCAAAAGGACCAAAAAAAAAAAAAGAAAAAAAAATTCAGAATCTGGGGCTAGAGAGATTGCTCAGCAGTTAGGAGCAATTGGCTGCTCTTGCAGAGAACCCAAGTTTGTCTGGATTCCTCAGGCACTGCACAACATGAGTGCACTTACATACATTAGGCAATAAACTCATACACATAAAAAATTTTTAAATATTAAATAAACAAAATATTTTAAAAAGAATTTCAGAGTCAAATAAAAGATGATTATTTTTTTAAGCTCTGAAAATAAACCCCCAGAACTAAGGTAATTAATTAAAAAATACATAATTTTGTTTTTTGTTTTGTTTGTCTTTGAGACAGGGTCTCCCTGTAGCCTCAGCTGTCCTGGAACTCACTATGTAGACCAGGCTGGCCTTGAACTCACAGAGATCTGTCTGCCTCTGCCTTGCGAGTGCTGGGACTAGAGGCGTAAAAAATACATACTTTTAAGTGAGCTTGTACACTGACAGGTCTGAGAGCCTACCTTCTCTTTTAACAGCCCCAAAGTTTTTTGAATCTTGTTTATGAGAGAAAAATAGAAATCAAAGAAATTCTGAAAAGAAAAATTAAACATGGGTGAAAAAAAGGTTATAGGAAGTCCTATTAAGAGATACACCTAAAAATTATTTCATTCATTGATTCGTTCATTCAGGGTTTTTAATGAAGCAGGATCTCCCTGTAGGCCCAGCTGGTCTCAATCTCAGAGTCTGTGCCTCTGACTCAGGAGTGCTGGATTAAAGGACAGCCCCCCTCCCCCGCGGCCCAGCTTCTTTATTTTTATTTTGTGTATTTGTGTTTCGCCCTGCATATATGTAAGAGTACCATGTGGGTGTCCAGTACCCAGACAACAGAAGAGGAGTCCCTGGAGCTGAAAAACACAAAATTCATAGTATGCTATGAGAGGAAAAGAACAGGCACAACAGCTCACTGTGACTTTACTAGACAGGATAGAAAATCCTCCTTACATTGTCATATCAACAAACCCGGGCTTGAAAAGCTTTCTCCCTAAGGATTCACTCTGCACTGGGTCACATGCAAACCGAGCCACCTGAGTAACCTGAGTTGTGTACTGGATCAGCCAGTAACTCATGGGAAGGGTCACTTGACAGGCCCTGGCCTCACATTTACCATCCAGTAAATAAGTAGTTGGGGAAAATCATTGCAAATGTCCCTTCCAATTCTTTCTTTTTCCAAGCTGGGGGATGAGCCCAGGGCCTTGCATGCTAGGCAAGAGGCCTACCACTGAGCTACACTACCACCAAGCTACACTACCAGGCTTCTCTTGCCTGCCCTCAAAGCTCTCTTGGCAAGGTTACTTGGGCACAGAAATGGAAAAAAAGAGTATTTAAACTGAAAAGGGGTGGACACCTCTCTATCATTTTGACTTCAAAATCTGTACTAACAGGAACAAAAGACTCACCCTACAAAATCCAAAAACTAGAAAAGTATTTATTCTAAGTTCTCACCTTCAATCTACAGGCCAAGACATCTCAAAAGACTGCACTGATCACTGACATCTCTTCATAACCCCATCAAAGTACATATCTCATTGCAAAAGGAGGACAGGCTGAGGTGTATCAGGTGCATCAACATTGTGAAGCCGTTATAATGAGGTCACCAATAGCCTATGACCTACGTTAGTCTCAGGTTCAGAAAGTCAACTGTCTGAAGTATAAAGACATGGGATTAGTCTCTAGAGGCAGGGACACTTTATAATCTTACAAGAAAATGCCCTCATGCATGGGAATCCAACTCAGCAGGATGAGATACCCTGGTTATAAGGATGTGATAGAGGGAGAGAGCAGCGCCTAGCACAGAAGAGCTAGCACAAGACTCCTGGGTTCTCTGAGTGGGACACATGTGGAAAGCCAAATTAAAAGAGCCGCCAGTCACCAATGAGATACTACCAGTATCATTACAAATCACTGAACCTCAATCATTTTATGAAACAGGGATTATTTGTCTGATTTTGGGGGCCAGGAAAGAGATATAGAGGCCACACAAAAACTATGATGAGAACTACGGCTGGAGGCCTATCTGCTTGACCTTAAAACCATACTCTTTCCTGAACTGGGAGGATCAACACTATCCTTGGGCTGGTGACATACCTCAGTTAAGTACTTGCCTGGCATGCACAAGGCCCTAGATTCAGTTCCCAGTACCAGAGCTGGGGAGCACAACACTGTCCCTGTTCTGAACATCAAATAACACTGGGGCTGTGTGGCCCAGTGATACAGCACTTGCCTAGCATGCATACCACAGCACTGGGAAGGAAAAAGAAGGAGCAAACAAGGAGCACTGGCAATTCCTAGATCTTCTCAGCAAGTAGCATCATTTTTTTAAGGATGGCAGCACGATTAACAACAAACTGTAAGCTCCGACATTCGCTGACATCGGGCATGCACGCATACAAACTTACGAAATATTGCTATCTGCCACAATTTCCTAGAAATGGGTGGATTAGCTACTTTTGCATTGATATGACAAAATACCTAGCATAACGGCTTAAAAGATTTACATGGCTTTGGGTTTCAGAGGATTCCGTCACCCATGGTTAGGAGGGTGCACCATAGAAGAGCAGTTCACATCATGGAGGCCAGAAGCAGAGAAGACAGGAACATATGAATACAGCCAAGGGCACGTTCCCAATGGCCTTTCTCTAACTAGGCACCCCCTTTCACCACCTTCCAATAATGCCATCATATTAAAAATCCATCCAAGGATTGATTAATCCACTGATTAGGTCAGAGCCTTCATGACCCAACTGTCTCTGAAAATGCCATGATAGATACATCCAGAGATGAGCTCCACTAATCCCCTAGGAAGTGTAATTCAGTTATGTTGACAATCAAAATGAATCATCACATTCGGTAGAAAGCAAATCCTCACAATGACAAAACAGCAGGCAAACAGGGAATGGTGACAGACACACTTGGGAGGCTACAGAATGAGGATTGAGTTTAAGGCCAGGCTAGACTACAGAGACACTAGCCCAAAACAGTTCAAGGACCATTATTTTGCACCTGAAGTCCTAAACTAAATCAATCTGTGTAGACATTGTAATGTTGGTAATACCAGCCCCTGGGAAGCTGAGGTGGGAGAAAAGGGTTGTTTCAAGGCCAGCCTGGGATACTTGAGACTTGTCTCAAGAAACAAACATATCCACATCATCTTCCAACTTAACACGTATAAGCCTCTCAGTCAAAACAAAAGGAGCTCGGGCAATGGCACTGGAGGGTTTTCTGTCTGTCATGTCTCCCATTCAACTCAAAAGCTAGTGATGAACATTCAACCCTGCCAGTCAAAAGAACAGAACTGGAATTTCACACACAAGTCTATATTTGCAGAAATGGCACAACTGTTGGCCCTTGCTCCAGAGACTGAATTCTAACCTTAATCAACATCTAACAAGACTAATTAATACAACTCTAAAACCTTTAAGCATAAGATCAAATGTTTTCTGGTCTCTGAAAGAGAGCTTTCAATTAATAGATCCCCCCTCCCTGCCTCTTTATTAGCAGTGCTGCAGGGCAAATGTGTACCAGGCCAGGTCTTTACCAAAGAGATCTCCAGCCCAATAGAAATTTTAACATTACCAAAGACTATAATCTGGCAATAGACCTTGGAATGACAGCTGAACAATCTCACAACACTACTCTTAACCAAGTGCCCACTATGTACCAAGTTTATCTACATGATCTATCCCACATAATACCTAACAATGTCTACCATTGGTCTGCAAGGTAATGTGGCCACAGAATTCAAAATCTTCCAAAGAACAAATGGCCTTGACCTCACAATTCTGTACCTAACATTTATCCTGAGAAAATAATCAGAAATGGGAGACAAATTCTTAAGCATACCAGTGTCTAGGGCAATGTTACTCACAGCTGCTTCTAATTTTCAATACAAATGCCTAGCAAAGGGAAACTATCAGATGTACGATACTATACCTATATAATGATACACTACACAATCATCAAAAATTAATTTTGATGCATTGCAGAACATGGATATACTTACATACATGCAGGCAATACATACGCACACATAAAAGTAACAAAAAATATAGAATTTGAAATGTAGAAAAAATGTTGACAATGTAGTACTTATTGATTGATGCATTTAAGAAACTATTTACATAACTCCTGTGTTTAAAAGATATGTAAGTTGCCGGGCATGGTGGGACATGCCTGTAGTCCCAACACTTGGGAGGCAGAGGCAGGCCAGCCTTGTAAATTCAAGGCCACCCTGGTCTTACAGCTGGGGCTGCAAGGGGACCCTGTCTCAAAAAGACCAAAAAAAAAAAAAATAATAATAATAATAATGAAACTAAAGAGCTTAGAAAAAAAATTAAAGTACATTGAACTTTAAAAAAGAAAACAAGGGGCTGGAGAGATGGCTCAGCGGTTAAGAACACTGGTTGTTCTTGCAGAAGACCCGGTTCAAATTCCAGCACCTACATGTCAGCTAACAACTGTCAGTAACTCCAGTCCCAGGGGATCTGGCAGCCTCTTCTGACCTCCGCAGGCACTGAACAACATGCGTGCACTTACCTACATGCAGGCAATACACGCATACACATAAAATAATAAATACAATTAAAAACAAAACAAAACAAAAACAACTGGGATTGAAGAGATGGCTCGCCGGGTAATGTGCTTTGGGGAAGCATGAGGGCCTGAGTTCAGATCTGCAGTACCCACATAAAAACCCCAGGCATGGTAGTGCATGCCCGTAATCCCAGTGTTGGGAAGGCAGAGACCGGAAGCTCCCAGAAGCTTATTAGCCAGTCAGTACAGGCAACTGGTGAGCTCCAAGTTCAGTGAAACACCCCATCTCAAAAGAATAAGGTGGAAAACAATTGAGAAGATACCAGATGCGGATCTTTGGCCTTCACATGTGCATGAATGTGCACACACATACACATTATAGATACTGGGTTTTCGTTGTTTTTTTTTTTTTTTTGGACAGGATCTCCCTGTATCCCCAGATAGCCTAGAACTGCCTAAGTAGACCAGGGTGGCCTCACAGAGCCTCTGCCTCCAGAGTGCTGAAAAGCATGTGCCACCACACCCAATGAATAAATAATTTTGGTGTGATTCATCAAAGGTTTTAGAAAGTGAACTGGCCGGATGTAGAATAGTAGAGCACTTGTCTACCACACACAGGACACTGGGTTGAAATCCTGGCACGGCATAACAAAGCAAAAAGTTTACACTTCAGTGGAGTGTTATAGCTCATACCTATTAATTTTAGTACTCATGAGGATGAGGTAGATGCCAGTCTAAGCTACACAGCAAGAGTGTCTCAAAACCCAACACCAGCCAGGCATGGTGGCGCACACCTTTAATCCCAGCACTTGGGAGGCAGAGGCAGGGGGATCTTTGTGAGTTCAAGGCCAGCCTGGTTTACATAGTGAGTTCCAGGACAGCTGGGGCTACAAGGAGACCCAACACCAACAGTGCTCCCTTCTGCAACACATATACTAAACTTGGAACGCTACAGAGCCCAGTCCCTAAGTAAGAATGACACACAGTTTGTGAAGCACTCTTTATTTTTGACATGTTACATTAAGTTTACCGTTTCAAAAGTTTTTTTTTTTTTTGGTCTTTTTGAGACAGATGTCCCTGTAGCCCCAGCTGTCCTGAAACTCACTATGTAGACCAGGCTGGCCTTGAACTCAGAGACCCGCCTGCCTCTGCCTCCCAAGTGCTGGAATTAAAGGCATGTGCCACCATGCTGGCTTCTCAAAAGCATTTTTAAAAAATCATATTTTCCCCCTAAATATTTATAACAAACAAAAAAACTGGAAATGTGTTAAGTATTTTTAAGGGGCTAGAGAAGATGGCTCATCAGTTAAAGAGAGCTTGTTGCTCTTCTAGAGGACTCAAGCTCAGTTCCCAACATGCAAATCAGACCTGATACCCTCTTCTGGCCTCTGGGGGCACCTAAACACATGTCAGACAGTTACACATAAATTTTAAAAAGTATTTTAAGCATTATATCAAAATATTCCAGTAATAAAGCAATTTTCTTACTGAATTTATTCTATACACTATAAGAATTCTGGGGCTGGAGAGATGGCTCAGCAGTTAAGAGCACTGACTGCTCTTGCAGAAGACCCAGGTTTGATTCCCAGCACCCACATGGCGGCT
>NW_008358999.1:1066303-1098617 GCF_000622305.1 Nannospalax galili
GACACAGGTGCAGTCACATATATGCAGGTGATACACTCATACATATAGAATAAAAATATAAAATATTTAAAAAAAATAAGAATTCTATTTTCAAAAAACAAAACAAAAATTAAACTGTGGGGGCTGGAGCTATGGCTCAGCAGTTAAGAGCACTGACTGTTTTTGCAGAGGACCTGAATTCAGTTCCCAGCATCCATATGGTAGCTAACAATCATCTAACTCTAGTTCCAGGGGCTCTGACACCCTCTTCTGGCCTCTGTGGACACTTCATGACATGGGTGTACCTATATACATGGAGGCAAAACACTCATGCACATAAAATTAAAAACAAAAACAAAAAACCCTCAACTGTGCCAAGCACTTGGAAGGCAGAGGGAAATGTATCTCTGTGAGTTCCAGGGTAGCCATGGCTACAAAGTGAGACCCTGTCTCAAAAACAGCAACAACAGAGCCAGGCATGGTGGCGCACGCCTTTAATCCCAGCACTCAGGAGACAGAGGCAGGCAGATCTCTGTGAGTTCAACACCAGCCTGGTCTACATAGTGAGTTCCAGGACAGCTGGGGCTACAGGGAGACCCTGTCTCACAAAGACAAAAAAAAAAAAAAACCAACAAAACCCAGCAAAAAAACAAAACCAAAAAAAAAAAAAACCCCAAAACCTAAACTCCAGTTATTTCTGGGTTATAAAGTGAGGTGATGGTATTTTCCGGATCCTTCTCTCTGCCGTAAGCTTTCTGTGGTGACTGTGCAATATTTTTATTTTTATTTTTTTGTCTTTTTGAGACAGGGTCTCCCTGTAGTCACAGCTGGCCTGTATTCTCTAGGGAGACTAGGCTGGTCTTGAACTCACAGAGCTCTGCCTACCTCTGCTTCCCAAGTGCTGGGATTAAAGCAGCATGCCAGCACAGCCGCTGGACTACGCAGTATTTATCAGAAAAAAAGTACATGAAAATTACCTAACAAACATACCCAAACTAGCCATGATAGAAACTTTCAGTTTCCATTGGTTTAAAATAGCATTTCATAAGCCCCACATCATGCAGTGTTCAGAGCCCCATTTCCAGGATCTCACAGTTACTGCTATTATTTGTCACTTAAAACAACTTTCATTGAGGGTCCTTCTATTCTGTACAGGCTTTTACCTCACACTATCTACAGAAGGAAATTATAGTGATGTTTCAAAAGTACCAAGATATTAAAGTGAAGTTAAGTCCTGATAATTGTTTGAAGTTTGCCCAGCCAAGTCTATATCAAAGCATCACCCAGAGCCCTGATTGGCTTCCAAGTCCATACTTGTACTGAGATGGAACATGCCCTGCGTCAAGCACAAGTGGAGATGGTTCCTCTTCTAAATTTATTGTCATCCCATTATAACTACTATAACCAGACTGGAGCTGATAAAATTAACACTTTTTCCAAGTGTCTGCTCATGCACAACCAATGCAGAGATGAAAGACGGAGCTTGAAACCAGTGATCCCCAAGGTGGGGCAGGCATGCAAAAGACTTCTTCAAGGGCATAGGAAGAAAAGAGAAAGTACTAGAATTTTCTTTTCCATTTATTTTGTTTTTCCTTCTCATTCAAGTTCTATTTTGCATCTGTTTCTAATGTGCATACTACTCATGTATATAACTGATGTGCAGTGTACATATGTAACATGTAAATTATAAACTGTCATGCAACGTACAACAGAACATGTACACACATGCACAGCACATAAAAAAGAGAGCCATTTACATATCACATATGAAAAATGAACATGCTCTGAAGCATTCTACTGATGGGGTTATAGTAGTTATAATGGGAGGATAAATACATTTAGAATAGAAACCATCTCCACATGGACATGTGATTAAAGTGGAACATGTTCCATCTCGTGGGCTTGGAAGCCAGTCAGGGCTCTGGGTGACACTTACAGGAACAATGTTTGAAGACCAGTGGCATGAGCAGGGAAGCAGGAAAACAGTCAGGAACCCAAGAACGAGTTGAAGGGAAGAAAAAGGAGAAAAACAAATCCCCAATGAGGTAAACATACTAAAAGGAATTCAAGAGGAAAGGAGAGTCCTGGGAGGTAAACAGGGATCAGGGAGCTCAAATAAGAGGATTGTGAGTAAAAACTATAATGCTGTTTACTTTTATGATTTGATGAAAGGAAATGACTCAAATGTCTGGGGTGGATCCTGTTCCTGCCTGGGGGAAAGCTAGTGAAATACAACTGACCACCAGACATCTTAAAATAGATACTATGTTGTCAGGTTACAATGGCCGCAGAGAACAAACTTGAAAAACAGGGTGCTGTTTACAGCTACTTAATACAAGCTTAACACTAGTTGAGAGACAGGTTTCTGTGGGCTAATTTGGCTTGGAAGAAAGCAAATGCCAAAATGTGGACATAATGAACAAGAAGAATTTGGAGTTAGCCTAATTTTTCAACTAGTATCCTTAAAATTCCAAACTGGCAGAAAACAGGGCCTACCTTAATCATACAATTATCTTTCAACCTGACACATCCTTTAATTTTTATTTATTTTTTATTCTTTTGAGAGATGTTCTTAGAAAGTAGCCCCGGCTGGCCTGGAACTCTAAATAGACTAGGCTGTCCCAGAACTCAGAGATCCTCCTGCCTCTGCCTCCCAAGGGCTGGAATCACAGGTACTGGACACTACACCTGGCTACTACTACAAAACTGTTTTTTACAGACATCTGAGTGCAGAAGGCTGAGGGGGGGGTATAACCCAGCGGTAGCATGCTTTCCATGTACTTGCCCTACCCCAAAAGAAGTGTATCAAGAGAAACAACCTCAATCTCTGTTTATTCCCAAATCCTAACAGAAGCAACTTAAAATGTTTATTCCCAAACCCGGCGTGATGGCGCACGCCTCTGATCCCAGCACTTGGGAGGGAGAGGCAGGTAGATCTCTGTGAGTTCGAGGCCATCCTCGTCTACATATTGAATTCCAGGCCAGCTGGGGCTACAGGTAGACCCTGTCTCAAAAAGACAGAAAGACCAAAAAAAAAGTTTCTTTCCCCAAACCACTGCTTATTATAATGGGCAATATAACGACTACAGGAAAAGAGCAATTGAAAAAGCGGAGGAGGTGACATGGGCATGGTGGTGTGCCTGTGTAACCCTAGCAGGAGGGGAGGCTGGCTGAGTTTAAGGCCAGCTCAGGAACACAGGTGAGATCTCGTCTCAAAAAATAAAGAACTCCAAAGAGTTCATTCTTCCATCTCCCTTTAAACTGTCCACTCCTGATTCTTCCCATGAGTATGAGATTCACCAACAGGAATTGGGTCCTAGGTTTTTGTGGGTTAATTTTCTAACAGAAGTTGGGGAAGGGGGAAACCCATTTCCTCCCAGCTTTTGCCAGATTGCACATGTGATACATACCTTGTGCCCTAAAACAAAGTCTTCCTGAAAATGTTTTATGCCAAGGTTCGAAAGTTCATATTGTGTAAAGGAATCATTCTTCTTCTGAACAAAATATTGACACATGTGTTTACCATAAGTCGGGGTAGAACAAGCAATGGTTGGGCAACAGTTTTGGGGTTATTTCATAACTGCAGAAGAAAATCAAGATTTACGTTCTGGGGCCTTAAGAAGAGTTTTACAATTTTCTAACGTTTAGACTGCACCCTCCAAGGCCCACCTCATAAAGACTCCTAAGTCTCGACTTGTTGCCACCTACTCTGTTTGATGAAGACTAGTAACAGCCACAAAGCATTCTGAGAAGAAATTACTTTTCTTATTAAAACGCCAAGGAGAGCTAAGCTTCTTTCCAGCCAGCTGGGCAGGGAAATAAAACCACAAAGTCTGACGGACGGACGTCTTAGGACAGTAGGCCATTTTCAAATGAATACCAGTGAGCTTTGAACTGACCCGACTGAACTGTGACCTGGAAGGAGGGCTTCGGGCTTACTACCAGGGAAGAATCGAGAGAAGCAAACTGAGTTGACCCAATCATGACTTTAAAAAATAAAAAAAAAACTTTACCAGAAACGCGTGTCATAGAGGCAAGCATTTCCAAAGACGTCAAAGGTAGAGAGAGCCTCAAACTTTCTGCCTTACTCAAACTGCAAAATCTGCACCTCTGGAGGCAAACTGCGTTCACTGAAGCAGGAATTCGGTCCAAAAAAAACAGATGCATGTCTATCTACCAGAGATCTGGACTGGTATTTCTGGTTGGAGAAGCAGGCTGTGCATGCTGAGGACTCAAGGCTGCGGCTGGGGTGCAGGGCGACACTAAAACCTAGGGGGTTGGTGGGGAAGGAGCAGGGGGGGGGGCGCTGCCCACTGTCCACGTGCCCCCTGCGCTGCAGTGGGTGCGTCTCTCCGCGCCCCCCCCCCAGCCCGGATCCCCCCTGCCTCCCACCTCCGGTCCGCAGCAGCAGCAGCTGCGGCGGGAAGATGCGCGAGGCCCCTCGCTGTCCCGCGTACCTGGCTCTCGGAGGCGGGGATGCCGGACTCGAGCTCGCACAGCGCGCGGAAGTTGTGCAGCTCGAAGTCGGCGTCGACCTGGAGGGAAAAGGTCACCTCGGAGAGGTCCCTCCGCACACAGTACACGGTGAGCAGCATGGCCCGGGCCCGACCCCGCTCGGCTCGGCCCCAGCGGGGAGGTAGGGCAGGCGGCGGCGGTGGAGCTGCGGGAGGGCGGACGGCGCGGGCTGCTCGCTCGCTCCTTCCCTCCCTCACACGCGCTCAGTGACTCACTCGCTCCCGCCCTCACCAGCCAGCGCGGCCGCCGCCACCCGCCTGCGAGGCCGTCTGCCTGCCGGCCTGCCTCCCACCGCTGCCGTCAAGCGCGCCGGCTGCCTGCCGCCCCGCCCCGCCGCAACGCGGCTGCCGTAAAGCACACCCGACCGCCTTTGCGACGCGCGGGGGTGGGCGGGGCCGGGAAGGGCCGGCGAGTGGGAAGGGGCGTGGGACCGAGAGGCTGAGGAGGAACGCGGAGCGAGGAGAACCCTCCATTGGTTGACTTCGTATCTGAACTCTATAGACCTCCACAATCCGTTATTCATCCCACACGCTCCTGGCGCCGGGGAGAAAAATGGATGATAGATCCAAGTCCATCTGGGACAGAGACTGTTAACTCAGCAGATCCTCCTAAAACTTAGTTTCGAGATGGACGTTGAGATTCGGTGATATTAATTCGCTTTCTATCCTGATAATGTAGGACGGAAACCAAAATCACTACTCGGTGCCATCTATAGAACCCACTTTGCTCTGCCCCAGTCCGTGCCGCACTCTTCGCCCAGATTCTCCAAGGCTCCATTCCCCCCTGCCTTCTGGTTCTCTCACA
The DNA here is from genome assembly GCF_000622305.1 of Nannospalax galili. Lineage (NCBI taxonomy): Eukaryota > Metazoa > Chordata > Mammalia > Rodentia > Spalacidae > Nannospalax > Nannospalax galili. The sequence goes on from NW_008358999.1 coordinate 1,071,602, forward strand.
CTGCATGCATTCCCAGCCCTGGCAACCCCACCATCTAGCACCCGGCCTATACGAGGCACAGTGCAGGAACTACTCAGTATACTGGGTCTGGTGGTGCAATCCCGCAACACCAGCCATCTACTGGGGAGGGTGAATAGAAGGCTGATAGGTTCAAGACCTGCCTGGGTAACTTACTATGAGAGGGATGGGGCTATATACCTCATTAGTACCTTGCCTAGCATGCACAGTGCTCTAGGTTCAATCCCCACTACTGAAAAAAAATCTTCTCTGTAAATGTTTGCTATTTTAGTGGCCTGTTTAAGGCCATATAGCTGATAAACTGATGGAAAGGCCAAGACATAAAACTAAGGAAACCAAAACTCTTCAGTAGCCCACTAGGGTGATGTGTGTTTGTAATTCCAGCACTCAGGAGGCAGAAGCAGGAGGATCACTGCAAATTCAAGGATCTCTCTCCATTGATCCCCACTCCGGACTCCAAAGAAAGGAAATAGGAGGCAGAATAGCTGTGGACACAGGCAAGTACTCAGGTGACGGAAAAGACAGAATGTCCAGGTCTTTGACAAATTCAGGAAGTGGAGAAGCAGGGAATCCAGGCAAGTGGTGGTATTGAAGACCAACTGACAGAAAGCATGGACTGTTGTACAAATAAAAATTATAATCCAAACATCTAAAGAGCGTCTCAAAATGGAGTCAGGAAACGTAAGGTCTTACTGAGGGCTTCAGCTGCCCAGGGGATGTGAGCTCTACTCACCTACATGTCCTCTAAAACAGATTATTGATCTTGTGCCCACTTAATAGGCATCAAGATGTTTCTGGACTCTTGCTATATGCATATTGTTACTTATACATTCTTGCGTCTTCTGTCAGTCTCAGCACTTTTCATACAGCTTCTGTTCTTTCTCAATTTCAATGGACTTTCTCCAAAAAGGAATTGCTATCACTGTATACTGCTTTCTCACTGAAGCTCGAATCTTCCCTGCCTTCTTTATTTGGAACATTGATTCGGAGCTCTCTGAACTTGTCGCCTGAATTCCCACAACTCCAAATAAAGTCCATTCACTTTCTGAGGTTTGAGTGATAGTTATTATCAGGGACTTAAATAAGGGTTTGTTTTCTCACAAGACAGAAAGCCTGGACAGGCAGCTGTGCTGGTTCAGTGGCTCCTCAAGGACCAGAGGCAGTACATTTTCCACCTTTCTCTAAGGATTCAACAATTCTTTTGGCTTTTCCCCAAGGACTGCAGTATGGTTGGCTGCCTCCATGCCATGCATCATTTTCTCGTTCAATGCAGGGCCTTGCCCAGAAGTCCCTCAACACATTTTCTGCTTGCATCTGACTGGACATCTTACTGTGTCAAGTAGATGTACCAAAGGCTAGAAAAGTGAGTGCTTAGCATTTTCAACAAGCTTTAGTGGTCTCTGCAGGGAGAGGGGATGGGATTGCTTTTAAGTAAAACACATACTACCTTTTAAAGCAGAGATTTGAAGTAACTAGCAAGTTTAAAAGCCAGGCATGGTGGCGCACACCTTTAATCCCAGCACTCGGGAGGCAGAGGCAGGCAGATCTCTGTGAATTCGAGGCCAGCCTGGTCTACATAATGAGTTCCAGGACAGCTGGGGCTACAGGGAGACCCTGTCTCAAAAAGACCCCCCCCAAAAAAGAGAGGAGAGTCGAGCAGAAATGAAAGGATTTTCAGGTGATATTGGGGAATTGGCAGAAGTTGGTGTCATGGATGATTTATTTTTTTTTGTTAAATTTTTTTCTCATAGTACTCAGGTTTCTGGCTCTGTTAGAACTTATTTCCCTAAAATGGTGACAACAACATCTCCCATCCTTTATGTTTTTACAACAATATGGTGACATTTTTCCCATTAAAAAGTGACATGTGGGGGCTGGAGGGATGGCTAAATAGTTAAGAACATGTGCTGCTCTTCCAGAGGACCTCAGTTTGGTTCCTAGCACCCATGTTAGGCAGCTCACAACTGCCTGTGACTCCAGCTCGGGGAAATCTGACATCCTCTTCTGGTGTACACGTAGGCACATACACATACACATAAAATAAGTAAATCTTCAAGACAAAAGAAGTAACGTGAGCTGGACACAGCAGGGCATGCCTGGAATTCCAACACTTGGGAGGCATGTGCAGGAGGATTCAGACACCTGGCCACATATTGATACTGTGGGGGTAGGGGTGAATGCTGGGGATGTAGGTCAGTTGGTAGAGTGTGCTTAACATGCATGAAGATCTAACTTCAGCCTCCAGTACTATGTACATACAATTGAGCATGGTAGCACATGCCTGTGAGCCCAGCACTGGGGAGGTGGAAGCAGGAAGATCAGAAGTTCAAGCTTATTCTCAGCTTTATAGTTTGAGGCCAACTTGGGCTATATGAGACCCTGTCTCAAAAAAAAAGGAGGTGGATATGTCCTTACATTTGCATTATGACAGACTGAGTCTGACATGTGGAGAAAATACATAGATATTCCAGGCAACAGCTCAATGGAGGACAAAGCTGATTACCAAGAATATCTACTAAGTATATGAGGTTAAATACTTCCATATGAACTTAGCCCTAGCCACTGACTCAGCTCTACCCTTCTAGTTTTTCTGGTTGAGTTCCAGGCACCTTGGAGCCATCTCTGGACTCTGGACTTTGTCTAAATTTCTAACTCACAGAATCTGTGAACATAATAAAAAGCAAATTAAAACCACAGTGGGATACCACTCAATTCTTCTAGGGTGGTTATGAGAGCAAGTGCTGAGAGAACACGAATTTATAAATGAGTATCCTCTGAAATGGTTCAGATGTTAAAGGCTCATGTTCAGTGATGGGCCATTGGGGTTGTGACGGGATTGTGAGGACGCTATTGTAATCAGTGGATTAATTCATTGATGGAAGCACAATTGAATGAGCTATTGGAAGATGGTGGAAATTATAGAAGGTGGGGCCTTACTGGATGAAGTAGGTTAGTGAAGGGCATATCTTATCTCTAGTTGGCTTCCCTCCCTCCCTTCCTCCTTCACAGCTATCAAGAGATGACTAGTTTTCTCTGTCACATACTACTGCCTCTATGGTGTTCTGCTTTACCACAGAACCAAGGTAACAAAACAAGTAGATCCTGGGCCAACACCTCTGAAAGCATGAGTCAAAATAAACCATTCTTCCTTTAGGCTGACATCTCCAGGTGTTTGTCACAGCAACAAAAAGTTCACTAATACAGAACTCTGCTACACTGCAGGTGGGAATGTAAAATGGTGCAGCCACTTTGAAAAATAGTTTGGCAGATTCTCACAGCATTAGACATAGGAGTTGGCAGGGTAGCTCAGTGTGGAGACCACTAGAATGTGGGAGGCTCTGAGTCAGAGTCCCAGAACCACACACACACACACACACACACACACACACACACACACACACCAAAACCAGAAGAAGAAAAAAACACATATATTTACCATTTACCATGTGATCCAGAAATTCTACTCCTAGGACTGTACCCAAGAGAAATGAAAACACAGCTGCAGGGGTCCAGCAGGGTTTCCCAACACGCAGCCACACAAGAACGCATACAGGAACGTCCACAGCAACTTCATTCATAATAGTAGAAACAACCCAAGTCATCTGGTTAATGAATAAAGAAAATATGGTGAGTCTATACAATGGAATTATTTTTACAGTGTTAGACATCAAACCCAGGGCCTCAATCATACTGAGCAAACGCTCTTCCACTGAGCTACACTCTCAGCCCCACACAACAGAATATAATTTCGCAGTAAGATATATTGCTACTTGCTACAACATGGATGAACCTTCAAAGTATGCTAAGTGAAAGAAGTCAGTCAAAAGAGAGACATGTGATCTGGGCGTGGTGTCACAGGCCTTTAATCCCAGCACTTGGGAGGCAGAGGCAGACAGATCTTTGTGAGTTCAAGGACAGCCTGGTCTACATAGCAAATTCCAGACCAGCTGGGGCTATAGGGAGACCCTGTCTCAAAACAACAGAAAAAAAAAAGAGATAACCTGCAGTAGAGTCCCCCCAGCTCCTTCCAGGCAGCTCCGTCCCCATCACACCCCACTGCTTTTGGACTATGATCATTCACCTCTGGAGATGTGATTCAGAGTGTGAACTTCTCATCAACCTACAAGACAGACTTTGAACTTCATCATTCATGACCGCAAATGACTCCAAACATTTCAGTACTTGATTCTAACTTAGGCTGGAATGAAGTCAAGGTTTAGAGACAGGAGTCTTAGAACCTAGAGTCCTGCCCTAGACAAACATGGCTACCAAGAATGGATTTTAATCATTGATCACCGCTATGTTAAGCATCTTATAAATGATTGCTAACATTTACTGAATGCTTACTATGTGCCAAGCACTCTTCTAAGCACTTTATGTTGAGTCATTGAATCTTCACAAAAATCCTATGAGACATTATCTCCATTTTACAGATGAAAAAGTGGAGGTATTAGCCAGGCGTGGTGGCGCATGGATTTAATCCCAGCACTCGGGAGGCAGAGGCAGGGGGAATCTCTGTGAGTTCAAGGCCAGCCTGGTCTACATAGTGAGTTCCAGGCCAGCTGGGGCTACAGGGAGGCCCTGTCTCAGACAAAAAAAAAAGTGGAGGTATAGAGATGGGATAATCTCTTGCCTAAGGCTACAAAAATATTGAACAGCTGCTCCAGGAATCAAAACAGGCAATCTGACTTGAGCCTACAGTCTTATCTATTTGGTTTTATTTTCTGAGAAAGGAGCTATGCAGTCCAGGCTGACCTAGAACTCTCAATCCTCCTGCCTCAGTCTCCAGAATGCTAGGGTAGAGGCATGCACATTATACCTAGCTGAGACTACAGTCTGTTTCACCAGGCCCAAAGCCTAAGGTTTTTTATTTTATTTTATGTATAGAGTGCTTTGCCTGCATGTGTGTAAGTGCACCCATGTCATGCAATACCCCTGGAGGTCAGAAGAGGACGTCAGATCCCCTGGAACTAGCATTAGGACAGTTGTTATCTGCCATGTGGGTGCTGGGAATCAAACCTGGGTCCTCTGTTCTTAACCACTGAGCCAACTCTCCAGCCCCAACAAAGCCTAAGTTTTAACTACTATGTAAAATGCGACATGTAGGATTTTATTCTTCTAAATGTCGTCAGAGAGCCTCTGTTTCAGTTCTTGGATAAGGCAACTGAGGCCTGGGGACTTTTAATTAACCTCCCCCAAGTCACACAGTGATTAGGAGAGTTTTTAAACTTAAGAAACTTTTTTTAAATTTTATTTTTATCATTTTTTTTTAATTAGAAGAAACATTTCATTACAACAGCATTAACCTATTCAATAACATTTTTCTGAGCTAGGGTACATCTCTTTGAAAATTGGCTGTACATTTTTAGGTTTACAGATGAATTATTACACTTATACAATCTTTTACTCATTATAAACTCTATGAGACATAAAATTAAATGAGGTTTTAACGTTTAAAAAAGATCTCCACTTCGTTGTTAAAATACATTTTTATCATTTTTATTTTATGTGTATGAGTGAACTGCCTGCATGTATGTAATTGCACCGATGTTGTACAACGTCCACAGAGGTCAGAAGCCACCATGTGGGCGCTGGGAATCAAACCCGAGTCCTCTGCAAGAGCAGCCAGTGCTCTTAACCACTGAGCCATCTCTCTAGCCCCCAAAACTGGAAGAAAATTTAAGAATCTAAACTTTGAGGGCAAAGTTATCATGTCTTCAGTTCTTGTCTAATTCTTCCCTATTTGAAACAGCACACTGGTGAAAGGAATCTACTCTGATTTTGTTGTTTTTTTTCTTCTGTTTGTTGTTGTTTTTATAATGAAACAGGGTCTCCCTGTAGCCCGAGCTGGCCTGGAACTCACTATGTAGACCAGGCCAGCCTTGAACTCACAGAGATCTGCCTGCCTCTGCCTCCCAAGTGCTGGGATTAAAGGCATGTTGCCACCACACCCAGTCTCTTTTCTTGTTGTGTTTTTTTTTTTTCAGACTTTTTGTTGTTGTTGTTGTCTTTTTGAGACAGGGTCTCCCTGTAGCCCCAGCTGGCCTGAAACTCACTATGTAGACCAGACTGGCCTTGAACTCACAGAGATCTGCCTGCCTCTGCCTCCCAAGTGCTGGGATTAAAGGCATGTGCCACCACGCCTGCCTATTTTTTTTAGACTTAAAAAAATATTTATTATTTTTATTTTATGTGTATGCGTGTATTGCCTGCACGTAGGTAAGTGTACCTGTGTCATTCAATGCCCGCGGAGGTCAGAAGAGGCTGTCGGATCTCCTGGGACTGGAGTTACAGACAGTTGTTAGCTGCCATGTGGGTGCTGGGATTCGAACCTGGGTCTTCTGCAAGAACAACCAGTGTTCTTAACTGCTGAGCCATCTCTCCAGCCCCTCTTGTTTTTTAAAAAATTAAATTCTATTTATTTATATGTGTGTGTATGCATGTAGGTTGGTGTGCATGTAATACAGGTGAATGTTTATGGCAAAGGGTCCTGTGGCTTGAACTCAAGTGGTCAGGCCTAGTAGTAAGTGCCTTCACCTGCTGAGCCATCTCATCATCCTGTTTTTGTTTTTCGCTTTTTGTTCTCTTTTTGAAACCAGTTCTCAGGTAGCCCAGGCTGGCCTCGAACTATGTGACTGAGGCTGGCCATAAAGCCTTGAACTCCTGATCCTCTCGTATCAACTTTCCAAGTATACAAGATTACAAGGCATGTGCCACCAGACCAGCTGAGTTTTTTAAAGATTTTTTTGGAGGGGGACCAGAGTCTCACTGACCACTCCTGGCTACCAGCTGTTTGATTTTTGAAATTCCTACAATGTAAATACTTCTTTGATATTTTTGAGCTGTTGCTTTAGTTTTTTGTTGTTGTTGTTTGTTTGTTTGTTTGTTTTTTGAGACAGGGTCTCCCTGTAGTCCCTGCTGGCCTGGAACTCACTTTGTAGACCAGGCTGGTCTTGAACTCACAGAGATCCACCTGCTTCTGCCTCCTGAGTGCTATCATACCCTGCTGTTTTTGTTTAAAGAATTATACATTATTCTTTAATATGTCCCCTTGGCTGCCGGGCATGGTGGCGCATGCCTTTAATCCCAGCACTCTGGAGGCAGAGGCAGGCAGATCTCTGTTAGTTCAAGGACAGCTTGGTCTGCATAGTAAATTCCAAGTCAGCTAGGGCTACCAGAAGACCCTGTCTCAAAAAGACCAAAAAAAAAAAAAATTAAATTGCTCCCTTAGAGCAGGCTGCATCTCCTTGTGGTTTCCTGATAGGAGCTTAAACCTGTTCCTCAAGACACCTTATTGTTTCTAGCTGTCAAATGACAGCAGACAGAACTTCATTTTATGCATTTTACCATGGCAGCTTCCTATTTCTTCGGTCAGGATCATGTGCATTTGTAAGGCACCACCAGCTCCCTCATCAGAGTTCAGTCCTACCACACTGAGTGACCCCTGTCCAGTTTACCTGTACTCTAGACTGTCAAAACATTTTCAGGTAATTATGGACTTTGGCTCACCTCTGATATCAGGTATCATAATTTGCCTACCTCACTCAAATGTTTGGGGCTAGAGATCAATATCTTGAACACCAGAATCAACCCTGGGCAAAACTAGAAAATAGGCCAAAGTCGGTCGGAGGCAAGCTCACCCTAACCCTCTCCCTCTGCTCCCAGAATCTTTTCATCTGTTCTTCCTCGTCCTGTGCATTTACTTTCCTTAACTTCCTTTTCAAAATGTACTCTCAGGAAAGCATCTAAACTAACCAATGTATAAATGACTGCTGAAAATATGATCTTTATAAGGTCATTTGTACGACCTTATAGGCAGCAATCATAGGCTGCACATTTTTAGGTAGGTTCTGGGGAAGCTTCTAGACTAAAACAAGCCTAATTCACTTACTATTGCCATCCTAGCAGGGATTTGTTAACTATCTCTGACACACAAAGTTGAAAATCCTCACCTTGGTAAAATGAGCTTTGTCCTCTATTTTTCTTCTCTTCAAGAAACAGTTGGTTGCAGGTGTGGTGGCACATGGCTGTAATCCCAGCACTCTGGAAACAGAGGCAGAAGAATCACAAATTCAAAGCCAACTTGGTTTGAAGCTACGATGTAGTGAATTTCAGGACAGTCTGAGCTGCACAGTAAAACCCTATCTCGGGCTGGGAGATAGCTCAGCCTTTAAGGGCATTGGCTGCTCTTATAGAGGACCCAGGTTTGGTTCCCAGAACCCACATAGTAGCCCACAACTGTCATTCACTCCAATTCCAGGGGGATCTGATGCTTCTTCTGACCTCCATAGACATTGCATACATATGTATATACATATGTATGTGGTGCATACATATACATGCAGACAAAACCCTCTATACACAAAATTTTAAAGATAAATAAAATTAAAAAACTGTATCTCCGAAAGCAAACAGAAGAAAATAAGGAGGGGAAGAGGAGAGGAAGGAGGGGGAGGAGAGAGCAGTGGCTTTTGAGGCCTTCTTGGGACACCATGTTATAAATGTGAAGGAATTTCAAAGCTAACAATATAAAGAAACACCAGGCGTGATGGTGTGTGCCTTTAATGCCAGCCCTTTGGAGGCAGAAGCAGCCAGATCTCTGTGAGATAGGGGCCAGTCTGGTCCACATAGTTCCAGGCAGGCTGGGATGAGGGAGACCCCATTAAAAAAATAATAAAGCCAGATATGGTGTCTCACACCTATAATCCCAGCAACTTGGGAGGCAGAGGCAAGCAGACTGCTCTGAGTTCCATGCCAGCCTGGTCTACATAGTCAGTGCCAGGCCAGCTGGGGCTACAGGGAGACCGTCTCAAAAAACAAAAAAAAAAACCCAAACAAATAAAAGTATAAAGACACAACTTTAAACATACAAAGTGTTTCCAAAGCCTCTTGAACATGCACTGCTATATTTTGAGTACAAAGTTTTATAGTCTCTTGGAATAACTTTGATGCACTTACCATAATAGAACCATGTTTTGTTGGTGGTGGTCGGTGTTTGTGTCTGTCTCATGTAGCTCAGGATGGACTCAAACTCTCCATGAAGCTCAGGATGGCTTCAAACTTGTGATCTTTCTGCCTCTACCTCCCAACTGCTGGGATTACAGGCATGTGCTACAATGCTTGGTTTATGCCATTCTGAGAGTTGAACCCAGGACTTTTGTACATGCTAGGTAAGCATGCTACCAACTGAGCTGCATCTCCAGCCTATTTGTTTTTGAGACAGAATCTTGCAACATAGCCTTGGTACACACTATGTAACCTAAGTTGGCTTTAAGCTCCCAGCACTCTTTCTGCCTCAACCTCCTCAGTACTGGGATTATAGGCATGCACGCCCACTGCTGGCAAAAATCATGTTGAGTTTTGAGTATACAACATTTTTCATTTCTTCAACAATTAACTTACTGCGTGCCTGTGTGAGACTTTTTTATGCCTGTAACAAAATGCCTGACAGAACAACTTAAAAGGAGGAAAGATTTTGGCTCACAGTATCAGAGCTTTGGGCTCCCGGTTGGCTGGTTCCATTACTATGGGCCTGAGGTGAGGCTGAACATCATCTTGACATATGGTGGAATAAAGCTGCTCATCTCATGGCTGACAGGAAGCAGAGAGACAGGAAGCAGGAAGCAGCCAGGGATAAACTATATCCCCTAAGAACATCCCCACCCCCAGTGGCCTACTTCCTCCAGTTATGCCGCATCTCTTAAAAGTTTCCACCACTACCCAAAATAACACCACCAGCTAGGGACCAAGCCTTCAGCACAGGACATTTCATATTCAAATAGTAACAATGAGACCTTGTTCTAGCTACCAGTGGTATGTCAGGGAATAAGACCAGTCTCTATCCATGTGGGACTTTAATTCTAGTGGGGAGTGGAGCACAAAGACCATAAAAAATGTGTCAAGTGATCATTGTAATTTATAGAAAATAAAACCACAGTACGCAGTATGAGCATGGAGGTAGGCTGAGGACTGAGGCAGAGAGAGGTTGCTACTTTGCACAGTATGTGACATTCAAGATGACATAATGCCTGTGGGCATCTCGGGAATCCTGGGAGGATACTCATCGTGGATAACAGGAAGTCAGAGACCTGAGTGTGAAAGCATGAATTCCTCTGAAAAACAGCATGGCGGTGAATGAATTAAAAGGAGTGGGCAGCAGCCAAGAAGATGATGTAATTGCCAGCCACTGGACTTTTTAAAAAATGATTGTTTTTATTTTATGCTTATGAATGTATTGCCTACATGTATGTAAGTGCGCCCATGTCATGTAATACCTGAAGAGACCAGAAGAGGGTGTTGAATCCTCTAGAACTGGAGTTATGAATGGTTGTTAGCCACAATGTGGGTGCTGGGAATTGAACCTCTGTAAGAACAGCCAGTGCTTTTAACTGCTGAGCCATCTCTCCAGCCCCCTGGGCTTTTGTGGGTTGTTTTTGAGACAAGCTCTGGCTATATAGCTTAGGCTGCCCTTGAATTCATGATCCTTGATGCTAGAGCTTCTCACTCTCAAGTGATGGGAATGGATAATAGTATATACTACGAGATCTGTTTTTTTTTGTTTTTCTTTAGTGTTGCATAAGGAACACTAAGTGTGCTATTGAGCTACAGCCACAGAGTTTACTGGAGAGTTTTGAGCAGAGTGTGGCTTGTTTTAAAAAGATCACAATAGCTGGGTCTGTTTGAGGTTGCCTGTAAAGCAAGCACTCAGCAGGCTGAGGCAAAAGGATTCTGAGTTCCAGGCCACCTTGGGTTACTCAGCAAAACCCTATCTCAAAAACAGTCATGGAGACCAGTGAGATGGCTTGGTGGGTAAAGACACTTGCCCCTGATCCTGATGACTTGAATTCAATCTCCATGAACTACATGGTGGAAGGAGAGTACTGACTCCAAAAAGTTGTCCTCTGACCTCTCTGTGTGCATTGTGGCATCCCTCCACCCTGCACTAAATGAATGTAATAATAATAAAGAGGAAAAAAAAGGTCTGCTAGGCATGGTGGCACATGCCTTTAGTCCCAGAACTTTGGGAGGCAGAGGCAGGAGGATTTCTGTGAGTTCAAGGCCAGCCTGGTCTACATAGTAAGTTCCAGGCCAGCTGGGGCTACAGGGAGACTCAGTCTCAAAAAAAGACCAGAAAAAAAAAGGTCCAGGTGTGGTGGCAAATGGCAAACACCTTTAATCCTGCTACTTGGGAGGCAGAGGCAGGTGGATTTCTGTGATACTGAGGTCAGCTTAGTTTACATACATAGTGAGGTCCAGGCCAGCTGGGGCTCCAGGGAGACCCTGTCTCAAAGAAAACAAAACAGACAAAAACAAACAAATAAGGATTGGGGAGGCAGGTAAGTGGTAGAGCAGCACTTCCTCCATAGGCACAAAACACAGGCTTCAATACACACGCGCACACACACACACACACACACACACATCCCATAGGCACAAAACACAGGCTTCAATACACACGCACGCACACACACACACACACACACACACACACACACACAATCACTTTAGGTCTGGTGATACAGTGATAGAGCACTTCCTCAGCATGCACGAAACACTGGGTTGAAAACACACACACACACACACACACACACACACATCACTTTATGTCTGGTGATACAGTGATAGAGCACTTCCTCAGCATGCACGAAACACTGGGTTGAAAACACACACACACACACACACACACACACACACACATCACTTTAGGTCTGGTGATACAGTGATAGAGCACTTCCTCAGCATGCACGAAACACTGGGTTGAAAACACACACACACACACACACACACACACACACACATCACTTTAGGTCTGGTGATACAGTGATAGAGCACTTCCTCAGCATGCACGAAACACTGGGTTGAAAACACACACACACACACACACACACACACACACACATCACTTTAGGTCTGGAGATACAGTGAAAAAACCCCATCAGTAACAATTAACTAGATAAAATGAATTAATCTAACAAAAATCCTTAGGAAATAATTCACTGTGCATACTGACACATGCCTGCAAAGCCCTCAGGAGGTTGAGACTGGAAAATCACAAGTTCAAGGCCAACCTGGGCCACAAAGGAAGTTCAAGATTGGTATTGTCAGCTGGACATGGTGGCACACGTCTTTAGTCCCAGCACTCGGGAGGCAGAGGCAGGCAGACCTTTGTGAGTCCCAGGCCAGCCTGGTCTACATAGTGAGTTCCAGGACAGTAGGCTACATGGTGAGACCCTGTCTCAAAGAAAAAAAAAGATCGCCAGTTGTGGTGGTACACACCTTTAACCCCAGCACTTGGGAGGCAGAGGCAGGCAGTGATCTCTGTGAGTTCAAGGCCAACCTGGTTTACCTAGTGAATCCCAGGAAAGCCAGAGCTACATAGTGAGACCCTGTCTGTCTCAAAAAAATAAAAAGAAAAATTCTAGTAAACTAGATTCATCAAAGCACAGTAAAAAGATTATATACCAGCCAGGCGTGGTGGCGCACGCCTTTAGTCCCAGCACTCTGGAGGCAGAGGCAGGAGGTTCTTTGTGAGCTTGAGGCCAGCCTGCGTCTCCATATCGAATCTAAGCCAGATGTGGCTACTGGAAAAGAAAAGGACAGAGACAATGCTACATCCAAACAAGGGTTTAACTGCTTGGTTATGTGGAAACTTTTCAAGTTACTTGATTTTGCTAGACTTAGTTTCTCCCCGCCCCACCCCAATCTGTCAAGTAAGAAGAAAAGTAAAATCTATGTAGGGTTTATTATAAGCACTGAATACAAATTGCTTATAACTGTGCTTGTAATTAAAATTTTCATTTACCAGAAAAAAGTTTAAAACTGGTTAGCACAAACCAGCCAATTCTTAACACGTATCAAAGTAAGGGAAAATAATATAGACGGAATGAAGTAAGTCTAGGAAAATAGGAGGTGAACAGCTGTATTAGAAGACTCTCCAAGCTGGGCGTGGTGGCGCACGCCTTTAATCCCAGCACTTGGTGGGGCAGAGGCAGGTGAGTTTGAGGACAGCCTGGTCGGGAAGCCCTGTTCCAAAAAGACAAAAAAAAAAAAAAATGAGGACAACTTTTTTCTAATAATTATTTCAACGGGATACAGGATGCCCCGCCCCATGCAGCTCTTCCACTCAGCACTGAAGTTTTCTTAACTTTCACCCTGGGCCGGCAACTTCCTCTCTTCGCACAGAAGATAGTTTGGTTCTGAGCACATCTTTCCCACGACTGCTTCTCCACGGCCTTTTTATCACGGGTGGGTCTGTCTTCGCTCCCAGCAGCCCACGCCCGGACTGGATACCAGCCGAGAGCTGGGAAGAAGTGCGCCTGCGCAGTAGAGGTGCCGGCAGCACCGGCTCTCAAACCGAGGCGCCGCCTTTCCCATGTGACGATCTCCGGCCAATGCCTAGCGTCCGCAAGCGTGGCTGTGGTTGCTAGGTAACTGCGGGCGGACGGAGTTCTGGATGCCTGGGAGGTGGTCCAGCTTCAGCCCCGAACACGCGCTGGGAACCCAGGCGTCTTGCTCTGGAACCTCGGGATGGAGATGGTGTGTGTTTGGACAGCGTCCATTCGGGGAAGGCCGGCCTCAGCCAGTCAGACTCCACGTCCCGCGAGGATGGGGTAGAGGCCAGAAAAGTCTCACGCATGGCTTCCTGCAGCTTCCTTGTGGCCCTATGGTCTGGGCTGGTTGCTTTGGCCCAGAGGAAATGTGTCAGAGGGATTTCGGGCAGCGCTTATTCCCTGCATCGTATTTTGTCTTGAATAGTTGTTGATTAAAAGATAATTTGAGGATATTTCCGTATAAAGAGAGAAGGGGCTGGGAGTGTAGCTCCAGGATAGAACGCTTACCTAGTATGCCCCAGGACCTTAGGTTTGACACCCCAGGAACAACAAAAGACTTCTGTAAGGAAGGAAGAGACTCAAACATGTCTTTGCAGGCCTGGAGACGAGACGTGGCTCAGCAGTTAAGAGCATTGGGTGCTCTTGCAGAAGACCTGCAGTTTGGTTCCCAGCACCAACCGTCCTTAACCCCAGTTCCAGGAAATCTGCCCTCTTCTGACATCCCGGGCATTGCATGACATGTGTGGCCTTCCATACTTGTAGGCAATACACGCATACACATAAATAAAATAAAATGTATATTACACCTTTTCTCTTTTTGAGACAAGGTCTTGTATATCTCAGACTCTTTCAACTTTCTTTGTTGACGAGGATGGCCTAAATCTTCCTGCCTCCAGTTCTCAGGTCCTAGGATTACAGGCACACTCTACCGGATGGAGCCAGCCATGGGTTCTGTGCATGCTAAGCAAGCACCCTACCAAATGTGCTATATCCCCACCTGTACACTCAAGGCACGCCTAGAGGCTAATTTAATCTGTCTTTGGGGTGTCTTAACAGCAACAGCTCACAACAGAGCTAGCGCTCTCTCTCTCTCGCTCTCGCTACTGCTGAGCATTTATTTGCTCCTTTCCGTAATCTATTGGTGCTGGGAATGGAGCCCAGTGCTTGCTCTCGCTCTCGCTACTGCTGAGCATTATTTGCTCCTTTCCGTAATCTATTGGTGCTGGGAATGGAGCCCAGTGCTTCAGGCTTGCCAGCACTCTTACCACTGAACCATACTGCCCATCCTCAATTGAGGAATAACTGTCATAATAACTGTCCTATGTCAGGACTTGTATGCAGCTGTTCTAGTTTGTTTCTCCATTGCTGTGACAAAATGCTCTGACAATACCAACTTGGGGAGGAAAGGGTTTATTCAATTTACATTTCCTGAGTCACAGTTCATCAGGGAGCTCAAGGCAGGAACTCAGGATAGAAACCTGGAGGCAGGAGCTGGAGCACAGGTCATGAAGGAACACTGCTTACTGACTTGCTCCCCTGGCCCATGCTCAGCCTGCTTTCTTATGCATCAAAGGCCCACCTACCCAGGGGTGGCACCATCCACAGTGGGCTGGGCCCTCCCACATCACTCAACAATCAAGAAGGCCCCACAGGCATGACCACAGGCCAGTCCAATGGAGGCAATTCCCCAGTTGAAGCTCCCTCAACCCAGGTGTGTCAAGACACTGAAGCTATCCAGAACAGCAGCTATTTTATTTTATTATTTAATTTGATTTTTGTCTTTTTTGAGACAGAGTCTCCCTGTAGCCCCAGCTGGCCTGTCACTCACTATGTGGGTCAGGCTGGCCTTGAACTCACAGAGATCTGCCTGCCTCTGCTGGCCTCCGGAGTGCTGGAATTAAAGGCGTGCGTCATTACGCCTGGCGGTATGTAGCTGTTTATTAGTGCCTGGTGTTTCACATGCACTTGACTTTTATTTGGATTGAGTTTCATTTATTTTTATCATGATGTGTGGAAGATGTGGGCAAATTTCTCCATCTCTTATATTCACGCAGAAAGAAAGAAATTTTTGGCAGAAGTCGATGCTTCTGTGTGGGCATGGTGGCATGGGCCTATAATCCCAGCACTTGGGAGGTAGAGGTAGGAGGATTACAAGGTGAAGGGCAGTCTCACCTGTGTGTCAAGCTTGAAGCCAGCCTGGGCTACATGAGACCCTGTCCCAAATAAAGCAAAAAGGACTCAGTGCTCCTTAAGCCTGAGTAAGTATATAGCAGCATTTGGGGAATCTTGTTAAAATGCATATTATAACTCATTAGGTCTGGTGCAGAACCTCAGAGTGTCTGCATATCTAATAAGTACTAGGTGCAGATGATTTTGCTGGCCTGGTGTGTACTTATGATAACAACAGCTCTGGATGGCACTGTTGATGGCACAACTGCCTCCTTCCCACATTTTCTTAAAGTTATTTTTATTATTTTTAGTTATTATTTTTATTATGTATAGGTGTATGAGTGTATTGCCTGCATGCGTGTAAGTGCACCTGCATGTAAGTGCACCTGTGTCGTGCAGTGCCCTTGGAGGTCAGAAGAAGGCATTGGATTCCTCCAGAACTGGAGTTAGGGATGGTTGTTACCCACCACGTGGGTTCTGGGAATCAAACTCGGGTCCTCTGCAAGAGCAGCCAGTGCTCTTAACCTCTGAGCCATCTCTCCAGCCCCTCCTTCCCACATTTTTATGCCAACTCAACAATTTATTTTTTCTAATATTTTATTTTTATTTTATCTGTATGCATGTATTGCCTGCATGTAGGTAAGTGCACCCGTGTTGTGCAATGCCCTCGGAGGACAGAAGAAGCTATCAGATCCCCTGGAACTGAAGTTATGGACAATTGTTGGCTGCCATTTGGGTGTTGGGATTCGAACCCAGGTCTTCTGCAAGAATAGTCAGTGTTCTTAACCACTGAGCCATCTCTCCAGCCCTCAAACTCAACAATTTAATACCTGTGTACTTTTAGTTACATGTGAAGAGAAAGTCTACAGGTGTTGCAAGAATTCCTTACCTGGAGAGGTGTAAAGAATATTACCCCCTCCTCATAAGGTCCCAATGACAAACCAAAGTGCCATTCCACCAAATGCACCCTGGGGAACCAATGAATTTGTTAGGTTTACTTACAGAACAAAGATGAAGAGTTACTGGCAGGAGCGTGGGTGACCCCCAGTGCATCCACACTGCAAAATCTATACTCAGCATGGATGATGGCTTCCCCACAGCTGCAGGTAAGTTGTTCCCTTCGGTTCACCTCCCCTAGTCTATACAGTTTAGCATGTCCTGAGATCTCAAGACCACAGTGCAGTTAGGGCAAAATTGCATTCAAGGGGCTGCCAGGAGTGGCCTTAGGTGAGGTCCAACCACCCTCCTGAACCCCTCCCTCTATGAGGGGATGTCAGCAGTCAAGTCAAAGTTGATCTGATAAAGATGGTGGCTGCTTTGTTCAGAGAATCATATTCTACAATGAAAGAAAAGATAAATGGCCCATATAGAATTTTTATTCAAGATTCAGCATTATCTTGTTAGTATGATAATCAGAGAAGTCACAGTATTTGAAATAACGGGCTTAAAGACAGGAACCCTTTTGTTAGAAAGCTTTACAAGTTGAATGATGAAGCTCTTCCTGACATTGTAGGACACTTGTAATTCAGATGACCCATATATATATATATATATATAAGGTTGACCCCTGCTGGCTCACCAAATAGCCCCAGTCCTTTCATATTTTAAAAAGCTTTATCAGGGGACTGGAGAGATGGCTCAGCGGTTAAGAACACTGACTGCTCTTATAGGGGACCTGGGTTCAATTCCCAGCAGCCACATGGCAGCTAACAACTGTCCATAACTCCAGTTTCAGGGGAATCCAATGCCTTCTTCTGACCTCCGCAGGCATTGCACAACATGGGTGCACTTACAAACATGCAGGCAATACACTCATACACATAAAATAAAAATAATTAAAATTTTAAAAATTGTTCAAATACTTGGAGCCTATGGGGGACAGTCTCATTCAGACCATCACAGGGAAAATTCCATTAACAGATGAAGAGGTACAGGAGGAAGTGGCTGGAATCTCAGGTGAAAGTCTAGGAACCCTCTTTGCTCATTTCTATGAGAGAAAGGCAACCATCAGTAGTAGGCTTGCTCTCCAGAGTCTCTTACAAGTAGTCACAGATGCTCTGATGAAAATGGTGGTTGTTGGGACTGGAGAGATGGGTCAATCATTAAGAGCACTGGCTTCTCTTGCAGAGGATCCAGGTTTGGTTCCCAGTACTCACATGGCGGCTATCAACTGTCCATAACTCCAGTTCCAATGGATGTGACACCCTCTTCTGACCTCCTCAGGCATTGCACGACATGGGTGCACTTACATGCATGCAGGCAATACACTCATGCATAAAATAAAATAAAAATGATAAATAAAATATATAAAATAACACAGTGATGGCTGTTATGTTCAGAGGATAACGCTCTAAGAGGCTAGCATGCTTATCTAATACATCTAAGGCTTTGGGTTCTATCCCAGGCACCCCCCCCATAAAAATAAAAATAAAGCTTTACTAGATGAGGACACACCTACACTTCTGAACACAAAGACTGAACGTTGAAGATTAGCCAGTTTTCTATTTACAAGAGAAGAGATTTCAAATGATGTTAGAAAAATCAGCTAGGAAGGCCGGTGCAGACTTGTAACCCCAGCTACTGGAGAACTGAAAGCAGGGAGATTGCAGGTTCAAAGGCTGCCTGGGCTATCAAGTGAATTCAAGGCCAGGCTGGACAACTTAGTGAGACCCTGTCTCAATAAGTAAGAAAGTGGCTGGGGGATATGGCTCAGTGGGAGAATACTTGCTAAACATGCAGGAGGTTCAGTTTCAGTTTCCAGTACACAGAGAGAGAGAAGAGAGAGAGAGAGAGAGAGAGAGAGAGAGAGAGAGAGGAAGGGAAGGGAAGGGAAGGGAAGGGAAGGGAAGGGAAAGGAGGGGAAGGAAGGGTCAGGAAAGAGGGAGGGGCCAACCAGGTACAACCAGGTACAGTAGCACATTTCTGAAATGCTAGAACTGGGGAGGCAAAGGAAGGTGGATTTTGGCAAGTTCAAGGCCAGCCTGGTTTACATGGCTAGTTTCAGATCAGCCAGGGATATGTAGCAAGACCCTATCTCAAAAAAAAAAAGAAAAGAAGAAAGAAAGAAAGAAAGAGAGAGAGAGAGAGAGAGAGAGAGAAAGAAAGAAAGAAAGAAAGAAAGAAAAAAAAAAATTGATGGGGCTCTGTGGTTAAGAGTGCTTACTGCTCCTTCAGAGGACCTGAGTTCAGATCCCAGCAGCCACATCAGGCAATTCAAACCCCCTGTAACTCCAGCTCCAAAAGGATCCAATGTTATGGTGCATATAAACTCACAGGTGCACAGGCACACATACATACACATAATAAATAAATATAAATAAATCTTTTTTTTAAAGAGCATTGAAATTGGATACCCAGGAACCCAGCACAATGTCTTATAGTCCTAATGGGGTTACATTTATATAAGAGTCTATGGACATTGTTATATTATCATTATGAAAGGAGAGACTTGAATGTCAAGGCTCAGATGTAGAAGTGTAGTTTCTTCATGTTTCTTGAGGTCAGGTGTTGAGATCAGGCTGTGCCCTATTATAAGTTATTCCATATTGTTTAATACTGTGGTTTTTCAGTCTGTGCCTTGCCCTAGAAGACTCCATTTTACCTGTAGCTTTTTACTCCATTTTGAGCGAGGAGGATGATTGGCCCAGAAACTGCACCATTGGTCAAGTGCCCCCATCCAGCACAGACTGACAAATGACTTAATACTGGGAGAAACGGAGCCATCCTATAATTTTACTGGGGTATACTGAAACTGTGGAGGTATTTGAGTATATTAAAATCGTATCAGGGAAACCAGGTCCAAGAACTTATCAGACACGCCAGACCAAGGAAAGGGTGCGACTCCCCCACTTAGCCCCCTAGAAGTGGTAGACACCTAGCACCATGATGGCTTCACACAAATCTGTCATCTGACACCTGGTGTATGTGTCAAGGACTGAGGATTTCCCCACTGTTTCTGGAGCTTTGCCTCCGCTCAGTCCCCTGCAGTCGACAAGACCTCCTCCACTGCCTGTTCTTTCTGTTCTCCTGTCTGAACCTGGACCTGACCACTGGTTCCTGTTTCTGACCTGTATGCTGCTCCAGACCCATTCGACTTTTCACCAAGCAGCTAAACTCTGCAGCCTCACCCTCAAACCTGACTCCTGAAATCCAGCAGCCCACTCCCTCCCCACACTGGTCAGGTTCTTTATCTTATCAATACAGACTTTTTCTCAGCCACTGTATAACTTGTTGAACTCTGCTGCAGCCCCTTTAACTCATATTCATCTTGTAACTCACATATATGCATATAGGTATACAAATATGTTTACTGTGTAATGTGTGATATGAGAGTTAACTTCACAATTAAAATTGGAATAAAAGATGCTGGGCATAGTAGCCCACGCCTTTCATTCCAGCATTCTTGAGGCTAGGCAGGAAGATCTCTGTAAGATAGAGACCAGCCTGGTCTACATAGTGAATTCCAGGCTAGCTGGGGCCACAGAGAGACCCTGTCTCAAAAAGACCAACAAAAAACAAAACAAAAAAGATTGAAATAGGGCTGGGCGTGGTGGCACACACCTTTAATTCCAGCACCTGGGAGGCAGAGGCAGGCGGATCTCTGAGTTCAAGGCCAGCCTGGTCTACATAGTGAGTTCCAGGTCAGCTGGGGCTACAGGGAGACCCTGTCTCAAAAAGACCAAAAAAAAAAAAAAAAAAGACTTGAAATAAAATTACCAAGGTAGGTGGATTAAATGACAAATTACTGTCATTGAAGCCACTAAACCTTGTGAATTTATTGTTATTCAATGAATTCTGACGTTGAGGAAAGACATAAACATGTTAGTCTATGTTTCTAGTGTACTGCACTCATGACATTGGGGTTGTTGAGTTGCTTGGATCTGTGGGGTTTTAACCTTCATTGTCTTCTCCCTAACTCCGTCTTTTTCTTTTCTTTTTTTTTTTTTTTTTTTTTTTTTTATGTGTATGTGTGTCTGTGTTATCTGTGTTACATCTGTGCCTGTGTGTTCATATGTGTGGATGTGGGTACACACACTCTGCCTCCCAAGTGCTGGGATTAAAGGCGTGTGCTACCATGCCTGGCATCTATCCCTGTCTTTTTCTTAATATTTTATTATTTTTATTTTATGTGTATGGCTGTATTGCCTGCATGTATGTAAGTGCACTCTTGTCATGAAATGCCCACAGAGGTCAGCAGAGGGCATCCAATTCTCCTGGAACTGAAGTTACTGATGGTTATTAGCTGCCATGTGGGTGCTGGGAAATGAACTTGGTCCTCCGCGAGAGCAGCCAGTGCTCTTAACCACTTGAGCCATCTCTCCAGCCTCTCAAACCCCGTCTTTTTAAAAATATTTTTATTGGGCTGGAGAGATGGCTCAGCAGTTAAGAGCATTGGCTGCTCTTGCAGGGGACCCTGGTTTGATCCCCAGCACCTACATGGTGGTTAACAACTGTCTATAACTCCAGTTCCAGGGGATCTGATGCCTTCTGACCACCAAGGGCATTGCACAACATGTGTGCACCTATACACACAAAATAGAAAAATAAGAATTAAAAAAAAGTTATATATATATATTTGTCTTTTTGAGACAGGGCCTCCCTAAAGCCCCAGCTGACCTAGAACTCACCATATAGACCAGACTAGCCTCTATCTCGCAGAGATCTGCCTGCCTCTGCTGCCCAAGTGCTGGAATTAAAGGTGTGCACCACCACTCCTGGCTTAAAATATATATTTTTATTGATGTAAGAATTTCATACTGGGGGCTGGAGAGATGGTGCAGCAGTTGGGAACACTGACTGTTCTTGCAGAAGACCCAGGTTCGAGTCCCAGCACCCACATGGCAGCTAACAACTGTCAGTAACTCCAGTTCCAGGGGATCCTCCAGTCTCTTCTGTCCTCTATGGGCAC
The DNA here is from genome assembly GCF_000622305.1 of Nannospalax galili. Classification (NCBI taxonomy): domain Eukaryota; kingdom Metazoa; phylum Chordata; class Mammalia; order Rodentia; family Spalacidae; genus Nannospalax; species Nannospalax galili. The sequence goes on from NW_008358999.1 coordinate 1,093,028, forward strand.
TGCACAACACCAGTGCACTTACATACATGCAGGCAATACATGCACACACATAAAATAAAAATAATAAATTTTTTTTTGTCTTTTTGAGATGGTCTCCCTTGTAGCCCCAGATGTCCTGGAACTCACTATGTAGACCAGGCTGGCCTTGAACTCACAAAGATCTGCCTGCTTCTGCCTCCCAAGTGCTGGCATTAAAGGCGTGCGCCACCACGCCCGGCCAATAAATATTCTTTTAAGAAAAGAATTTCATACAATGTATTTTGATCATATTCAGACCACCTCCCCCTCCACCCCTACTTCTGTGTTTCCTAAGTGCTCCTGGGTTTGGGTCTATCCCTTGGAGTCTGGTCAACCTATCAGGCATCACGCCAGTAAAGAAAACTGACTCTCCCTCTCCCGACATCTATTAATTGCCAATAAATCTTCAGCTAGAACTGGGGTTTCCTGTCAAACTCCCCACCTATGCTGGGCCCCTGTCTGGCTTGGGTTTGCACAGGTCATGAGTGCTGTTGGTTCATATGTGCAACTACCCTGTGGTGTCCAAACAACACAGTATTCACCTCTGGCTCTTACAATCTTCCTGCCCATGTTCCACAATGAGAGCCTCTCTTTTTTTGAGGTCTTCAAGTTGTACATGTTAGGCTGCTTGATTTGACCTGTTTTGAGTTCAATGAATGCTTTCCTTTTTTATTTCCTTCGTTTTGTCGTTCCTGGGGCCTACCACATGCTAAGCAAGGACTCTACCACAGAATCACACACCAGTCAAACTTACTGTCTTCATTGTTTTTCTGCTGCTGGGATAAAATACTGTGACAAAAACAGTTTAATGAAGGAAGGGTTTGTTTTGGCTCACTGCTCTGGGTGCAGTCCATCATGGTGGGGAATGAAAGGGCAGCAGAACCTTGAGGCAACTCGTCAGACTGTCACACTGTACCCATAGTTAGGAAACAGAGGGAGATAGATTCTCTCTCTCTCTCTCTCTCTCTCTCTCTCTCTCTCTCTCTCTCCTCTCAAGACAGTATCTCAACTATTTAGCCCTGGCTGGGCTTTGTGGATCAAGCTGGCCTCCAACTCACAGGGATCCACCTGCTTTTGCCCCCCAGTGCTGGGATCAAAGGTGTACGCCACCACACCCAGCCCTCTTTCTCTTTTTTATTCAGTTCAGGAACCAGACCATAAAAATGGTGCTACCCACAGTTAAGATGGGTCTTCCCACCTCAGTTACCTAATCAAGACCATCCCTCACAGGCATGCCTAGAGGCTCCTTCCCTTGGTGTTTATAGGTCCTGTCACATTGACCCATAAACCATCATATTGATTTTTGTTTTATTTTGTTGCTGGGATTGAACCCCAGGCCTTACATATGTGCTATCACTGAGCCACATACCCCTCCTGAGCTTACAAAAATATTTAGATGTATGGTGTTTTAGGGGGTGTGTGGAGGGATGGTCTTACATTGAAGCCTAGACTGACTGATCTCAAAGTCAATGCTCCTGCCTCAGTCTCCTGAATGGTAGAATTTCTGACATGAGTCACCGTGCTGGGCCTCAATAGTTTTTATCTCTGTAAACACTGTTGAGCTTTGATCTTGGGTGTAGTTGTTTCTTGGCAACAGTTCGAGTCTTGTTTTTCAAATTTCTTAGGCAGGACCAGAGGAATGCCAACTCTTGGGCTTATTATTTACTTGAGACAAGACCTTCAAAAGTACTCATCCTGGGGCTGGAAAGATGGCTCAGTGGTTAAGAGCACTGGGTGCACTTGCGGAGGATCTGGGTTCGATTCCCAGCAACCACATGGTGGCTAACAACCTTTTGTAACGCCAATTCCAGAGGATCCAATGCCCTCTTCTGACTATGTCATTGCATGGCACAGGTGCACTTACACACATACAGGCAATACACCCATACACTAAATTTAAATATATATATATATATTTGTCTATTTTGAGACAGAGTCTCCCTATAACCCCAGCTGTCCTGGAACTCACTATGTAGACCAGGCTGGCCTCGACTCACAGAGATCCACCTGCGTCTATCTCCCAAGTGCTGGGATTAAAGGTGTATGCCACCTTTTTTTAAAAAAAGTTCTCTCCCACTGGGTATGGTGGCACACATCGCCAGCTGGGGCTACAGGGAGACGCTGTCTCAAAAAGACAAAAAAAAAAAGTTCTCTTCCTAATGTCCCTTAAATTACCAGGTTTGTTTGTCTTTCAGTTTTCTAGGCAAATAAATAAACAGTAAATTACGTCTCTGTTTAGAACATCTTTTGCCATCCTGTATGATTGAGTCTTATTTATTTATTTAATATTTTATTTATTATTTTATGTGTATGGGTGTATTGCTTGCACATATGTAAGTGTACCCATGTCATGCAATGCCCAAGGAAGTCAGAAGAGGACAATGGATTCCCTGGAACTGGAGTTATGGACAGTTTTTAGCTGCCTTATGGGTCCTGGGAACTGAACCTGGGTTCTCTGCAAGAGCAGCCAGTGCTCTTAACTACTGAGCCATCTCTCCAATTCTATGATTGAGGTTTGGTCTCCCTGTAGCCTCAGCTGGCTTGGAACTGGCTTTGTAGACCAGGCTGGCCTCAAAATCACAGAGATTTGCCTGCCTCTGCCTCCCAAGTGCTGGAATTAAAGGCATGCTCCACCATCCCCAGCCATGATTGAGTTTTAAAACCCTTTTTTAAAGACTTTATTTTTGAGAGGGTCTCACTGTGTAGCCCCCTGGCTGACCTAAAGTCTATGTCGATCAGGCTGGCCTCCAACTCACAGATCCTCCTGCCTTTGCCTCCCAAATGCTAGGATTAAAGGCATGTACCCTCATGCCTGGCTAAGATTTATTTTTATTGCTTTTTTTTGTCTTTTTGAAGCAGGGTCTCCCTGTAGCCCCAGCTGTCCTGGAACTCATTATGTAGACCAGGCTGGCCTTGAACTCACAGAGATCTGCCTGCCTCTGCTGGGACTACAGGTGTGTGCCACCACACCTGGCTGCTTTTGTTTTTATTTATGTGTATGTATCTGTGTGAGCAAGTGCTATGTGTGGGGGTAGGTGTCCATGGATACCAGAAGAGGTCGTTGTATCCCTTAGAGTTGGGGTTATGAAAAATAACCCTATGTGTTATTAGCAACCCTATGTGTTATTAGCTGCCCTATGTGTGTGCTGGGAACCAAACCCAGACCCTCTGCAAGAGCAGTAAGCACTCTTAACTGCTGAGCCATTTCTCTAGCCCCTTCAAACTTTTAAGTTAGCTTATATACTGTTGAACTCACAGCCAATTACTCCCAGGGAGAGACCGATATTACCCTGCTTCAAATCCCTGACAGACTTCATTAACACTTGGCACTTGGCTGACATTCAGTAAAAGCTGGACTCAATGAGTAAAAGTATTTTGAGCAAACAGCTGTTGGTGTTTTCGTTCAACATTTGTTGACGGACAGTTTTCTTCTTGTCTGCCAGTAGCAAATATAAGTCAGGCAAAATGTAAATGTCTGAGCCTTGTAATTAATGATTGTAATTATCTACAAAAATGCACCCTTTAAGGGATGGGAGTAAAGCTCCCTGATAGGGTGCTTGCTTGATAAGCACAAAGCTCTTGGTTTGATCTCTAGCACCGCAAACCGTATAGAATGACTTCATATTAACCAGAGGTTTGCCTGAGCCCAGGAATTCCACATAAATATGAACAATGTAGGAAGTTCCCATGCCAAAGACAGAGGCTGGGCATGATGACACACACATAATTCCGGCTCTCATCAGGCAGATGCAGAAGGACCATTGAGGGCTGGAGGACAGGCTGGTCTACATAGTAAGCGTCAGGCTAGCCAGGGTGACACAATAAAACCCTATCTCAAAAAAGAAGAAAATGCAGGGCATGGTAACAAAGGCCTTTAAGGCAGAGGCAGGTGGATCTCTGAGAGTTGGAAGCTAGCCTAGTCTACAAAGTGAGTTATGAGTTCCAGGCATCCAGGGCTACATAATGAGACTCTGTCAGACAGAGGCGGTGGGGTGGGGGGTGGAGAGAAAGCAGGTATGGTGGCACACAGCTGTAATCTTAGCACTGGGGAGGTAGAGGCAGAAGGATCAGGAATTTGAGGTCATCCTCAGGTATAGAAAGAGTTTGAGGCCGACCTGAGCTAAATGAAATCTTGTCTCACAACAGCAACAGCAAAAAAAAAAAAAAAAAAAAAAAAGTGCCGAAAACAATCTGTTGTGTTGAAACAGGATCTCCCTTTTGTAATCTGGACTGACCTTGAACTTGGGATCCTTCTCAGCTGCCAGTTAAGACTGTGGGTCAAGGGCTCTGTTTATTCTCTTAGATATCCAATAAGTGATAAAATCCAATTTCCACCAATCACTGTGACCCAAACCAAAGAGGTCACACCACCTCTAATTTCTGGGTGTTAGGGTAGGAGCTGGCTGTCACTGTTCTGGTACAGTGACATCACTGGCCTGGCATTTCAGTATCTTGTGAAATATAAATATTTAAAAAAATATTTTACTTGTTATTTTTATTTTATGTGTATGGGTGTATTGCTTGCATGTATGTAAGTGCGCCCATGTCATGCAATGCCCATAGAGGTCAGTAGGGGGTTAACAGCCATGTGGGTGCTGGGAGCTGAACCAGGTCCTCTACAAGAGCAGCCAGTGCTCTTAACTACTGAGCCATCTCTCCATCCCCCATGAAACATAAATAGAATATTGTTGTATAGGATGACTGGAATGTGAAACAAAGGTGATAAAAGACGTCAGATGTTAAATTAAGGAAGAAATCGGGGTGTAAAAACAAGCCATAAAAGAAAATGAATGTCTCATTGTGCCGTTGATTTTATCATAGGATGGGAATCAGTGTATGACACAAGGTTTATTGTTTCTTTGGCATATGTGCACAATGGAGTTTTATTCAAATGTAAAAAAGAACAAAATGTCATTTCTAGGAGATTGACTAGATCTGGAGATCATGTTAAGCAAAATTAACCAGACTCAGAAAAAGCAAATAATACCTTTTCTCTAACATGTAGTATCAATCAGCCTGTCTGCACATTTACCTTTTTATCTGTATTTCATGAAAGTAGGAGAGAGACTACCGCAGGGAAAGGAAACAGTCTAAAGGGGGAAAAAGAAAGGAACACCAAAAATCAAGATCGAGCCAGACCTGGTGGCTCAAGCCTGTAATCCCAGCTACTTAGGAAGATACAACAGGAGGATTGCAGGCTCAAGGCTAGCCTGGGCTACAGAGTGAGTTCAAGGGCTGGCCTGGACAACATAATGAAATCTTGTCTCAGTGTAAAAAGAGGATGGAGATCTAGATCAGTGGTACAACACCGGTCTAGCATGCCCAGGACTCTGAGTTCAATCCTCAGTACTGCATTAAAAAGAAAAAGGAGCCGGGTGTGGTGGCACAGGCCTTTAGTCCCAGCATTTGCGAGGCAGAGGCAGGCAGATCCCTGTGAATTTGAGGCCAGCCTGGTCTACATAGTGAGTACCAGGCCAGCTGGGGCTACAGGGAGACCCTGTCTCAAAAAGACCAAAAAAGAAAAAGAAATCTTATACAAATAGAGCAGATTTTCTTTTTCTTTTTTTTTTTT
>NW_008358999.1:1098631-1119791 GCF_000622305.1 Nannospalax galili
GTCTCCCTGTAGCCCCAGCTGACCTGGAACTCACTATGTAGATCAGGCTGGCCTTGAACTCACAGAGATCCACTTGCCTCTGCCTCCCAAGTGCTGGGATTAAAGACGTGCACCGATGCCCAGACCCCTGAAGCAGGTATTTATAGAGAAAAATATGCTCTATTCTGTCCATCCCTGTTGCCCTCTTACTCGCTCCCCTCCCTTTCCCCATCCACTTGCACGCCCCAGGATCACTGGTATTCACTGGCCACCCAGCCCAGCTACTTTGAAAATTCTAGAGCTGTGAGAGGCCATGCCTGAGGGGGGAAAAAAGAAAAAGGTGGATGGCACCTGAGGAATGACACCTGATGTGTCCTTGGGCCTCCATTGCAGGTGTACACACACACATACCTGCACACACACACACACACACACACACACACACACACGATATTGTTGTGGTATCAGGATGAAATCAGATGACTCAACTCTGAAGCCCTCATCAGTTGGGACTTTTCAAAAGTCACCTCACAAACATAATCTCAGTTGCTTTTTGACAAGAAGCTTTTTTCTTTGTTGTGGCTGATATTTTGCCTTGCTTTACAGTGCTGGAGATAGAAACTAGGGTGCAGGCTTGTTAGACAAACACTTCTACCACTGAGCTATGTCCCTAGCTCCCTCAGCTGATGTCTGAAAGTTGTGACAGAAACCATGTCATGTGATTGAATGAATGAAGGACAGCTCTGTCCACTGCCCAGATTCATTCTTCCTTTCTTTTTAGTTGACCACGAAGAAACTTTTGTGTTTCCTCCCAATTTGACTCCAAAGGTGCTTAACAGTGAAATTCCCCCTTCACTGACTGAGTCTTTCCCACAGATAAATTTGTGCTCCCTCCCTTTCTTTTGTCTAGAAAGCTCATTTTAGAGTAGACAGGGGCTAGAGAGATGGCTCAATGGTTAAGAGGACTGGCTGCTCTCGTAGAGGACCCAGGTTCTGTTCCCAGCACACACATGATGGCTAATAACCATCTGTAACTCTAGGTCCAGGGGCTCTGACACATTCTTAGGGCCTCCACAGGCATTACATGTATGGGTGTACTTATATACACACAGGCAAAACATTCATACACATAAAAGTAAGACCCGGGTCTTATTAAAGGGTGTGGTGGCACACTCCTTTAATCCCAGCACTTGTGGGGCAGAGGCAGGTGGATCTCTGTGAGTTCAGCCTGGTCTACCTAGGGAGTTCCAAGCCAGCTGGGGCTACAGGGAAAGCCTGTCTCCAAAAGACCAATAAATAAATGAATTAATAAGTAAATAAATAAAATTAATAGACTAGAGAGGGAAAAAGAGGGCCAATTACTTGGTGTCTAGACAAAAGTGGGTGAACTAATCCAGTTCCAGATATGCACTGATAAGCCAAACACACACAGAGACTGAAAAAACAATTCATGTTCAAAATATACACAGCATTCTCTACGGTTGGTGTGTACATGTTCATGTGTGTGCATGCATGTGGAGGCCAGAGGTTAACCTTCGGTGTTCTTTCTCGGGAGTTGTCCATCTTGTATTTTTTTTTAATTTATTTATTATTTTTATTTTTTGTGTATGAGTGTATTGCCTACATGTAGATATGTGCACACATGTCGTGCAATGCCCGTGGAGGACAGAAGAGGCTGTTGGATCCCCTGGAACTGGAGTTGTGGACAGTTGTTGGCTGCCATGTGGGTGCTGGGATTTGCCAGGCTAGCTCTCTAGGGAGCCCCTGAAATCCCTCTGTCTTCACCCTGCCAGCTCTGTGGTTACAGGCTTTCAGATGGATGTCGGGGAGCTGAACTCAGGTCCCCTTGCTTGTACATTAAGCATGTTACCTACTGAGCTATCTCCCTAGCCCCTGTTTTTTGTTTGTTTTGTCCTTTTGAGACAGAGTTTCCCTGTAGACTCAGCTGGCCTAGAACTCACTATGTAGACCAGGCTGGCTTTGATCTCATAGAGGTCTGCCTGCCTCTCTGCCTCTTGAGTGTTGGGATCAAAAGTGTGTGCCCCCATGCCTGACTTGTTTTTTTATTTTTATTTTTAAAGACGGGCTCTCATTCTATAGCCCAGTCTGGCTTTGATCTTATAGCAGTCCTGCCTCAAGCTCCCCAGTGTTGGGATTGCAGCTGAGAATGACTGCTCCTGGCAGTGACCAGTTTTTTTCTTGATCAAACTTTAGCTGTTCTGAACACTTTCCCAGGCCTGTGTACTTCCTTACTGTTATAGGACAGAGTTTGCAAAAAAAAATCACCAACACCTCTTTAAGAAAAATAGCAGCAAGGTAAATTTTAATTTTCGACCGGCCGGGCTGTCTACCTCGGGAGTAGAAGCAGCCCTGATGATTGTCAGGTCAGAGTTTTTATAGGATTACAGAATTATTATTAAAACAGGACACTTGTGAACCAATCAGGTTTGTACAACATAGCAGAATTTTGACTCTATTAATCAACAACCAATCATTATACAGACAAGTAATACAGTCATATAACTTGGCATCCAAATTTGTGACCTTAAAACTAGCCAACTATTTTAGCCACAATAAGTATAATAAGACAGTCAAGGTAAATGACTTCTAGGTGGTCATACAATAACAGGCTAACAAGGGTGGTCTTATGCCCTGTGTCAAGGTGACCCAAGATAGCAAGTGGATTACAGAAGCGAAAACAAGCTGGTTAGTCAGATGTATAATGTCTGGAATTAGCACATTCCATGGTTCATGGCTAGGGCAATTTCCCAAGACCCAAGGTTGCCCCCCTTTTCCTTCTGGTGTGGAGCAAAGTTGCTGCTAAAATGGCTCTGAACAAAATGGAGTAACTTAGGGAAGTTTCCTGAGCCAGTTCACTTACAAAGTCAAGGTTTTTCATTTTTATTTTTTTCATGTTTTAGTTGGTAGTTACTGAAACTCCAGATCCTTCTGCCGCAGTCTTCGATTACAGGTGTGCACCACCACACCTGGCTTCAAAATCAAGTTATAGCAAACTGCCCTACAAAGTCAGTTTGGCAAGAACTCCCTATTCATCTTCAGCAAAAATCCTGTTGGGTCAGTTTAGCCTGTGTCCTAGTAAGCTTTAACTGTCAATATGACTCAGCCTAGAGTCATCTGAGAGGGAGTCCCAACTGAAGGTCTATCTAGGTCAGTCTGGCCTGTGAGCATGTCTGTGGGGGATTGTCTTGATTGATAACTGATATAGGAGGGCACAGCTCATTGTGGGTGGCACAGTCCCTAGGCAAGAGGTTCCTGAACTGTGCAACTAAGCTAGCTGCGTATAAGCCAGCCAGCAAACAGCACCCTCCATGGGTCCTGCTGTACTTCCTTGGCTGTTGGGTGAGTTCCTTGGTCAGAGGTGGTTTAGCAAGCAGGCCTGCCTTCAAGCTCTTGCCTCGTGTTCCTGCTCTGACATCCTTCAGTGATGAGCCCGTAAACTGAAATAAACTCTTTTCTCCTCTTACGTTGTCAGGATGTTTTATCACAGCAACAGAAAGGAGATGAAACCATCCTGTGACAGTTCCGCTTGGTAATTCTGCACCATTGACCCCACCTTCTTGGGTATAAATTCCTATTTGCTATACTACATTGATTTGAGCCAATCTCTCTCCCCTTCTGCAGGACTGACGATCACAGCAGTCCCCAACCTTTCCACAGCTGTCTTCCTTACCATGCCTTCTAAGTATGATTATTTTTTCTCTAACACTAAAATGTATTCCGAACGCTATGCTTTGATGTGGTGTGTTCCTCAAAGGTTTCAGGTCTCCAGTGTAGTTTTATGAGAAGCGTGGGTCTAATGGGCCATAATCAGGTCATGTGGGGGCGTGGTATCACCCATGAGGAACTTAGAGCAGTTCTCAGGGGATGTCAGTTACTTCCCAAGAGTAAGATCTCAGAAGAAGCAAGACTGGCTCTTCCTCACCCTCTGTCTTTCTGTTTTCCCACGTGCTCATTCTCACATGTTGCCCACCATTGGATGCCTTCCAACCTGAGGCCCTTCTCCAAAGGCCTGAGTGAAGAAGGGTGCCCAATCTTGGACCTTCAGACTCCAAAACTGTGAATTAAATAAACAACTTCTTCTCCTTGGCCTCCTTGCCCTCACCTTTGTCCTCCTCCACCTCCTCTCTTCTTCCTCTTCTCTTTTTCTTTTAATTTTATGCGTATGAGTATTTTCCCTACATGTACGTAAATGTACCTGTGTCATGTCTATGGAGGCCAGAAGAGGGCGTCAGTGGAGTTACAGATAGTTGTTAGACACCATGTGGGTGCTGGCATTCGAACCCAGGTCTTCTGCAAGAGCAGCCAGTGCTCTTAACCACTGAGCCATCTCTCCAGCCCCTTCTTCTCTTTCTTGATAGTGTCTCATGTAGCTCAGGCTGGCCTAGAACTCAGTATATAGCACAGGATGGCCTTGAACTTCTAATCCCCCGCCTTTATTTCTCCAATGCTGTGAGTACAGGCATGTGCCACCATGTCTGGTTTTATGCTGTGCTGGAGCTCAAATTGAGGATTTCATGCATTCTAAGGCAAGTACTCTGCCAACCGAGCTATATCCCAAGCCTGATAAACTTCTTTATAAGTAACCAGCTTAAGGTATTTTGTTGCAGCAACAGAGAACAGACTAATATACTAAACAGGATAAAAATGTTGTAAACATGATTTTAAAATGTTATTGGGGCTTGAGAGATGGTTCAGGGGTTAAGAGTCCATGCTGCTCTTGCAGAGAACCCAAGATCATTTCCCAGTACCCACACCAAGTGGCTCACAAGCACCTGTAACTCCAGTTCCAGGGGATCCAATACCCTCCTCTGGCCTCTGTAGTCATTCGCACTAATGTGCACATACCCACACAGAGACACACACAAATATGCATAATTAAAAATAAAGCCGGGTGTGGTGGCACACGCCTTTAATCCCAGCACTTGGGAGGCAGAGGCAGAGGCCTGGTCTACATAGTGATTTCCAGGACAGCTTGGGCTACAGGGAGACCCTGTCTCATAAATAAATAAATAAATAAAATAGTAATATTTTTTAAAAATGTTATTAGCCTAGTGTCTCAGTACATGCCTGTAATCCCAACAATGAGGAAACTGATGCAGGAGGATTGAGAGTTGGAGACTAGCCAGGGCTAAATTGTGAGACCTGCCTCAAAAAGCAAAACAAAGCAAAATGAAAAATCTTATTTAGGCTTCAGACAAAGAAGGCAAAGCCATGTTGATATCAGCCCGGGGAGAGTGTCACAGTCCTGAGCTACACATCGTGCTGGAAGCACCCCAGGGTCATTTCCAAGCTTCCACAGATAGAGACATGTTCAAAGTGCTGATGCTTACAGAACCCTTGTCTGGTTCAGCAGGTCAGAGAGGATCCTCACAGGCACATGAAACTCACCCCCTGTCTCCCCACACTCTTTGGCTCTCACGGGTGTTATTTTTCTGAAGTGGTTATCACTCCTAGAGCTGTCCTACACAGTTCCAGATCTGTTCAATCATTCACTCTTCACGGAACTTTTATTAGATGTTTCGTTCAAGGTACAGAACAGCCTTTGGAGGCTAGCCCAAAGGATAAAGCCCATATTGGAACTTAGAGTTCACTGGAACAGTGCTTACCCGCCTTTTTCCTGTCCCGGCACATAAAGAAAATGATACAGGGAACCAGATGTAGCTCATTGGTAGAGCGCTTGACTGCCGTGCACAGGCTCTGGATTTGATCCTGCCATTGAAAGAAACAAAAGTTTGTTCCATTGCAGTAAACTTGGGGGGTGGAGGAAAGGATTCCCATGGGTTTTGGAGAAAGTTAGTTCATTTTCTACATATTGCATAACAGCATAATGACATGACAAATAAGAGCAAAGTATTAGGGAAAGCTTTAACTATTGAACTAATGAAATTTCTAAATGAAATATTTTCAAAATATTAGCTTTCTTCTGTGAATGTAATTGTTCATATATCGGGTTTTATGCTAAAATGTCTATATGCATTAGGGATCAGAGTTTCTACTTCTTAAATTTTATTTATTTATTTATTTATTTATTTAGAGACGGGGTTTGACTTTGTAGCCCAGGCTGGCCTTAACCTCAAAGCAATCCTTCTGCCTCAGGCCTTCTGCATGTTGGGATTACAGGCATAAATCGTAGCTGGCTCATGACCATGACTTTAAAGACTTTCTTCAAGCTGTTTTCACTTTTTTCCCTCCCTCCTTGTTCTAAGGATTGAATCAAAGCCCTCATGATACACGTGTTAGGCAAGTGCTCTACCTTACAGCCACATCCCCAGGCCCTCTTCAAGTTTGTTTGTCTGTTTGTTTGTTTGTAGTTTTTTGGTCTTTTTGAGACAGGGTCTCCCAGTAGCCCCAGCTGGGCCTGGAACTCACTATGTAGACCAGGCTGGCCTTGAACTCACAGAGATCCACCAGCTTTTGCCTCCCAAATGCTGGGATTAAAGGCATACACCACCATGCCCTGTTGCAATAAAATATATCTTTAAAAAAAATCAGCACTCAGGAGGCAGAGGTAGGTAGCTCTTTATGAATTCAGACCAACCTTGTCTACATATCAAGTTAAATTAAACATTAAACAATTTAAAACTGACTGGGGCACGGTGGGGCATGCCTTTAATCCCAGCACTCCAGAGGCAGAGGCAGGTAGATTGTTATGATACTGAGGCCAACCTGGGATGGTCTACATAGTGAGTTCCAAGCTAGTTGGGGCCACATAGTGAGACCCTGTCACAAATAAACAAACAAACAACAAACAATTTAAGAAAAAGAAAAAATGGGGCTCAAGAGATGACTCAGCAGTTAAGAGCACTGACTGTACTTGCAGAGGACCAGCACACATGGGTAAACTTACATGCATGCAGGCAATACACTCATACACACAAAATAAAAATAATAAAAAAATTTTAAATATATATATTTTTTATTTTTTAGAACAAGCATTTCATTACAGCTTTAACATACTCAATAACAATTTCCAGAGCAAAGATACATCTCTTGCAAAAGTGGCTATAAAAGTTTATGTTTGCTGTTGTGATGCACATGTATGTAAATACATACATGCAGGCAAAACACTCATAAAATATACATAAAATAAAAAATAACAATTTTTAAAGTTTATTTTTTTAATTTTTTTAAATTTAACCACATCATTAGAAGAAGCATTTCATTACAGCATTAACATATTCAATAACAATTTCCAGAGCAAATGTGCATCTCTTGCAATATTGGCTGTATTTTTTTAGGTTCACACTTGAATTAATAGTTATACAATATTGAACTCAGTATAAACCCTGTAAGACATAAAATTGAATGAGTTTTTAACCTTTAAAAAAGATCTCTGTTTCATTTTAAAATATACTGTTTCTTACAGAAATACTCATTGTTTTTGCTAACAACGCTTAGATGCTGGTGCATGTGTCTTTAATCTGTATGTATCTGATTATTACTAGTCATGGTCGGTTGCACTTGGATCCTTGGCACCTGTGTATAGATATAAAGTCATCGGGTAGATTTCAATGGTAATGTTTATCACCTCTACTACTTAACATGACCTAAATTTTTATGCTTCCTCTTCAATTATAACTCATTTTTTAAATTTGTTGATTTTTTTTTTTGTGTGTATATCAAACAGAACATCCCAAACACTGGTTTATCTGGGCTAACTGTATGGCCTTAAACACCCAAAAAGGAAAGTATAACCAAAGATTAAAGGGGCCAATATAATTTTTTAAAAGTCCATATGTATAGCTAAAGGCTACATAGCAAGAAACAATGCCAGGTAGGAGATACCTTCTTTTGAGCTGTTGGCCAGGGTGACCCAAGGGACTCCCGGATAATAACCCAACATAGAACTGGCAAAATGAACATCAGACCACAATCTTATCTAAAGGAATATTGACAACTGATTGCTTCTAGATGAGGAACAGCTGACCCTCCTAAAACAAAGACCTCTATTCGCATTTCTTTTGAGTTGTTGGCCAGGGTGGCCCAAGGAACTCCCACATAGTAACCCAGCATAGAGCTGGGAGACCCCAATCTTATATAAACGAATATTGACAGCCAATTGCTTCTAGATGAGGAACAGCTGACCTTCCTAAAACAAAGACCTCTACATAGGCTGACTAGATTCACCAGATGGACAAGTAATGAGGAATGGCTGGGGTGCCGACACCACAGCAGACAGCAGGGAAGACAGAGTATAAGGGCTCTAGTGGGGCATGGGGAGGCTATGGGAAGGTGCCATCTGGGAAGTGGGTATATAGATGAATAATAAAATTTTTTTTTGTCTTTTTGAGACAGGGTCTCCCTGAAGTCCCAGCTGACCTGAACTCACTGTGTAGACCAGGCTGGCCCTGAACTTACAAAGATCTGCCTGCCTCTGCCTCCCAAGTGCTGGGACTAAAGTAGCGGCATGCGCCACCACACCCAGCCATAAAATATTTTTTAAAAAGAAAGAAAAACTAAGGGGCTAGAGAGATGGCTCAGTGGTTAAGAGATTGGCTGCTCTCATGGAAGTCCCAGGTTTGAATCCCAGCACCCACATGGCAGCAAACAACCATCTGTAACTCCAGTTCCAGGGGATCTGATGCCTTTTTCTGTCCTCCAGGGGCACTGCATGACATGGGTGCACTTACACACATGCAAGCATAACACTCATACACATAAAATAAAAATAAATCAAAAGAAAAAATAAGAAACCAAACCAAAACAAACCAATAACAGTTTAGAAATTAGGGGCTGGAGAGATGGCTTAGTGGTTAAGAGCACTGGCTGCTGCAGAGGACCCAGGTTCAGTTCTCAGCACCCACATGGAGGCTCACAACCATCTCTAACTCCAGTTCCAGAGGATATGATCTGATGCCATCTTTGGGTCTCTGAGGGCACTGCACACAGGTGATACACATACATGCATTCATAGGCATAAAATAATCTTTAAAAAAATTTTAAACTAGAAAAGTAGTTTTATATCTTTTTCATGACTCATGTGCCCTTTCACTCCTGAGCTTTCTCAGAAAGACCCTTGGTCTCCTTTCTAAATATTACAGTGTCCACGTTAAACTACTGTCATAGCTTTTTGTTTATTGTTTTTTTCTTCTGTGTTCTTTTAATAGTTTTTTTCTTTCTGTGGTGGACAAGTGCATAAAAATGCAATAAACAGTGTAAACAGTGAAAGTATACAAGGGTAAGCAAAGCCCTAGGGCTTCAGAATGGCCATTCTAACTGAACAGACATCACTGAGACGTATAGAGTTTGACACTGGGCAAATGTTTGTTCCAGTGGCTTCCTTTATCTAGCTGAGTCATGTTTTTATTTGTAAGTTCATTAAAATAGCCGGATGTGCTGGGGCACACCTTTAGGCCCAGCACTTGGGAGGCAAAGGGTGAAGGATCATAGTGAGTTCTGGTGTTAGGTCAAACTGGGCCCCAAGACGGAGTCACTACCCACTAGCAATATGGTGATTACAACCTGGTGGGGCAGCATTCCAGGAAACAGAAACTTAACCATCCTAAGTAACCATTTGACCTTTGCTTTAACAATGTACCCTGATCATAACAGCAATTTTCCATTGCAGCCAATTGAAAAACTGAAAAACACCTAACTGACCCCCCCACACACCAAGGCACCTGCTACAGTCTCACCTCTCCCTACCCACAAAAGAAAAATCCTGTAAACTCCAGCCTGCTGTGACAAGAAACCACTGCTCCCTCTCCCCGGTGGAAACAGTCCAGCAGCTCATCCATCCTAATAAATTTCTTCTTTTCTTGCCTCAGAGTGGTCTCTAGTGGTCCTGGTCTTTTCATGAAACACACACACACCAAGGCACCTGCTACAGTCTCACCTCTCCCTACCCACAAAAGAAAAATCCTGTAAACTCCAGCCTGCTGTGACAAGAAACCACTGCTCCCTCTCCCCGGTGGAAACAGTCCAGCAGCTCATCCATCCTAATAAATTTCTTCTTTTCTTGCCTCAGAGTGGTCTCTAGTGGTCCTGGTCTTTTCATGAACCTAACACCAGGCCAGCTGGGGCTACAGGAAGACCCTGTCTCAAAAAGACAAAAAAAAAAAAAAAAAAGGAGGACCAGAAAGGCCACCTTTAGGCAAAAGAGCCCATGGCTTCTCAGAGGGCAAAGCCCAGAATCACAGAGAAGAGCTGTTTCTTCAGGGAGGAGATCCTGGCATAGCCATTGGTGAGGCTTCCCTAAACAGGGCCAATCCCAGCCACAGAGCCAACTATCCCAATGAAAGATGAACTTAGAGCAGGCATGCATTTTTCAGGGTTGGTTGGGGTGGAGGGGGGAGGCAGGACAGCTGCTCCAAGTACAAAAAAGACCTAAAGTGATTTTATTCTTTGGAGTTTGGCTGGTGTAGTGGCTCCTGCATGTTAATCCCAGCACTCAGGAGCCTGAGGCAAAGGCAGGTGGATTATTGTGAGTTCAAGGTTAGCTTGGATAACAGAGTGAAACCCTGTCTCAAAAAATGTTGAGATTTGGGACTGGAGATGGCTTAGCAGTAAAAAGCACTTGTTGCTCTCCCAGAGGACTGGAGGTTGGTTTCTAGCACCCACAACAGGCAGCTTACAACCACCTGTAACTCCAGCAACAACAGGGTCTGACATCCTCTTCTGGCCTCAGTGGGCACCCCTCAACACATGGTATACATTCATATGGACATACATAGAATTTGAAAAAGTAAATCTTAAAATAAAAAACAAAACATTGAAAGTCTTACTTTTCTTTCATTAGCAGACATGTAGTTGAAATGTCTGTGATAATATTAATGAATTTTGAATCCATTTTTTTGTTTTTGTTTTTGTTTTTTGAGACAAGGTCTCCCTGTAGCCCCAGGTGGCCTGGAACTCACTATATAGACCAAGCTGGCCTTGAACTCAGAGATCTGCCTGCCTCTGCCTCCTGAGTGCTGGGACTAAAGGTGTGCATCACCACACACGGCTCATGAACAGTTATCTTCAGAACTGGTAAAATGGCTCTCCAGGAAAGAAATATCCTATGCCATGAATACGGATCAGGATCAGTTGCCTGGGATGTTCTGGCCTCAAGCCTCCCCCCGCCCCCAGACTCCTTGCCCTGTCTCCCTGACCACCTGCATCCGCACCAGCTGTGAACCCTCCCTGGGTCCTCTGAACCCTCTATTCCAGCAGGGCCATGGTCTGCCGTCCATGACAGGCTCTCCAGGAAAGAAATATCCTATGCCATGAATACGGATCAGGATCAGTTGCCTGGGATGTTCTGGCCTCAAGCCTCCCCCCGCCCCCAGACTCCTTGCCCTGTCTCCCTGACCACCTGCATCCGCACCAGCTGTGAACCCTCCCTGGGTCCTCTGAACCCTCTATTCCAGCAGGGCCATGGTCTGCCGTCCATGACAGGTGATAGTAGATTGTGCGCTTGCACTTGGCCTCTGAGGAGATGTCAGATGGTGATACAGAGTAGCAAATGTTGCTGACCCTGGCGCCTCCTTGTGGGGATCACAGAGCAAGACATCAGACTCTGTCCTTGCAGAGGAACTCTGGATGGTGAAATGTCTGTCTACAGAAGAAAATTGTCATTTGGATATGAAAAGAGATTGGCCTGAGAGAAGAGAGGTGGAGAGGTGCCGGTGCCAGCCGGCCAAAACGGACAGTACCTGAAAGGGGGAGTGAGGATTGAAAGAAAGGAAAAGAGACAGAAAAGATGCTTCTTGGGAGGGCTCACAGTCAATACTACAGCCTCGATTTATTTCAGTTCTGCCTTTTTATACAGAAGAACTCAATTAGTTACAACTGCTGTTCTTCCCCACCTGTATCTGAGGGTCAGGGAGCGGTCAGATCAAAGGCTTCCACTATTGCAGGTGTTGTGAGGCTCTCCATATAAACATATTCCTCCTAATAAGGCAGATTAGATACTGGTGTGCATAACACTCAGTAAACAAGCCTGACACCGCTGAATGATTAGCGGCTCCTGACAGAGAGGGACCAGAACACCTGTGAGGGGAGCTGGAGAAGGAGGTGTACTACACCCTGGGCACAGAGTGCATGACACACAGTAGGAACTCCAGAAATAGTTCTGAGATGAATGAAAGAAAAGTCAAAAGTGAGAAAATGATATATTCTAGAACAAGTGACATGGAAGCAACAGCATTAGGACCTGGCTGTTGAGAGGAACAGATTACGGCATCTGATCTGGAAAATAGCCAGATGTGCCTAGAGTACTCTTCCCATAATGAACACTCGTTATTGACCACTAGAGAACCTTGCCCTGTCCTCCAGAGTGGGGCTCAATGTGTGACTTTTGCATCAGATCAGGAATTAATGCAAACTGAGGATTTTTCCATTTAATCTCACTTGCAAGAGAGAGAGAGAAAGAAAAAAAAAAAACAGCCCATCGAGTGGCTCACATATCACCTCTGTTTCCTGAGTGGTATTTTTGTTTACATTTATTTAGTGTATGTATGCATGTGTGTGCCATGGCACATGTGTGGAGGTCACAGGACAACCTGCAGGAGTCAGTTCTCCCCTTTCATCATATAGGTCCTGGGGATCAAACTGAGTTCATCAGGCTTGCCAGCAGGTATCTTTACCCACTGAGCCACCTCACAGGCCCCGGAATGGTATTTTGTTCTGTTTTGTTTCTTTCCTCTCCTTAGAAATGACAAGGCCAGGGTATGGAGAAATGACTCAGTAGTTAAGAGCACTAGCTGTTCTTGCAGAGGACCCGGGTTAGATTCTCAGCACCCACATGGCAACTAACAACCATCCAGTTTCAGGGGAATCTGATGCCCTCTTCTGACCTCTGTGTGCATTGCACAACATGGGTGCATTTACATACATGCAGGCAATACACTCATATATATAAAATAAAATAAATGAAAAAAATTTTTATGGTCTTTTTGAGACAGGGTCTCCTGTAGCCCCACTGTCCTGGAACTCACAATGTAGACCAGGCTGGCCTTAAACTCACAGAGATCCGCCTGCCTCTGCCTCCCGAGTGCTGGGATTAAAGGTGTGTGCCACCACGCCCGGCAAAATAAAATATTTTTTAAGAAAAGCAAGAATGGGAACAGCACATTAGTGGGCTTGCTGGTGTGTACCCTTTTCTACAGCTCACTATCAAGTTCTCTGCAATGCATTTTTATTTTGTCTTATTCATTGTCCAACCCAGGGTCTACAAATGCTATGTAAGTGCTCTATCAGCTCTCCTTAAAAACAAAGATTATTTAAAGGTTTTCCTGCCTCCGGAGAATCCCAACCCGAACACTTCTTGCTTGCTTCCTCTCCCTCCCTTTCTCCTTTCCTTCCCCACTCCCTCCTTCTGTTTTGGGGTACATGTATGTGCAGGTGCTGACAGAAATGGGAAGGAAAAAGGTGTCATATCCCTTGGAGCTAGAGTTACAGGTAGTTGTCTTCCCATGTGGTTACTGGGAACCAAACCTGTCCTAGCAAGAGCAGCCAATGCCTTTTTTAATGTTTATTTTTATTACATGTGGGTGAGAGTATTGCCTGAATACAGGTAGGTACACCTGTGTCATGCAATGTCTGTAGAGATCAGAAGAGGGTACTGGATCCCCTGGAACTGGAGTTGTGGACAGTCGTTTGCTGCCATATGGGTGCTGGGAACTGAACCCAGGTCCTCTGCAAGAGCAGCTGGTGCTCTTAACCACTGAGCATCTCTCCAGCCCCAACATATTATTTTTTAAATGCATTTTTAATCCAGGCATAGTGTTTAACACTTACAATCTCAGGACTTGGGAGGTATAGGCAGGAGAATCAGGAGTTCAAGGTGATTCTCAGCTATATAACAAGTAAGAGTCCAGTCAATTCCATTTCTTGACTGGCATGGTGTCACATGCCTTTAGTCCCAGCACTTGGGAGGCAGAGGCAGGTGGAAGTCTGTGAGTTCAAGGTCAGCCTGGTCTCTATAGCAAGTTCTAGGCCAGCTGGAGCTACAGGGAGACCCCATCTCAAAAACACCAACCCCCCCAAAAAAAAATTCCATTTCTTTCCCTTAGAGAAAGTCTTCTCATTTAAAAATTTTTGATATCAAGAATGTTACTCTTGGGAGCTGGAGAGATGGCTTAGCATTTAAGAGCATTGGCTGCTCTTGCAGAGTGCCCAGTTTTGTTTCCTAGCACCCACATGGCTGATAACAATCATCTGAAATTCCATGCACTTACATACACGTAGGCAAAACACTCAAATACATAAAATAAATAAATAATTTTTAAAAAGAATGTTACACTTGGGGCTGGAAAAATGTCTCAGTGGTTCAGAGCACTGGCTGTTCTTATAGAGGACGTGGGTTCAGTTCCCAGCATCCACAAGGTGGCTGGCAACTGTCCATTAACTCCAGCTCTGGGGGATCCAACACCTCCTTTTTTTTTTTTTCTTTTGGTCTTTTTGAGACAGGGTCTCCCTGTAGCCCCAGCTGTCCTGGAACTCCCTATGTTGACCAGGCTAGCCTTGAACTCACAGAGATCCACCTGCCTCTGCCTCCTGAGTGCTGGGATTAAAGGCATGCGCCACCATGCCCGGTTTAACACCTTCTTCTTACCTCCCTGGGCATTGCACACACGTGGTACACTTACATACATGCAGGCAAACACTTAAACGCATAAAATACAAATAAAATAAAATTAAAAAATTAAAAAAAGACATTCTTGCTAAGCATAGTGGCACATACCTTTAATCTCAGCATTTGGGAGGCAGGGACAGGTGGCTCTCTGTGAGATTGAGATCAGCCTGGTCTTCATAAGTTCCAGGCCAGCTGGAGCTATAAGGAGACCCTGTCTTAAAAACCAAAAGGAAAAAAGTTATTTTGAGGGGCTGGAGAGATGGCTCAGCAGTTAACAATACTTGCTGTTCTTGTCAAGGACCTGGGTTCAGTTCCCAGCAATACACATGATGGCTCACAACTGGCTGCAACTCCAGTTCCCCAGGGATCCAGTGCCATCTTCTGGCCTCCTCAGGCACACTCAAGATACACATACGTACAATGCAGGCAGAACACTCATATACACAAAATAAAAATAAGTAAATGAATGTTACTCATTGGTGGTGAGATGGCTCAGATGGTACCGAGGACCTGTTCAATCCCCTGGATTCACATGGTGGAAGGAGAGAACCAACTTCTGCAAGTTGTCCTCTGACCTCATAACATGTACACATGCATATCCATAAATAAATAATAAATGTCATATTTTATTTTGGGGGTTTGCGTTTTGTTCTGCGGCAGGGTCTTCCTATGTTGCCCTGATTGGCCTGGAACTCACTATGTGGTTCAAACCCACAGATTTCTGCCTGCCTCTGCTCTCCAAGTGCTGGGATGAAAGGGGAAGTCGCCACACCTGGCAATGAGTGTCATTTAAAAAATAGACCTTACTCTTGGAGCATGGTAGTACGTGCCTTTAATCCCAGCACCCAAAAAGGTGGAGGCAGGAGGATTAGGAGTTTAAGGTCGTCCTCCACTAGTAGTTCAAGGCCAGTTTGTACTACATGAAACCCTATCTTTAAAAAACAATAAAGAAAGAAAAAAGCCAGAAAATTTTAAAAATTTTTGAAAAAAAAAAAAGTTACTTTTGCAAGGCCTATAATCCTAGCTTTCGGGAGGCTGAGCTGAATGTCAACCTGGGCTACACAATGAGTTCCAGACCAGCCTAGGCTACAGAGTGAGACCGGAGGGGGCCATGTGCAGAGTTGGAGCCTGGGCGGCTCTGGCCTTTGATCCCAGGGCGCCCTTTGAACCCTGCGGGCCGGGGGCGGCACACGTGCTGCGGGCTCGGGGAGCGGCTGGGTAGCGAGCGGCGGCATGCTGCGGCTGCTGGCGTTGGGCTGCGCCCGAGGCGCGGGGGCCCGCGTGGTGGCGCATCCCGGGAGCCGCAAGGTCTCCGACACCCGGCGGAACCAGCCCGCCAGCTCGGAGGCGGCGGCCGGGCTGGAGGGCGTCTGCTCCATGCTGCGTCTGCCCCTGCAGGCCTCCCCCGAGGGGCTGGACGCCGCCTTCGTCGGGGTGCCCCTGGACAGCGGCACTTCCCACCGGCCCGGGGCAAGGTAATGCCTGGGCGCACCGGGGTGGGGGACACGTGGCCAGGCGCGTAGACCGGAGGGGCGGGGGGCACGTGGGGCAGTATGGACCAAAGGGGCAAGGGCATGTGGGGCAGTATGGACCAAAGGGGCAAGGGCATGTGGGGCAGGATGGACCAAAGGGGCAAGGGCATGTGGGGCAGGATGGACCAAAGGGGCAAGGGCATGTGGGGCAGGATGGACCAAAGAGGCAGGGGGCACTTGGCACGATGGACCAAAGGGGCAGGGGCACCTGGGGCAGGATGGACCGGAGGGGCAGAGAGCACGTGGGACAGGGGCACGTGGGGCGGGCACCTCTGCTCTCTGGGTCGGGTTGGAAGCGGTGCTGGCTCCAAAACGCCCCTTGTGGTCTGAGAGAGGGATTTCCCTCTTCCCTCGAGCACCAGATTGGAAGGCTAGTCCTGTGATCTCAGTGCCACCCAGTGATTAGAAGGTTTCTCTGCATCCCTGGCTCCCCAAGAAGCCGAGGCAGTTCTGAAAGGCTGGGCTGCACTGCAGGACTAGAGGGTCTCTAGAACCCAAGCACCCCTCCCCCTTCCCCAGATCGCCCTCCCCCACCCTTTTGGAGTGTTGAAGTGGCAGTCAGTACACACCCTACTGGTCCCATTCCTTTTTTTTTCTTTTTTTTTTTGGTCTTTTTTGAGACAGGGTCTCCCTGTAGCCCCAGTTGGCCTAGAGTTTACTATGTAGACAAGGCTGTCCTTGAACTCACAGAGATTGCCTGCCTCTGCTTCCCAAGTGCTGAGACTACAGGCCTGTGCCACCACACACAGCTTGGTCCCATTCCATTTTACAGTGGCAGGTGAAACTACATTTGAGAATAGAAGCTGATTGTCCCTTCCACAGCCCTTCTACCTGTCAGAGACGTAAAGTCTATTTTCTTAATTACTGACCAGCAGCAATTTCAGATTCAGCTTATTACGTCTGACTCCATCGGTCTGAATTTTAAAAGCCATCATTTATTAAATGTCAGTAAACTCCAGGCGCTTTGCACAGATTACCTAATTTAATTCCTACAACCACAGTGTGAGGTAACTGTTATTAATTTTCGTTGTCTGAGACAGAATCTCCCTGCAGCCCCAGTTGGCCTGGAATTCACTAAGTAGACCAGGTTGACCTCAATTTCGCTGACATCTGCCTGCCTCTGTCTCCCAAGTGCTGGGATTAAAGGTGTGTGTCACCACACCCAATCTCTCTTTTTTAAATTTTTTTTTTGTTCTTTTTGAGACAGGGTCTCCCAGTAGCCCCAGCTGGCCTGGAACTCATTATGTAGACCAGGCTGGCCTTGAATTCACAGAGATCCACCTGCCTCTGCCTCCCAAGTGCTGGGATCAAAGGTGTGCGCCACCACACCCGGCTTTTTAAAAATTTTTCATGCATATGCATGTATGTATGTGTATATGTTTGTGTGTTTATGTGTATGCTCATGTGCATGTGTTTAGTGGAGGCTGTAGGACACCTTTCACTGTCGTTTTCAGTATCTCTCGTTGGCCTGGAGTTCACCAAGTAGGCTAGACTGGCTGGCCAGGGAGCCCCCAGCAACTGCAATGTTCTTTACTATATTTCACCTGGTTTCACTTGGGTTCTGGAGATCAGAACCCAACTTGGGTCCCTGTGCTTGCAAACCAAGCACTTTATTGACCTAAAAAAAAAAAAATCAGCTTCAGGTATTGTGTTACAATAACAGAAAATTAATAAACTGACTGTGGTAAAAATGCTGTTAACCTGGTGTGGTGATACATGCCTGTAATTCCAGCACTTGGGTGGCCAAGGCAGGAGGATTGAGAGTTTGTGACCCTCTTGGGCTATATAGTGAGTTCTGAGCCAGCTTGTTCTACACAGCAAGGCCCTGTCTCAAACAAACACAAAAAGAAAAAACCCCAAACCAAACAAATGGTGAAAAAGCAAAGCCGCAGCTGGCTGTGGTGGCACATGCCTTTAATCCCAGCATTTGGAAGGCAGAGGCAGGCAGATCTTTGTGACTTTGAAGCCAGTCTGGTCTATATAGCAAGTTCCAGACTAGCCTTGGTTACAGAGTGAGATTCTGTTTCAAAAAAACAAATAAAACAAAACAATTTATGGACTAATGGTTCTTTTTTTAGAAATATTTTGCTTATTATTTTTTTATTTTTATGTGTACTTGGTTTTTGCCTGCATTTCGGGAAGACCACCAATGTTTGTGACGTGCTAATGGAGGACAGAAGAGGCTATCGGATCCCCTGGAACTGGAGTTATGGACAGTTGTTAGCTGCCATGTGGGTGCTGGGATTCGAACCTGGGTATTCTGCAAGAACAGCCAGCGTTTTTAACTCTGAGCCATCTCTCCAGCCCCATGACCAATGGTTCTTAATGGTTTTTTGGTTTTTTTTTTTTAATTTTATGTGTACTTGTGTATTGCCTGCATGTAGGTAAGTACACCCATGTTTGTGCAGTGCTCATGGAGGACAGAAGAGGCTGTCAGATCCCCTGGGAATGGAGTTAGGGACAGTTATTAGCTGCCATGTGGGTGCTAGGATTTGAACCCGGGTTTTCTGCAAGAACAAACAGTGTACTTAACCGCTGAGCCATCTCTCCAGCCCGGGGTTGGTTTTATACCCAGTGGACATCTGGTAAGGTGTAGACACTTTTTTGCTCTTTACAGGGTGGGTAAGGAGATAGCAGTGGTTACAGGCAGTCCCACAGCACAGCCACCTGTCCCCAAATGTTAACAGAGTTGAGACAGATCTCCGCAGCTACTGACAGATGACTCTTCTCTAGGTTTGGACCCTGCCGCATCCGTGAGGAATCAGTGCTGCTTCGGGCTGTCAATCCCAGCACGGGAGCCCTCCCCTTCCAGTCCCTCAAGGTTGCAGACCTAGGCAATATGAATATCAATCTTTATAACCTCCAGGACAGCTGTCGGCTAATTCGAGAGATGTTTCAGCACATTGTAACAGCTGGCTGCATTCCTCTGACCTTGGGTAATGGCTGCCCTCAGGGCAGGTCTAGTTTTCTGCACTCTGGGTTTATTTAGTAGAGGCCTGTGAGCAGCTAACTCTCTAGGAGGACACACAGCAGGAAAGGGAGCATTTAAATTCACTTACTTTAATCCCAGGAGAGAGGCTGTTTCAACATTTGGGGGCATGGAGGTCAAGTGAGAAGGGTCTCACTACTAGTCTGGGCTATATATTGAGACCCTGTCTCAGAAAAAAATAAAAGAAAAGAAAGGACTTGTGGACTAGGTAAGGCTAGTGGGGCGTTTGCCTTGGGGTAGCAAAAAAATTAACAGTCAAGATTGATAGAAAAAGATAAGTAACTTGGTTCCACTTTTGCTTCAGGCTTCAGTGTGACTGCGAACATCATCATACTGTTTTTTTTTTTTCTTTAAATTTTTAAGTTTTTATCGTATGTGAATGAGTGTTTTGACTGCGTATGTGTAAGTGCGCCATGTGTGTGCAATGCCTGAGGAGGCCAGAAGGCATCAGCTCTCCTGGAACTGGAGTTATGGATGGTTGTTAGCTGCCATGTGGGTGTTGGGAACTGAGCCTGGGTCCTCTGGAAGAGCAGTTAGTGTTTGTAACCCCTGAGCCATCTCTCTAGCCCCGTTACTGTTTTCTTGTCCATCAAGGAATTTCTTTTCCCATTGATTTTGATTTCTAAAAATACCATGTTAAAATAGTGTTGATCTTGGTGAAGTTTTTTCTTTTTCTTCAGATTTTCTACCCCTGCATGTGTCTCATCCACCTCCCTCACCTTCCTCCCAGCCTCGATCCCATCCCTGGAGTGACTGTCACTGCAACTTCCCAGTGACTTCCCAGACAGACATATGCCTAGTGACTTTGTGAGAACTCCAGGAGGGTCTTTTTTCCTTTCCTTCCCTCTTTCCTCTCCTCCCCTCCCCTCTCCTCCCCTCTTTCATTTCCCCTTTCCTTTCCTTTTCTTCCCCTCCCCCTCCCCCTCCTTTCCTTCCCTTTCCCCGTTCCTATTTATTTGCTCTGTGTATCTGTGCACAACCATATATGTGCATATACGGCGGTCAGGGACAACTTGTGGGAGCTCCTTCTCTCCTTCCACCATGTGGCATCTGGGTTGAACTCTGGTTGTCAGGCTTGGTGGCAAGCACCTTCAACCCTTCAGCCATCTCGTCAGCTCTCAAGAGGGTATATCTGAACTGGTTAGGATTTGCATCAGTCTGTAGGGCAACTGTCCCCTCTTCCTCTCTACTTCTCTGGCTCACAAATTAAAGCCATGGGTGTTTTTCCTAAACATTCCCATTTATTTTCACCAGTTTAGATGGCCTGGTCACTTGGTACAGCAGTAGGGAGGGTGGCTTCTGGATGCCAGCGTTGGGAGTCTTAGCCCAGCTCACACCAGCTGCCTTACCGTCTGCGTTGCTAAGGGCTTTGCTTCTTCTGTGAGTGGGCCGAGTCACAGTGTCTACCTCAGTGTACTGTGGAGGGGTGGGTAGTGAACGAGCATAGATTGCACTCAGCTTTGGCCTTGAATATTTGAAGCTTCAGTAATGTTAGCTATTGTTACTACCAGTAACTATCAATGCTAATACTTTCCCTAGACCTGCACTGCTTCATAGGGTAGCCACAGCCAGGCCTGATGGTGTGTGTAGGCCTGGAATCCTAGCTACTCTGGAGGCTGAGGCAGGGGGACCACAAGTTCAAGGCCAGCCTGGACAGCTGAATGAGTTCAAGGCTAGCCTGGGAAACTCTCAAAAAAAAAAAAAAAAAAAGTAAAATAAAATTTGAAAAAAAAAAAGGCTGGACGTGCAAATAGCCCTACACCAATGCAAATGCAAGCAGCCCTATTTAATTCAGTGAGATTGGAAAAAAAAAAACCGATACCAGGGTAGGAGGGGGAAAAGAAGGTTCCAGAGGGATTGGAGGGGGATCTGAGAGAAGAATGGAAGATGAATATGACCAGAATACAGTATGTATATGAAATTGTCGAATTTAAAAAATATATTTAAGCCGGGCGTGGTGGTGCACGCCTTTAATCCTAGCACTTGGGAGGCAGAGGCAGGTGGGTTCAAGGCCAACCTGGTCTACGTAGTGAGTTCCTGGCCAGCTGGGGCTACAGTGAGACCCTGTCTCAAAAAGAC
>NW_008358999.1:1119969-1144135 GCF_000622305.1 Nannospalax galili
CATGATATAGGTGTATTTAACACACATGTAGGCAAAATACTCATATGCATAAAATAAATTTTTATATATATATAAGGCTGGGTATATACTATGTCTAGCATGTGTGAGGCCCTGCGTTCAGTCCCCAATAACAAAATTAATAAAAATAAAGCTGGGCACGCCTTTAATCCCAGCACTTGGGAGGCAGAGGCAGGTGGATCTCTGTGGGTTCAAGGCCAACCTGGCCTACGTAGTGAGTTCCTGGCTGGCTGGGGCTACAGTGAGACCCTGTCTCAAAAAAAGACCAAAAAAAATTAATAAATAATCGAGGCCAGCCTGGTCTACATAGGGAATTCCAGGCTAGTCAGGGCTAGCTACATACTGAGACTATGTCTCACCCGTATCCCCCCAAATAAGTAAATAAATAAAATAGGACAGCTACTAGCTACAACTGAAAAAGTAAAATTTTACACTAGTGAGATGACTCAGCAGGCAAAAGCACTTGGAATTTAAACCCGATGATCTGAGTTCAATCTTCAAACCGGTAGTGGAAGGAGAGAACCGACTTCTGAAAGTTGTCCTCAGGCCTCCACAGGCATGCCATGGCACTCTTAGGCCTAAAGTAATACAGATATGCACACGTATACATGCACATGCATACACACACGCACACTAATAATATGTAAAATAAAAATGTAAAAATAGGGGCTGTAGAGTTGGCTCAGTGGTTAAGAGCACTGACTGCTCTTGCAGAGGACCTGGGTTCAATTCCCAGCACCTACATGGCAGCTAACAACTGTCTGTAACTCCAGTTCCAGGGGATCTGACACCATCTGACCTCCATGGGCATTGTACAACATGGGTGCATATACAGGCAATACACTCATACACAAAAAACAATAAAAATAAATTTAAAAAATTGAAAAATATTCAGCTCCTAAGCCATCAGTAAGGAAATGCAGCTTAGATCATTCACACCCTCACAGGAGGGGCTGGAGACATGGCTCAGAGGTTAAGAGCACTTACTGCTGTTGCAGTGGACCCAGGTTTGGTTCCCAACACCCACATTAGGCAGCTTACAACCTTCTGTAACTCTAGCTCCAGGGAGACCTGATGTCTTCTTCTGGACCTGAGGGCATTACACTTACATACACAAACCCACATACAGACAGGCACATATACATATAATCAAAAATAAAGATAAAATACCTTTAAAAGATAAAAGTGGCACACACCTTTAATCCTGGCACTTGGGAGGCAGAGGCAGGGGATCTCTGTGAGTTCAAGGCCAGCCTGGTCTGCATAGTTCCAGGACAGCTGGGGCTACAGGGAGACCCTGTCTCAAAAAGACCAAAAAAAAAAGAAAGAAAAAAAAAAGACCAGAAATAAATAAATAAATGGATAAAGATAAATCTTTAAATAAACCCATCAACACAAGGAGTTCTATTGGACAGAGCTGTTCTGGGGACTGGCTCATAGGCCTCGATATATGTCATTTCTTCTAAATAACAGCAAGGGCATTTTCCTTTTAAAATGCCATCCATGTCTGTTCAGCCCTCGATACGGTTCTATAGTATACTCGAAAGGGTGACAGAGTCTGGTGACTTTGGGGGTGCTCCCGAGACATTCTTGCCCACATTCCAGATGTGTGCTCCTCTTTTCTCTTCACAGGCGGCGATCACACAATCACATATCCCATATTGCAAGCAGTGGCAAAAAAGTAAGTTCCACATGAGGCCCAGGCAAGGTTTCAACATTCAGGAGCTGAGGTCCAGTTGCTAGTTCTTAATAGTACTGGCATTGGGTGCCTACTGTGGCTCAGGTTACTGAGGATGACAGGAAATTCCCCAGTGAGCTGTTTCTGTGACTTGAAACTAAGGCTGGGCTCCAGGTGTCTCTGTCAGTCACCAGCTGGAAGCCAACACACACCTCAGGCCCTCTCCCCTGTCCCAGATCTGCTGTGGGATCTGCATTTTCAGCTGGCCTCTGATCTGGAAGATCAGTCTCTATGAGCCACATAACCTTCAGTTTGCTTTGCCCCACTGGCCAAATACAAGTACTGATACCCCCTAGACTGGTGCTTGCGGAGAAGGCCCTGTTTTTTTCTTTTCCCCCCCAGAGGGCCTTTCCCTGTCTGGACAATGGAGACTGGGTTTTCAGTAGTGGAAGTCCACTCAAACTGAGCAGCTTTAGCTGATTTAGTAGGAGAAAGGGGCTGAGGCAGTAGGTGGGAGTCCAGAATTCATTTTGGGAAGGCACATGGGTAACATCCTGGTTGGAGGTGGTTGGAACAGGTCTGTCTCAAGTTTTGCTGGCCTCCGATTTGGGGGATCATGCAGGGGTGAGGGGGAGGAGGAGCAGGGTCAGAGCAGGTGCCTCAGATGGAGAAAGGGTGACTCACTGGTTTATCCTTCAGTGGGTTCTGCTTTGAGCCACCATCCCTCTGCAATTCTGGGTGCCAGGTGTGGGGTGGCCAGTCACATCTGCTTCTGCCAGGCTCCCCGAGGTGCTAAGTAAACTGAACACAGAAACCAGGTGTGAGGCAGGTGACTGGTGCCGGGACCTTGACCTCTGAGCTGCTGTTTTCTCACCAGGCATGGCCCTGTGGGTCTAGTGCATGTGGGTGCCCACACGAACACAGCTGACAAGGCCCTGGGAGAGACGGTCCATCACCGGGTGCCCTTCCGCCGAAGTGTGGATGAGGGACTGCTAGACTGTAAGCGTGTGGTGCAGATTGGCATCCGGGGCTCTTCCATGACCTTGGATCCCTACAGATACAGCCGGAGCCAGGTGATAGGCAACATCCTCTCCCTTTGTGAAAGTGTTGCTTTCTCAGTGTCAAAGGTTTCAACAGGGGCTGGGTATGGCGGCACAGGCCTGTAGTCCCAGTCCTGAAGGATCAAGAATTCAAGGTCATCCTCAGCTACATCCTGAGTTGTAGGTCAGCCTAGAGACTGTTTCAAAACAAAAACAAAGACACCAAAACAGAGGTGGTGAAATAGCCCAGGGGTAAAGGCACATGCCTTGTTTCTGGGGACCCATATGGTAGAAGGAGAGAATTCCTGAGTTGTCCTCTGACTTCCACACGTACACACCTACACACATGTGCACGCACACACACATACACAAAATAAAAGTCCTGGGGACCCACATGGTAGAAGGAGAGAATTCCTGAGTTGTCCTCTGACTTCCACATGTACACACCTACACACATGTGCACGCACACACACATACACAAAATAAAAGTTAACAGAAAAGGGGCTGGAGAGATGGCTCAGCAGTTAAGAACACTGGTTGTTCTTGCAGAAGACCCGGGTTTGAATCCCAGTGCCCACATGGCAGCTAACAACTGGAACTCCCGTTCCAGGGGATCCGACAGCCTCTTCTGTCCTCTGAGGGCATGGCATGACACAGGCGCACTTATCTACATGCAGACAACACACGCATACACACAAATATAATAAACAAAATATTAAAAAAATTAAAAAAAACAAAAACAGGAAGCAGCCTGGTAAAAAAGGAAATGAGATGCCAAGTTTGAGTCAAGAAAGACGCGGGGCAAAAGTGAGAATATTTTTGTTTTTTTGCTTTTGTTTTTTTCTGTCTTTCTCTCCCTCTTTTCTTTTCTTTCTACAGGGGAAGTCTTCCTATAGCCCCAGCTGGCCTGGAACTCGGTATCTAACCCAGGCTGGCCTTGATCTCACAGAGATCTGCCTGCCTCTGCCTCCTGAGTGCTGGGACAAAAGGCGTGCGCCACCATGCCTGGCTTTTCTTTCTTTTTGAGACAAAGTCTCACTATGTAGCCCTGGCTGGCCTGGAACTCACTATGTGGACCAGGCTGGTATTGAACTCACAGAGATCTACCTGCTTCTGCCTCCAGAATGCTGGGATTGAGGGTGTGTGCTGCCATGACTGGCCGATTTTGTTCTTTATATTTTATGTGTATGAGTGTTTTGCCTACATGTATGTAAGTGTACCATGTGCATGCAATGCCCATGGAGGTCAGAAGAGGGGGTTCGATCCCCTGGAACTGGAGTTACAGATGGTTGTTAGTTACCATGTGGGTGCTGGGAACTGAACCCAGGTCCTCTGCAAGAGCAGCCAGTGCTCTTAACTGATGAGCCATCGCTCCAACCCCACTTTTGTTTTTCTAACTCTATAGCTGAGACTGGCTTGGAACTTAGGCTGGTCAATCCCCTTGCCTCAGTCTCCTGATTCCTAGAGTTACTGGTGTAAGCCACTGTGCCTGGCTCAGGGACGTACTAATGAGGCAGAAGCAGCCTGTCTCTGGGTAGCTGAAAGAAGCAGAAAGCAACCAGTTCCTTGAAGGCTACTGGGCTGGAAGAGATGAGGGTCTGAACCCATGTCTATGATGAATGCCTCTTGGTTTTCATTGTAATTAACCCACCAAGCAGAAGGCTCTGAGGTGGACACAGTTTACGACCACCATGGAAAGACCCTAGTCCTTGCTTTTTTATTTATTTAATTAATTTATTTATTTGTCTTTTGAGACAGGGTCTCCCTGTAGCTCCAGCTGGCCTGAAACTCACTATATAGACCAGGCTGGCCTTGAATGCAGAGATCCTCCTGCCTCTGCCTGCTGGGACTAAGGGCATGTGCCACCATTCCTGGCTGCTATTTTTATTTTTTAAATTAGTTTATTATTTATTTATTTATTTATTTATTTATTTATTTATTTATTTTTGGTCTTTTTGAGACAGGGTCTCCTTGTAACTCCAGCTGTCCTGGTACTATGTAGACCAGGCTGGCCTTGAACTCACCGAGATCCACCTGCCTCTGCCTCCCGAGTGCTGGGATTAAAGGTGTGTGCCACCACGCCTGGCCAAAACACCCTTTTTAAAAACAATGGTAATTTTCGTTAAAACTCCCAGTTTAAAATAATTTTCATTGATGTCTGCGTTTCATTAATCCAATATGAAAGTGCACCACATGTGTGCAGTGCCCACAGAGGCCAGAAGAGGGTGTTGGAGCCCCTGGAACTGGAGTTATGTATGGTTAGGCACCATGTGGGTGCTGGGCATCAAACCTGGAACCTCTGGAAGAGTAGCAAGTGTTCTTAACTGCTGAGCCATCTCTCCAGCCCAGCTTTATTATTTTTAAAATTTTACTTTATTTTAAATCATATTTATTTATTGTCTGTGTATGTGTGCATGTGAGAATGGGTGTGCACATGCCATGGAGGGCTTGTGGAGGTCAGAAAACAACTTGTGGATTTGCTTTTCTCTTCCACTGTGAGGGTCCCAGGGATTAAACTCAGATCATCAGGTGCAGTAGCAAGTGCCTTTACCCACTGAGCATCTCACCAACCCAGTACCTTGCTTTTAGAGTGTGCCAAGGCCAGTGTCCTGGACAGAAGCATCTAGAGGCATAAGTGACCAAGTTCCTTACCCTTGCTTTCAGCAGAGATCCTTTCTGATCCCAACCCCCATACCAACTTTGACCGTGCTTCCTTACTTTACCTGTGTGCAGACTGTAGCTCCCTCATGGAAGTTGAGGGTCAGATGTACTGTGCAAGTGAGGAGCTCAGCTTGGGGTTGGCTTTGACCTCTGGCTCCTTGATTATCCCCCCTGCTCAGGGCTTCCGGGTGGTCCTGGCTGAAGACTGCTGGATGAAGTCACTGATTCCTCTGATGGCGGAGGTCAGGCAGCAGATGGGGGGCAAGCCGCTTTACATCAGCTTTAGCATAGATGCTTTGGATCCTGCCTATGCCCCAGGAACAGGGACACCCGAGATTGCTGGGCTCACCCCTAGTCAGGTAAGTAGGATTCCCCAGTGGATTCCTAGGATGTGGATTCTTAACACTACAGTTTCCTGGCCTTTGTAGAGTCTTCAAGAATCAGGGGCTCCTTTTTCCCCCACAAGGTCTCACTCTATAGTAGTTCAGGTTTGCCTAGAATTAACTATGGAGCCCATGCTGGCCTCTAATTTACCTTCTGACTGCTAGGATTATGGGCAGCACCAGGATGAGATTTTATTTTATTTTTTGTCTTTTTGAGACAAGGTCTCCCTGCAGCCTCAGCTAGCCTGGAACTCATTATGTAGACCAGGCTGGCCTTGATCTCACAGAGATCCACCTGCCTCTGCCCCCCAAGTGCAGGACTAAAGGTGTGCACCACCACACCTGGACAGGATAGGATTTTAAAGGCAGAGCAACTAAGTGTGTCCAAACTGTGGCTGGCAGGCTACATGCTCCATTTGGCTAAGGGTAGCTATGGATGCAGTCCTACACAAAACTGTAAACTTACTTAAAACACTAAGAAATTAAAAAAAATTTTTTTAAAGCAACACTTTAATATTTAACATTTTATTTTTATTATATGTATGAGTGTATTACCTGCATGCATGTAAGTACACCCATGTTGTGTAGTGCCCTCAGAGGTCAGAAGACAGCAGCATTGGATCCCTTGGAACTGTAGTTACAGATGGTTGTTAGCTGCTATATGGATGCTGGGAACTGAAATTCTGTCCTCTGCAAGAGCAGCCAGTGCTCTTAACCACTGAGCCATCTCTCCAGCCCCCAATATTTTTATTTTTGAAAAAAATTCTATGTATGTGGGATTGGAAAGATGGCTCAGCTGTTAGCAGTACTCGTTGCTCTTCCACATGGCAGCTCACAACCATCTATAGCTCCAGTTCCAGGTGACCCAATGCCCTCTTCTGGGCTCTGTGGGCACCAGACATGCAAATGGTGCACTTACATACATGCAGGCAAAACATACACATAAAATTTTTTTTTTTGGTCTCCTTGAGACAGGGCCTCCCTGTAGCCCCAGCTGGCCTGGAACTCGCTATGTAGACCAGGTTGGCCTCAAACTCAGAGATCCACCTGTCTCTGCCTCCCAAGTGCTGGGATTAAAGGCAGGTGCCCCAATGCCTGGCTTCACATAAAAGGTTTTTTTGGTCTTTTTGAGACAGGGTCTCCCTGTAGCCCCAGCTGTCCTGGAACTCACTATGTAGACCAGGCTGTCCTTGAACTCACAGAGATCTGCCTGCCTCTGCCTCCCGAGTGCTGGGATTAAAGGCATGCGCCACCACGCCCAGCTAACATAAAATTTTGTTGGACGTGTGGGAGTATGTTCTTGGGGCTCATTGTAGGTTGTTGGCGTCTCAGTGATGAGGAACTGGTTTGAGCCAGGACTTTCATATCCGTTGCTTTTCTACCTGTTTTGCAGTGCCAGGGATTAAACCTCACACAAGCTAAGCAAGTGCTCTGTGACTGAGCAATGTCACCATCCCAAGGGCTCTTATTTCTTTGGGGTATGAGTGCCCTTTCTTACTTTCTACCTCTTGTGCATTCCCATCTCCAAAACAAAACACACTGCTTAGGGTTAAATTTGCAAAGCACATACACGGGGATTGACTACCTACCATGGTGGCTCAAGAGTTTGAGAGTCGAGCTCTGATGAGATCCAGGAGGGCAGGGCCTTTCATCTGCCTATTACCCTGGCCTTAGAGCCTAGGACCCTGCATGATATACAGACAGTAGGTAATCCAAGATGTGGTATGTGAAGACTGCTTTAACCTAGTCAGTGTCTAAGAAAGGATGGTCATAATTACTTTCTCACAGTCATTCCCAGGCCTACTAGAGGGATTTCTGGAACAATTCTCAGCCCTCTGCTTTTCAGCTGCAGGTTAGAAACCTCTGTGGACAAGGTGACTGCCTTCCTACTGTCCCAGCATCCTGTCTTTGGGCCATATCCAGTGCTTGCACTGACTTGTCACAGTGCCTATTTGAGTCTCTGCCTGCCATGCCCTTCATCTGCTGGGCCAGTCCCCTGAACTGTTTGTACCAGGTAGCCTCCCCCATGTGCGCATGCTGTTTCCTGTGCTTTTGATATCGGGGGCTTGTCTCGAAGCCCTTAACAGGACATCACACTGACTGATGTGCTTGACTCTGCCGTCACACCACAAGGTCCCCAGGAGAGGGGCTGTGCACTGTTTCTCTGGGAGGCCTACTGGTGTGGCTGTGGCCAGCACAGGTCTAGGTCAAGGCTAAGTATCTCTTGCATTTCATTGTCATTGATTGTTACTTTCACCCTGGACAGGCTCTGGAGATCATCCGGGGCTGTCAAGGCCTGAATGTGGTGGGCTGTGATCTCGTGGAAGTTTCCCCACCGTATGATCTTTCTGGTGAGTAAAGAGAAAAACTGATCCACAGACAGCTGCTAGTTTAAATTGTATTCATCTAGTTAGTAAGTAGAAATGGCTAGGTCTGCTTGTTAGACTTGGGGACCCTGCTGAGGCTGTCCAACGGCAAAAAGAACCATGTTATCGCACACCTGACAAGCATGAGCTAATGAACCTGAACTGAACCCCGGGGAGGGGGCCAGGTATTGTTAGTGAAGAGAGGCAGAAAACAGCCTGCTGTTTATCCACCACAGGGTGGCTCAGTTCCAGGCTCCTTTGAATTTCATTGACAATCTGCATGTTTATGTAAAGTAGGGAGCTGCAGCAGCTAACCCTGAGCAGATGCTGACCCAGTAATTATAACAGAAAAAAAAACAAAACAGTTAGGCCTAGTGGCCTCAGAGGGTAGACGGTGAACACAGCACTTGCCATTTGTATAGATTCTGCCTCTGAATTTTCTCATACTGTGTCCAAATGATACTTGGGAGGTCGAATGTGTTCTCACAAGTGGATGACATCCAGAGTTCAGAAGTCAGGGATCTGGGAAGGGTAAGGCTGGAGTCCTGGGAGGCTGGGCTTGGGAAGAGTGGGTATGTGAAGTTCTTAAAGCGTTTGCTCCTTCCTAGGTAACACGGCCCTCTTAGCTGCTAACCTACTGTTTGAGATGCTGTGTGCTCTCCCCAAAGTGACAACTGTCTGAGTCTGTGTTCTTCGAGATAAAACAGACTCTCATGGACAGGATCTCAAGGATTTGTGAGTGAACAGTTTGAGTACTGGAGTTTACTCCAGTAAAGCTTCCTTCTGTCATCAGTGGCTCTGAAGTAAGGACATTCAGAACTTTAACCCAAGCAGCTCCTGTTTCTTAGGAGAGATGCTTACTTAAAAGTAGTAGCTCCAGGTACAGTGGTGCGCCCTGGTGAGTGCCTGCAATCCCAGCACTTGGGAGGCTGAGGATTGCCACAAGGTTAAGGTTAATCAAGGCTATTCAGCAAGATTGCAGGACTGTCTCAGAAGGTCAAAATAAACAAAACCACCCCCATTTATGCTGCTTTTCCCTTTGATGAAAGATGGTAGAGGGTGAAGGAGACGGGGATGGAGAATTTCATTCAAGGAGATCTAAAATGAAAGGAATAAAAAAAAAAAAAAGCCTTGTGAGATAATACTATACAAATATTCCATATGTCTACAGTGGTTTTCTTTTTTTGGGGGGGTCTTTTTTTTGAGACAGGGTCTCCCTGTAGCCGCAGCAAGTCACTATGTAGACCAGGCTGGCCTTGAACTCACAGAGATCCGCCTGTCTCTGCCTCCCAAGTGCTGGGATTAAAGGTGTGCGCCACCACACCCGGCTGTGGTTTTCTTTTTTAAAAAAGATTTTTATGGGGCTGGAGAGATGGCTCAGTGGTTAAGAACACTGGTTGTTCTTGCAGAAGACCTGGATTTGAATCTCAGCACCCACATGGCAGCTAACAACTGTCTGTAACTCCAGTTCCAGGGGATCCGATGGCCTCTTCTGACCTCCACGAGCATTGCATGACACAGGTATACTTAACCTACATGCAGGCAATACACACATACACATAAAATAAAATATTAAAAGATTTTTATGAGTGTTTTGCCTGCATGTCTGTGCGCCACCTGCAGGCAATGCCCACGGAGGCCAGAAGGGGTCATCAGATCCTCTGGAACTGGAGTTACAGGTGGTTTTGAGCAGCCACGTGGGTGCTGTGAATAGAACCTAGACCCTTTGTAAGGACTGAGCCATCCCTCCAGGCCCTGCAGTGTCTTTCTTTAGTTCCTCTGGGGAGCTTAGGGCCACATCTTGGTTTTAGGGCCACTGTGAACATACACAAAAAGAAAATAGCTTGCAGATCCTAGTAAGGAGATGTACAGTTCCAAGACCTCTAGGTGGGCATGGTGGGTCCCAGCAGGGATCTCAGCACTTGAGAAGCTGAGACAGGGGAACTGATGTGAGTTTGAGACCAGCCTGGTATACAGAGTAAGATGATCTGCCTTTCACTTCAAGCAAGACAAAGAGGGTGTGCAAAATGTCTTCTAAACTAGACACAGTCAGCTAGGTCCTTCCTGAACCTTCTAACCTTCTCCTTCTATGACTCAGTTTTGCATCATCTACACACATTTGGCTCACGAGATCTGCTGTGATTGTAAGCATGTGTTGAGTGACATGCAAATTCTGTTGAGAATGTGTCTGGGATCAATTTTTCTTACAATGTAAGAGGTACCCCATAGCCATCACGCATTAAAATAGTTTATTTGTTTCCAGTCCATAGTAGTCTTAAAATAACATCAGCTTCAGTGTCTGTTCACAATACAAAAAAAGGACAAAAAACCGAAATAAAAACAAAACTGAAAGAAAAAACAAAAAACATAGAACATAAAAAGACACTATTTGCCAAATAATTTATTTTTTCCTAATAGTATCAAAAGTGCAAAATATTCACCCTCCTCTCAGATCCGAACATGCAGATTCTGCAACTGCCACACTGCACGCAAGGCGATGGCAGGTATGTGGACACACGCTATGCTCCATCCAGGGAGGTTTTCTACACCTACTTGCTTACTTTCTGGTGCTAGGATCAAAGAATGCAGGGCCTCATACGTGCCAGGTGTTTTGCCACGGAGCTACACCCTGACCTCTGCATCACTTGTTTTAGATTTTCTGATAGGGTCTCATGTAGCCCAAGCTGGCTTCGAACTTGCTCATGCTAAGGACAACCCTGGACTCCTGATCCTCCTGTCTCTACTTCCTGAGCGCTGGGATTGCAGGCACGTGCTACCACATCTGGCTCCCTGCAACAGCTTTTAAGGGATTTTAATTATTTTTTCCTCATTGTTGGGGATCAAGCCCAGGGGCTCACACAGTCTAGACAAATGCTCTGCCACTGAACTACAGCCCCAGCCAGGAATTCTACTTTAAAAAAAGAGGTCAAGTGCTTGCATGTAATCCTTAGTGCAAACAAAGCAAATGGGTCAGATAGTTTTTTAAGGTGTGGGCAGTGATGGCAGCTACAAATCAATCAGCATTAAGCAAAGGCTGCAAGTTTGAAGAGGCTGTGAATGAGGAGACATCCTATCTGAAAACCACAACCAAGTTCTCTAGGGCTGTGGCTGGCTGTGTCCAGGAGGCACATACTGAAATGTTTAGTAGGTGCCTATCAACTGGGGTAGACAGACAAACTACAGCTAAGACCTGAGCAATAGTCATCTTTGAAGCTGGCATGTACTCTACACTCACTTTAGGTTAGTTTTCACCCCACCTACTAAACATGACTGATGCGTAGGCTGCCTTGAGCAGACCCCATCTCTTCAAACAGCATCTCAACTGAAATCGGGTCCTGTGTGATCACATACATCAGAAAGAGAAATCTTGGCATTTGGATGAGCATAAAAATAGCTCACATTTGACACAAAAATTAAAACAATTCATGGAAACAACATTGAGGAGAAATGGCTTGCTCGACAAAGGTGGCTGCTGTGGATGCCTGTAGTTCCAGTACTCAAAGACTGGAGCAGGAGGACCTTGAGTTAGAGGCCAATCTGGGCTACATAATGAGACTCTGTCTCAAAGTAACCAACCAACCCATCAGAGCACCCTAGAGTGTCTTCCTGGTGGACATATCTACCAGTCCCTAAACAGATCTTCAGAGTTTCTGGACTGAAGTATTTTCCAGGAATACTGCTGGCTCAATCACCACTCCTTTCCTACAACCACAACCGGATGGCGTGGCAGCCAGCCTGACCATGCCTTTTATCTTATTTGCATAAATTAAAACAACAACAACAACAGATATCTAGGGAATTTTTGGTTTTCAGAAACTAAGTCATGGAATTTCATCGAATTTAAAAAATAAAAATCACTGAATCAAAACAGTCCTCATCAGAGGACCCCCGGCCATACAAACACACAGAAAGAAAACAAACTATGTGTGTATTCACGTGATGCCAGGGAGAGTGCTCAGGGCTTTGCATGTGCTGGGCAAGCGCTCTACCCTAGAGCCGCATCCTCAGCCTTCAAGATGGATTTTTGAGGACTGCGGAATGGAGGCGACAGATGACTCTAGCTGGTCCAGGTGCCATGAGCAGCAGTGTCCAGTTGGCATCTACTTGGTGGGATGGAAGAATGAAGCTGGCAGTGATTTCGTCATTTTTTAATAAAGCTGTAGACTCTGAAAACTACACAAATTCCTGGGCTCAGATAATTTATCACTTACCACTGGAGCTCAATGTTTAAATTATTCAGGATCCAAGTCGCTTGGTTCAAAGCATTTATGATAAAAGAAATAGTAACTTAGTAAATGTCCTGTCCCTGATTTTTGCCCTTCACTTCACAAAAGGGCACTTGCTTGATAGTAGAACAGATTACACTTGGAAATTGTCCAAACGCCCCTGGTGGCTCAGCCCTAGAAACAAAGGGTATGCCCCCTAGTGGGCTGACATGGTCAGGTGTGGAGCTGTGGTGGGGAGAGGAAGGCGGGAGGGAGTTGATGGTCTGACCCCCCAGCACTGAAGCAGTGACAAGGGAAGAAGGAACCGATTAAGCCGAGACACCAAGATGCAGGCCAGAAGTGGGAAGCCAGCTGTCAGCAGAACAGGACTCTAGAACAAGTCTCAGCTCAACGGTCACAGAAATGACTTCAAGATTCAGCACTTTGGGGGCAACAATGTTCAAAATGCAACTGTCAGAGAGGTTAAGTTCCTTGATATGAGGACGTACCTGGCATTTTACTAGAGAGCCAGTGTGGGAGGGGAGGGCTCCTCCACCTGGCTGCTGGCAGGCAGGCCCACGGTCTTCAGTCTCACATCTACAGGCTTTATAGCAGCTACGTTCAGAGAACAAGATCACAAATTATGGCTCCTAATATCCATCTTCTAAAACTGATGGAGGCAGAAAGGCATCTGAAAACAGGTCAATGGTTCGAAGTCATTATAGTGCTTCTTGCTGGGCAGAATCTGCCCTGGCTGTGGTGGTGCTTTGGGTGGGGGCATGGTGAGGAGATGGAGACAGGGACAGGGACAGACAAGAACGTTCATGAAGGATCACAGGTTGCATCACTCTAGTCAGTGCCCTTCACTTGAAGAAAAACCAAATATTTATGCCAAACTCCCCACTCAGACCCTTTCAAAACCTGGCTGGCCAACTTTCGTGGGGGATACCCCCAAAACGGACTTCTCACCTGCTCCCAGGAGCAGCAGTCCCAAGTAAGGCTGCAGGGAGCTAGGCGTCTCTCAAAGATGGAGCCTAGAAGATGTGGTGGCCTGTCCCTGTGCCTTGGCAGAAGCACAGCAGGGGCCTGGTGGGGAGCCTGAGGCAGGCAACAGGGCAGGAGTGAGTGACCCGCCCGGCTGACAGGCTCACGAAGATCCTGAGGTTCTTCCAGGCACAGCTCAGGGTCAAGCCCTGGGTTTCTCCAACAGAAGGGACAGGACAGCGTAGTGTGAGCATGTTACAGGGATAGCGAAGAGGAGGGGATGAGCGGTCCGTTTTAAATAGTGCGGCATTCTTACGGGGATGAAAAAACCCAAAGGAAAACAGTTCATCTAGGGAATTCAAACCTGTGCTGCGCTTCACTCCTAGGTGACAAAGGAAAGAGCTTCTAGCCATTGTTCTAGAAGAGGGTCTAAAATCTAAACTCTCCCGAAAATCTCTGTTCCTGGGGTGTGTCAAAAATCTGAAGAGTTCACATCTCTTTGGAATCGTCAGTCTAGCTCAGGCCAGGACGGGATGTAAAATCTCTGTAAGGATCCTTCCAGCAGGCGCTCCATCCACAAGGACAGCTTGCTCAGCTTGCCTTTGAGGGGCTTGGGTCCCAGGCCACAGGAAGACTTCCCCCGAGACTCGCCAAGGTCACCCCAGGACCCCACAGTCTCTTCCTCCTCCACTGGTTTTTGGGGCTTGAAAAGGCAGAAGTATTTCTTGTGGCCGTTCAGGGCGAGTACGTAACCAGTGTAGTCCCGTTCCATGAAATGCTTGTCATACTGATTTGGGATTGGGGCTGCGTCTTGAGCAAATTCTAGTAAGTATTCCAGCCACTCTCTGTGTTTGTCCAGACTCAGGAAGGAGAAATGGAGGCAGCTGCTTCTGCAGGAAGATCAGACAGGGAATTCAGGGTGGTCCTGGCACAGTCAACTGCAGGAACTTAAATACCACAGCCAGACTTGAAAAGATATGAAAAGCCTGTTTGGCTGAAGCTACAATTCAGAAGGAGTTGGGAATTCTGGGAGCTTGTGGGTCCCTGCCATAGCAACATCGCCTTACTCAGCCACTCCCACCTGTCACGCCCAGTGACTGGCTTCTGGAACGTACTCTGGGACAGGGAGTATTGGCAGTAACACTGAGCTCAAGCTCTCCTGTTCAGAACCAACGGGACATGAAAGTCAAGTGTGGGCTGGTCTGGAGGTGCAGTTCTGCAATGCTTAGCAGGATCCCTCTCAGTCTTGAGGCCATCCTGGACTACAGACCAAGGATCAGATTAGCCAGGAATACATAGCCAAAATCCCATCTAAAAAAAAAACCCAACTAACCC
Source organism: Nannospalax galili (assembly GCF_000622305.1). Lineage (NCBI taxonomy): Eukaryota > Metazoa > Chordata > Mammalia > Rodentia > Spalacidae > Nannospalax > Nannospalax galili. The sequence continues at coordinate 1,134,640 of NW_008358999.1, forward strand.
CTCCCCCAAATAAACAAACAAACAAAAACAAAAAGGCAAAAGAGAAGAAGGAGGCTACAGAGATGCTCAGTGGTTAAGAGCTCTAACCCCTCCCCCAAATAAACAAACAAAAACAAAAACAAAGGCAAAAGAGAAGAAGGAGGCTACAGAGATGCTCAGTGGTTAAGAGCTCTGAGTGCTCTTGCAGAGGACTCAGGTTTGAGTCCTAGCACCCACATGGTGGGCTAACAACCATCTATAAATTCAGTTCCAAGGGATCTGACACTGTCTTCTGACTTCTGAGGGCATTGCATGACATGAATATACTTATACACGTGTAGGCAATACACTCATACACATAAAAATAATATTTTTTAAAAATGTATTTTAAAATATTATTTTAAAAAAACTTTTTTTGGGGGGGTCTTTTTGACACAAGGTCTCCCTGTAGCCCCAGCTGTCCTGAAACTCACTATATAGACCAGGCTGTTCTTGAACTCAGAGAGATCTGCCTGCTGGGACTAAAGGTGTACACCACCATGCCTGGCATTCCCTCTTTTTTTAAATGCATACACACATACACCCATGATCACATGTATACCTACCCAGTAAATGTATAAACTTCCAAAGCAAATTTCTGCAGCAGGCTGGTCTTAGTGGAGTTTGACAGGATGAGGACGACATTCATATGGCCTGGCCTCAGGCGTACCAAGTTGCTGGTGTATGTCACATCTGTGAGTTCAGTTACCTCCACAAAGCCTTTTCTAGGAATCTTGCTGTGGAGAACATCGAGGAGTTAAGATATTACCAGAACAGGAAGAATGTCATTACTTTAAGAAACTAGTGCAAGTGAGGTATGGTGGCTGTGCTGCAAACCCCAACAGATGGAAGGTGGAGGCAGGAGGAAGGCCTCAACTATATAGTGAGGTTGATGCCAGCCCGGGCTATGAAACAAACATACAAACTCCCAATGACAACAACAAAAAAACAAGCAAAAACCAAACCAGTGGCACAGAATGCTGCATCTGGCCAGATGGATATGTGATTTAACATTGGCTCTGACAGCTGGCAGGACGGGGTATCTGACTCCAAGGGGGACGCTGACCTGCAATTTCCCTGGCCTGCAACTGCCCCGGCCTAAAGCTGACCAGGCCTGCAACTACCCTTGCTGCTTTTCAGCTGGTACAAAGTTGGTAGGTCAGAATGGAGGAGGCGACGGCAGCTGCCTTTTGTCTCCTAGTCCCTTGCTGGTGGTTGTGTGCTCTAGAATGATCAAGTTTCAAGTTTGGGGACATGCTGCTGGTCTTCTGGCTCATTTATCTCTTCCCTCGAGTTTTCTTCCTGCTTCATTACTGAAGCTCAGGGAGGAACTGAAGTCACAGGGCATAGGTGAGTCAGTCCTGTATCTATGTGTATGGTGGATTTTGGTCAACACTAGTTAGGAGTGATTTTTTTTTTTTTTTTTTCCTGAACAAGTTGAGTATCCCTTATTCAAAATGCTTGGGAGAGGGCTGGAGGGACAGCTCAGCGGTTAGGAGCATGAACTCTTCCAGAGGGCCAGAGTTGGGTTCCCAGCACCCATGTGGGGCAGTTCACAACTGCCTGTAGCTCCAGCTCTGGGGGCTCTGGCCTCCTCAGGCAAATGCATCCATGATGTGCACATACCCACACTCAGACACACTGACACACATCCAATTAAAAAAAAAATCTCAAAATTTTCATATTCTAGAATATTTGCAAACACGTAATGAGATATCTCAGGGCAGGGATCCAAGTCGAAACACGGCCTTTATGTCTGTTTCCTATACCTCAGACTGAAGGTGACTTCACATATACTCACTGCACCTGCACTGTGACTGTGATTCATCCTATGAGATACAGAACCTTTTAGGTGTGGTGTTATGTTGGCAGAAAGCCTCAGGCTTTGAGTTATTCTCCTGTGTCTACCTCACACACAGAGGAGTGAAGTCCTCTACACCATCCATCCCACATAGAGAAGGGGAGTCCTCTCGTCCTCTCTATATCATCCATCCCACACAGAGAAGGGGAGTCCTCTCTACACTATGCATCTCACACAGAGAAGGGGAGTTCTCTACACCATCCATCCCACATGTTCTATGAGGCTGAGGGGTTGGAGGGTGGTGTGTGCTGTGTTACAGAAACCTGCTGCTTTCTCTCATGAAACTCGGCTCAGTCTTCCCCATCTTCTCAGGAACTTCTTCTTTGTCTGGAGGGTGTGACTCTCGTTCCTCATTTGAGTCGCTAAAGAATGAAAACAAGTTTTACAAAAAAAGGGCACAAACAACCATGGGGGCCGGGGCTCCCCTTGATGGCCTGGCTTACCTGAAAGCCTGGACGATGACGGTGCCGAAGAGGATGAAGAGGGCGGAGAAGATCAGGGACAGCAGGGGCATCATCTCCCGCCTGAAACCAAAGGTGTAGCTGGGTTAGCACCACACCTGCTAGGATTTGGGGTCTGTCTCTCCATCCCAGAGAGAAAAAGGTCCAAACCAGCAGCCTTTCACACCAATAAACCCTATCACAAAGACAGCTGTCTCTGGGGTGAGGAGGGGGCTTGTTTCCTCAGGGTCCTGGTTCACAGACTGTATTCTGGAGGGCTTGTTTTGTATCCCATTATAGCAAGCTGTGTCTAATACACTTGAAAGAAGGAAATGAAGGACTCGAGCTGTAAAGGGAAGAAACAGGGTGTTGGTGGCCGGTGTATAGAATGACTGCAATTTTACTCATTCTTTTATGGCCAGAATAATCAGAACCACCCTCCAACCCCAGTTTGCACCTGGTGTTCTAGAATTTTGTTCACTGCCCCCAACCCCCCAAATCAACACTGGGATTTTTCAGGTACCATGCAGAGTGAAAGGAGTCACAAATGCCAATGGATGTGACTCTGCTTGTCAGGAAGGTCTTTATTGGGGTGGGAATGGGACATTCCTAGACACATCTGTGCACCTACACACTGGACTCCACGTGTGTCAGGTCCAGTGCTGCGCTCCAGACACACCTTGAAGAAGGGGGACAATCCCAGATCTGCTGACTGGAAGGCAGCTGGGTGACCCTTTCCCAGCCAGCAAGGAATTAGTCAGCAAACATAAAAAAGAAAGAAACAAGCTGGACGTGGTGGTACATACCTTTAATCCCAGTACTTGGGAGGCAAAGGCAGGCAGATCTCTGTGAGTTTGAGGCCAGCCTGGTCTACATAGTGAGTTGCAGGCCAGCTAGGGCTATAGGGAGATCTTATGTCAAAAAAACCAAAAAAAAAAAAAAACCAAACAAACAAACAAAAAAACCAGGAAACACCACTGGGCATGTGTGAACACGTTCCCATTGCCTGTATCGGGTATACACTGGCATCCAAGGTAACAGAGAAAAGAAATCGTGACAGAATTCCTACCAATTGCTGTGAAACACACTATCCCAGCAGTCTGTGAGGTACTCAGAAGCAGAGTAGAGCCACCGGAGGAGAAAAACCTATTTGGAGAGGAAACAGGTGGTGGTCAGGGCTGAGCCCCTGATGGAGGCCCCACAGTCTCCCTAGGAAAGCTCGTATGAGCCCCTGGTCTGCTCCTGGTAGAAATCAGACCTATGGTGTCCAGCCCTGTGAGCCCAAGCCCTCCTGGTGGCCCACCCTCCCGACTCTGATGCTCACAGGGGCAAGTTCATCGGTCAGTTCGGGAAGCACAGCTTCCGAGGACAGAAAAGCTGGATCTTTCCGAAGTTGGTCGAGATAACCCAAAAGGATAAATTTATCATTCTCACTGCCAGTCCAGGGATCTCCCAGGGTTTTAAACACCACACGCCCAGCTGTGTTGCGCCTTTCTAAGATAGATACCTGAGAGAAAAAGAGAAAAAGCATTAAGAGTCTAAAAAGCAATGAGTCTCGGGAGGTTGAGGCAGTAGGATCAAGAGTTTGAGCCCCACCTTCAATCCAGCACTTAGGAGGCATAGGCAGGGGGATCTCTGTGAGATCGAGGCCAGCTGGGGCTACAGGGAGACCTGTCTCAAACAAACAAGCAAACAAACACCCCAAAAAACACAAAAAGGAGATGGAGAGACAGCTCAGCTGTTAAGGGCACTGGCAGCTCTTGCAAAGGATCTAGGTTCAGTTCCCAATACCCACATGGAAGCTAATAACGCTTCATAACTCCAGTTCGAGAGGACCTAACACCCTCTTCTGATCCCCCTGGGCATTGTACAACATGGGTGCACTTACATGCATGCAGGTAATACACTCATATACATAAAATAATAAAAAAACAAAAAATATATAAAAAAGAGTTTGAGCCCAATCTGGGCTGCATTAATGAGACTTTGTATCAAAAAAAGTGAGCTACAGTGGTTAAGAGCACTGGCTGCTCTTGCAGCGGGCCTGCGTTCAGTTCCCAGCACCCACATGGCAGCTGACAATGGTTTGTAGCTCCAGTTCTAGGGGATCCGAAGCCCTGTTCTGGTCTTCGCAAGCATGGCAAGCATGTACGTAAGCTGCACTCACACACATGCAGACAGAACACTCATACACATAAAAATAAAGTTTAAGAAGTGTAAGCTAGGGGATGGAGAGATGGCTCAGCAGTTAAAAGAGCACTGGCTGCTCTTGCAGAGGACCTGGTAAGGTCCCAGCACCCACATGGTAGCTAACAACTGTCTGTAACTCCAGTTCCACAGGATCTGATGCCATCTTCTGACCTGCACAGGCACTGTACAACATGGGTGCACTTACATATATGCAGATAACACACTCACACACATGACAATAAATAACTGTTAAGCACAGTTCCTTGCATTTTTTAGGGAAGATGCATAAAAGGGCCTCATGCAGTCAGCAATTAAGCGCAAACACAAATACTGACAAACTTACAACATCTGTAAGAAATTTTTGAAATTTTTCTGGGAAAGAGAATTATTACTACTATTATTTACTTTCTTCCTATGTAGCCCAGGCTGGCCTTAAATTCATTATGTAGTTCTGAGGCTGACCCTGAACTTGCCTCCTCCTCACCACACCTGATTTATACTGTGCTGGGACTTTGTCATGCTACACAAGCTCTCTACCAACTAAGCCATATCTTTTTTTTTTTTGTCTTTTTGAGACAGAGTCTCCCTGTAGCCCCAGCTGTCCTGGAACTCACTAGGTAGACCAGGCTGGCCTTGAACTCACAGAGATCCACTTGCCTCTGCCTCCCAAGTGCTGGGATTAAATGGTGTGCCACCATGTCCGGTCAACTAAGCCATATTTTAGCCCAGGAATTATTATCACATTGTGAGATAGGTCTCTCTGCTTCTTTTTTTTTTCCTCTTCTTTTGAGGCAGGATCTCACTATACAGCCCTGGTGCCCTGAAATTCTATGCAGACCAGACTGTGCTAGTCTTGATCTCATAGAGATCCACCTGCCACTGCCTCCTGAATGCTGGGCTTAAAAATGTACACCACAATGTCTGGCAGGATGAGTCTTCTTACATTAACTAGGTTGGGCTTAAACTCCTAGGCTGAAGAGATCCTCCGACCTCAGACTCCCTGAAGCTTATGTAGCCCAGTCTGGCTTCAAACTTCCTGATCTCTTGCCTCCACTTCCTGAGTGCTAGGACCGCAGTGTGTACCACCATACCTGACAAAAGTAATTATTTTTATGTTGACTTTCAAAACTTCTGTTAAAAGTCCAAGCTCTTTTTTCTCAATAGACTTTGTTTTATTGCTTATGACTTAATGATTTGATATTATAACCAATGAAACCTTTGTCTTGCAGAAAGCATTTCCATGATTATTAAAACGACAACCAAGTCAGAAGAGAAGGCTGATACTTTTCTGTGTGCCCGGAATGAAACCCAGGGCCACGTGCACACCAGGCAAACACTCTACCACCACACTATAGTCCTGGCTCCAAGAAAGGATAGTTCAGGCTTCTGGAGCTAATGATGCACAGGTGGAGAAGAGGGAGTCATCCCTTAGGACCATGGGAAAGAGGCAGAAGAGAAGTTTCCAAAGAGTATTATCTAGGAGTGGCTGAAGATTCAGAAAGTCTGGCCTCTTAAATTCTGTACACCTGGACCTGTCCCCAAAAAGGCTGGTAAAAATAGCTGGCAGGCTTCAGCCTTCCCTCACAGGAAGGATGAGGGCTAGACTGGAGGAAGAGAGCCTCCAACAGGGATGCAAAACGGCCGCATGAGAGATGGCTGACTAAGCTTCCAAATGGGCCTCAGAGGTTTCCAGATGTTTGTGGACTCTGTACTCAACACGCCAAGGCAGGAGGAATAGGAATTGAGGGGCTGGAGAGGACCTGGGGCGGAGGAGGGCAGTGACTCACCGCTGACTTCCCTTGAAATGCCTTGCTGTCTGGTACCAAGGTGCTGGTGAACTCCTGCTGCCGGCCGCTGTAGACATGCACGAACCTCACCGTGTCCTGTGTGTTTGCCAGAGCAAAGGACAGGAAGGCCTCAAAGGGTTTGCTCAACTTGCTAGCCTCAGTAGTCAGTAAGACCACACAGTACCTGCACATGAACAAGAGAGGAGGTTCTATAACCAGTCCCAGGGCAGGACCAGAATCAGCAGTGGCTGCTGAGGGCAAGAGGAGGAGGTGTTGTCCTACAGAGCAAACATACCCTGCACGAGGGAAATGCTGTCTCTAGAGGACACTTCCAAGTTGTCAGTGACCTGCTCCCTTTCTAGATTGGTAATATTGTCCCCAGACCAAATTCCTCCACAGCATCATCATCATCATTTTTTGAGTCAGGGTTTCATCAGCTAGCCTTGCTAGCTTTGAACTTGGCATCCTCCTGCCTCAGTCTCCTCAGTGCTGATTTAAAAATTTTATTATTTTTATTTTTTTAATTTTTAAAATTTTTTGGTCTGTTTGAGACAGAGTCTCCCTGTAGCCTCAGCTGTCCTGGAACTCACTATGTAGACCAGGCTGGCCTTGAACTCAGAGAGATCTGTCTGCCTCTGCCTCCCAAATGCTAGGATTAAAGACGTGTGCCACCACGCCCAGCCCTTATTTTTATTTCATGTGTATTCGTGTATTGCCTGCATGTATGTGAGCACACCCATGTCATGCAATGCCCGTGGAAGACAGAAGAGACTGTCGGATGCCCTGGAACTGGAGTTACGGACAGTTGTTAGTTGCCATGTGGGTGCTGGGATTCGAACCCGGGTCGTGTCATGCAATGCCCACAGAAGACAGAAGAGGCTGTCAGATCTCCTAGAACTGGAGTTATGGACAGTTGTTAGCTGCCATGTGGGTGCTGGGATTTGAACCTGGGTCTTCTGCAAGAACAGCCAGTGTTCTTAACCGCTAAGCCATCTCTCCAGCCCCTGAGTGCTGATTTAAACAGATGCACAACCATGCCCAGACTAGGAATTTCTTTCAAGGAAATGTCACTGGATTGTTGAGGCAGTGACAGTTTTTTATTTTGGTCTTTTGAAACAGGGTCTCTTTGTGACCCCAGCTGGCCTGGAACTCACTATGTAGACCAGTCTGGCCTTGAACTCACAGAGATCCACCTGCTTCTGCCTCCCAAGTGCTAAGACTACAGAAGTGTGCCACCATGCCTGGCTTAGAGAGGCTTTTTAGAAGCCACCTGTCCTGGTTCTCCCCCCACAGGGAGGACTGGTGGAATCTATCTTAAACCAGAGGTGACTGAGCCTCGTTCTGAAGAGGTGTCCTTTTCAAGGCTCTAGTGGAGGACTGGCATTCATTCCTCATTCTCCCAAACCTTCACTGAGCACTTTAGTATATGCTAGGTAAGACTGACAGCATCCCTACCATCACTCTAGTGGAGAAGCCAGGCATCAAATAAACAGATCAACCAGAAATGACAAGTGTGGGAAAACAAAAGGAGGGGACAGAGTGGAATGGAAGGCATCCTCACCAGATCAGGTGGTCAGGGAAATGGCACCTGATAACTGAGCAGAGCCCCGAATGAAGTGTTCCGTGTGAGGAAATGGGCGCAGAGCATCGCAGGCAAGGAGCGTGAGCAGGGAAACCTGGAGCGGGAGAGTGACGTGATCCAGTTCTGCTTCTAAAGAATACTGGCAGGTGTGTGGAGAGACTGGAGGACAAATGGCCTAGAGAGGAGACTGTGGGAGATGTGGAGGACGGGACCACTTAGGGAGTCAGTTCTCTCCATCATGTGGGTCTGAGGAGGTTGCCAGGCTTGGGGTGTCTTTACCTGCTGAGCCATCTCCTGTCCCTCCTCCCCCGATGATTTTTTTATTTTTAGAAAGGGTCCAGCTGGCCTGGAACTCACTATGTAGACCAGGCTGGCCTTGAACTCAAAGATCCGCCTTCCTCTGCCTCCCGAGTGCTTGGATTAAAGGCATGCGCTACCATGCCCAGTTTAGACTTTTTTTTAATTAATCAATTTATTTTTATTTTATATGAATGCTTTGCCTGCATGTATGTAAGTTTAACTAGCCCATGGAGACCAGAAGGCATTGGATATGGACAGTTGTTAGCTGCCATGTGGGTCCTAGGAACCAGATCTGGGTCCTCTGCAAGAGCAGCCAGTGCTCTTAACTGTTGAGCCATCTATCCACTCCCCCCTAAACATTAAAAATATTTTTGTGATTTATTTATGTGTCTGAACGTTTGCCTGCATGTATGCATGTGTACCGGTGTCATGCAATGCCCACAGAGGCCAAAAGAAGGCGTCAGATCCCCTGGAACTGGAGTTCTAGACAACTGTTAGCTGCCATGTGGGTGCTCAGAAGAAAGACACATCTGAGACTATGGATATGGGCTCCTCAAGGGAGAGCCACAGAGAACGAGACATACCCAAGTGTGGGTACAGGCTCTTTAAGGGAGTCACCCAATTCCTTAAACAATATTTAGTTATATTTTCCAATTACATTATCAATATTATCCATTTTCAGGCCAGACCTAAGGATATAGGGCTATAATCTCACTTGTTGGGGAGGTTGAGGCGGGAGGATCAAAAGTTCTAGGTTAGGGCTGGGAGAGAGAGGAGGGAGAGAGGGAGAGAGGGAGAGAGGGAGAGAGGGAGAGAGAGAGAGAGAGAGAGAGAGAGAGAGGAGAGAGAGAGAGAGAGAGAGAGAGAGAGAGAAGAGAGGGGGGGGAAAAGGGTAGTAAGAATATAAGAATATATTATACAGCTAGGTGTGGTGGTGCACACCTTTTATCCCAGCACTGGGGAGGCAATGGCTGGTGGATCTCTGTGAGTTCGAGGCCAGCCTGGTCTACATAGTGAATTCCAGCCCAGCTGGGGCTACAGAGAGACCTTGTCTCAAAAAAACCAAAAATAAAATAAAAAGAATGTGCTGGGCATGGTGGCACACGTCTTTAATCCCAGCACTCAGGAGGCAGAGGCAGGCGGATCCCTGTGAGTTCAAGGCCAGCTTGGTCTACATAGTGAGTTCCAGGACAGCTGGGGCTACAGGGAGATTGTGTCTCAAAAAAGACCAAAAAGAGAAAAAAGAAAAAAAAAGAAATCTGGAGCATGAAAACTTCTAAGAAGGTCCAAGTGGCTATTCGATGCAGTTCAAGTTAAG
>NW_008358999.1:1144253-1151111 GCF_000622305.1 Nannospalax galili
ATATATTTATGAAATTGTCAAAAACTAAAAGAAGGGGTTAGGGAGGCAAATACCAAGAAAAATCCCCATATACCTTTGACAGATAAATAGCCCAGACCTTTTAGTTTCTATAACCCTGTACATTACTGAATATATGTGCCTTACCCTTCCCAATTATCAGCCAATTACCTTACCATTTCCTCCCTGCTCTCCCTGTCCTTTTGTTTTGTCTTTTTGAGACAGGGTCTCCTTGTAGCCTCAGCTGGCCTGGAACTCGCTCTGTAGACTAGGTTGGTAGAACTCAAGAGATCTGCCTACCTCTGCCTCCCAAGTGCTGGGATTAAAGGCATGTGCCACCATGCCTGGCCCTTCTTACTACTTCATCAAGACCTTTCCTCTAGAAACTTGCCCAGAGGAGATTACTCTGAAAGGGGAGTTAACTGACTCATTAAAGAACCCACTTTACCTGTCAGGAGGCTGCAATCTCCTCATCTCTTAGGTCTCTGTTGAAGGGTCTACTTTGGGCTCAGTCACCCCAAGGCCAGATTAGCACATCTAACCAAATGGTACTAAGGTGCCCTGGACTAATACACTGCACCATCATCATAGGGTAGAGGTTTAAGTGCCCTGTAGAGAGATGTCATTGCCTCCCCCTTCAGTGAGAGGCATAGCCTTGAGTCCTTACTTCCTCTGTCGGTGAGACCGCTTCACAGGGCAGAGTTCATGGAACAGCTTCTGGCTGGTGAGCCGGGCTGCCAGTAGATACTTGTTTTGGGTGATGAAATCCTCAATGACCTGCTTCTTCAGCCCCCGTGCCTGGAGAAAGGGCAACAAGCAGCTGGTTTTCATCTAGTTCTCACACTGCAAATGGGCTTTCCTCATAAGCCTAACATAAGGCTGGCTGACTCTGGCTAAAGCAGTATCACCAGGAAGAAAGCAGTGGGGGCTCGAGAGATGGCTCAGCTGTTAAGAGCACTGGCTGCTCTTGCAGAAGACCTGGGTTCATTTCCCAGCACCCACATGACTCTCACAGCCATCAGTAATATAATTCTAGTTCTAGGGAATCTGACACCCTCTTCTGGCCTCTGCAGGCATTGCACACATATGGTGCACTTACATGCATGCAGAACACTCAGACACATAAATAATTAAAAAGAAAAGTCAAAATTGGTTCTTTGAACAAGCTTCTAAAACTGAAAAACAAAACTGACAACCTGCTTGCAAAAACCGACAACGAAAACAGAAGAGAAAGCCCAATTGCATGGTGGAGGTCAAGGAAACGTCTCCGGATTTGAAAATGTAGATGAAACAGGACAAGTTGCAGAAAAACACAATCTGAAGAAACAGAAAATGAAAAACCCAAATAGTTCTATTTCCTTAACACCCAAAAGCCAACAACAAAAACAAAACACAAAAAGCCAGGCGTGGTCGCACACACCTTGGAGTCCCGCACTGGGGAGGCACAGGCAGGTGGATCTCTGTGAAACTGAGGCCAGCCTGGTCTACACATTGAGTCTAGGCCAGCCAGGGCTATAGGGAGACCCTGTGTCAAAAAAGAACAACAAAAACAAAAACCCAAAAGCCTCAACTCAAGGTGTAATCAGTTTTTAGGGATGAGATTGACTCTTTTTCTTTCTTTTTTTTTTTTTAAGCCAGGGTCTCCCTTTAGCCCCAGTGATCCTTTTTTTTTAAGGCAGGGTCTCCCTGTAGCCACAGTGATCCTGATCCTGGAACTTGCTCTATGGACCAGGGTGGTCCCAATCTCATAAAGATCCCCCTGACTCTGCCTCCCCAGTGTTGGGGTTAAAGGCATGAGCCACCACGTCCAGCTTTAAACTTTCTTTTTGAAACTGGGTTTCATGTAGCTCAGGGTTTGTACCTGGGTTTCATGTAGGCACATAGATCAAAGAAGAATTCAGTCTTACAGGAAGACTCCCTGTGAATACAAAGGAGAGCTGACCTCAGCTCATTTCACAATGCGAAAGCTCATTTCTCAACATAAATGCAAAGGTGCTATAACAAAATGTTAGCGGACTGAATCCGATGGTATATGAAACCATAATATGGCGAGGTGTGGTGGCGCTGGCTCATGCCTTTAATCCTAGCACTTGACCCATACTCCATAATATGACCCTGTTAGGTTTAGGAATACAAGTGAGGGTTAACTAGAAAAACAAAGTAAGTTAGCACATCAGAAAAACCAGATAATCAATCCATATGGAAGAAGCACTTAGTAAAAAATCAGTCTACTTATAGGAAGGAATGGTGGGAGCCTCTTTACTATGCTGAAGGTTCTGCACTATCTCAGAGCTGAAGAACCAAGATGCCTGTCCTTACACTTCCACTGTGCACCAGAGCTCAGCAGGAAGGCAAAAAGAGCACCAGAACAAGGGCAGAAGAAGCCACGAATCAAGACTGGTGTGGCACAGCCAAAGGACAGGGGAGATAAATCACATCTCTACGTTTGGTGAGGTTGCTGGGTGATTCAAAGACAGTATTTAAAAACCAACTGTGAGGGCTCGGCAGGTGTGGGTGCCACCAAGCATGATGATTTGCGTTTGATTCCCCAAACCCAAACGGTGGAAGGAGAGAACCGACTCCGACAGGTTATTCTCTGACCTCTACTTGTGCCTCCATATGGGGAGACACACACACACACACACACACACACACACACACACACACACACTTTCTTGGGTGCTGGGATTGAACCTATGGCTTTATATGTGCTGAGGAAGCACTCTTCCAACTGAGCTACACCCTGGTTCTGTTTTTATTTTCTTTTGAGACAGGATCTTACTCTGTAGCCCAGTCTGGCCTGGGACTCATAGTAATCCTCCTGCCTCAGTCTCTCAAGTGCTGGAATTACAGGTGTGAACCACCATGCCCAACTGCTTTGTTTGTTCTGAGTGACATGACAGAAAGGGTAGACTGTTTTAATAGCTTCCCTAGATAACTGGACATTTCTCTGCTATGCTGAGACTCAACAGATGATAGTTTTTAAGGGTTAGCTGCCTTATGGATTCAATAAATCCAAGTAGTTCAAGTTTAAATCCATCAATCACCTTTTACTTAGAATGGATTTTTTTTTGTGTGTAATTTTTTGAGTTTCCTTATGTGGTCCTGGCTGACCTCAAACTTCTGCTCCTCCTCCGTCAGCTTGCTGAGTGCTGGGTTATGGGGATGTGCCGCCCTGCCAAGCTGAAAGGGTCTTTTCACCATTCATTCTATCACGGCATGACTCTGACAGCACTGCTCACGTGGAGAGCTGCAGCACTGAGCTTCCAATTGGTGGCAAAGTTCATGACATCTATATCAAAAACAACCACATCACACTGATGAGCCAACCCCAACAGAAAGTTCTGTGACGCTGCCTCAATTCATGCAGGCCAGTGCAAGCTTTTCAAGATTCTGATGGTCTTAGAAGTCTGAATTTTATTACTGGCAACAAGCACCATAGGTTGTGGGTTTTTCTTTTCTTTTTCCTTTTTGTTTTTTTTGAGACAGGTCTTTCATTCTGTAGGCCTGGCTGGCCTGGAGCTCACTATGTAGAACAGGCTAGCCTTGAACTCACAGAGATTGGCCTGCCTCAGCCTCCTGAGTACTGGGATTAACTGTGACACCACGCGTGGCTCCTCATTCTTTTCTTGAAGAGTTCCGCTTACTTCATTTTTCTGAAAACATCTATGGAAGGAAGAGGTACTCTTCCAAGTGAAAGCACTGCAACTTAAAAGGTGGTTGGCTGAGTCCCGAGCAAAGCACTGGTCAAGACAACCTCAGTACTTGAGCAGACAGGTGGCGGCACATATGTTTCCTGTTTCATCCCATTCAAGTTTTGCCAACTGTTTCATCCCCCAAAGCGGCCCTGCTACTTGAGAGGATGTGGTAGAGGCATTACTTTACCCAAGAATCTGGGGCCAGCTTGGGCAACAAAGAGACTATCTCAAACAAAAAGAACAATAAAAATACCATAAAGATGTGTCGTCAGGGTCAGAATTTAATAAAAATGCATTTCTTACTGCTCACCAAAGACAGGAAATCAGTGCTGGGTCTGTCCCTGCTGTGGTGCACGGTGTTTCAAGGGGTGGGGGGTGCACAGAAATGACAGCTGCCTGGTGCCTCCCTGGACTCTGCACAGGCCTGGCAGCTTTGACCACTGTTGCATCTGTACCATTAGTGCAGGCGTGGTCACAGGAAAGGGACAAACTGCATCTTGGTGCAATCATGAAGACAGTTCTGATTTACATACTTCCTCTTTTTTTCCTTTGTGGTGTCAGGAAGGAACTCAGGGTCTCTCATGTTAAGCCTGTGCCCCAGCAGTGAGCTTCACCCCAAGCCCAGATCTCCTGTAGGAGGGTCTCTGAGAATATCCAAGGGCTACTCTGGACACTGCTGTCCTAGAGCATGTGTGCTCAGGTGCAGGACAGCAAGCGTGACATTCAGCCAGTTGCTCCAAGAAGCAACCAAATGCCCACGGGGAGAAAAATAAATCACCAGGGCATGTTGGTGCTTGCCTAGAATCCTAGTACTCATGAGGCTGAGGCAGGAGGATTGCCAAGAGTTTGAGGGTAGTCTTAAATTTAAAAAAGAATCAGTAAGTTACAATGTAGCCATAGATAAGTTCAGCCAGGAAACCCCATTACTTGGTCTCCAGGAAGCCTGGGCTGGTGCTACAGAACTGCCATCAGCAGGAAATTCAGCTCATGTTAAGTTTGCATATGAGAAGCAGGTTGGGAAAGCGGCCAACTGACATGATTTACAATTTTCCCCAGAGGACGTACATGGTCCTAAAGAGTGTATGTGGTTACTAAAGAGCAGTTCTGGATCTCATGGATTAACCCTGGATAGAGAACAGCCCCTCTGCCCTTGGCCTATCTTCTTTCTGGATCTCTCTGCTCCTTCTGTCCCCCTCAGACACCCCTTCCAGTCTGCTGGTGGTTGTCCGGTTCCGTTCTTGCCCCCTTCCTCCTTTCTTTACATACCATGTGGGGAGATGTCACTCCACACCGACTCAAGACTTCGACCACCACCCACTCTCTGATGCACTAACTGCCTTCCAACCTCTATCTCTTGCTATCTGCCTCTTGAAAAAAATTTTGAGACACGGTGTGATGTAACTCAGACTGGACTGGAACTCACTGTGTTAACAGGCATGACCTTGAACCTCTGATCACCTTGCCTGAGTGATGGGATTACAGGTCTATACAACCATACCCCATACAACCAAACCTGGTTTATACAGGGCCAGGAATCGAACTCAGGGCTTTGTGCACACTAGACGAACACTTTACCAAGCCATATCCCTATCCTATCCTCATTTCTGAGAATGAGACTCAACTGCCCCCTCACACTACCCATAGGCAGCCCTGCTTCAGGATGCTTAGAGCTGAATTCATCATCTTCTTCCTAAGCCTGCTCTTCTTTCCTCCCGGCCACCTCCCCCACCTGGTTCTGCCCCCACAGTGGCCTTATTTCCTGTCGAAGACACCCTTTTATGGTCACTGAGCAAGTTGCCTATCACAGTGGGTGGAGACTGTCTTTGGGTCTCTCCTCCATGGACAGAATCACTTTAGGGCAAAGCCCAACTCTGGATGCCGGCTGGATCTGTATTTCATGACATAGCAGGTAGGCAACAAAATGCTTAGTGACCCAAATAAAGCATTTTTTATTATTAATTATGTGCATATGTGTGGGTGTCTGTGCGTATATATGGGTGTCTGTGTTTGTGTGTGTGTGTGTGTGTGTATGTATGGGTACATGTGCCTTCAAGTGCAGGTGTCAGCACAGTCCAGAAGAGAGTGTCAAATCCCCTGGAGCTGGAGCTCCAGGCAGTTGGGAGTCGCCAGTGTGGGTGTTGGGAACCAAACTCATGTCCTCTAGAAGAGTGGTATACACTCTAACAGCTGAGCCACTTTTCTAGCCCCCAAATAAAGCATTTTATAGAGCTTACTGTAGTTTCACTTAGGAGACTCAAAGGGGCCTTGTTGATTATTTAAAACACTAAAAGGACTGGACTAGCATGTGTATGACACTGTGTTCTCTCCTACCCCCAGCATTGCAAGTAAATGGCAACCCACTAAAAAGATCAAATAGTACATGTCCATTGTAAGGATTTTATAAAACACAAAAATTAATGTGCATTTTACCATCAAGAGATAATAACTAGGGCTGAGATTGGTGGTGCATGCATTCATCCTAACACTCAGGAGGCAGGGGCAGGCAGATCATGGCCGGCCTAGTCTACAGGGCAGCTGGGGTTACAGAGAGACCCTGTCTCAAACAACAACAACAACAAACAAACAAACAAAAACCACACAAAAAAGTCCCCAAATAAAAAGGCAGTGACTACTAATTTCCTTGACATTCCAGTTTTCCCTACGAAGACACAAGCATCCACATGTCATATGATGGAGAACAGTGTTTATAAAGCATGTCAACAAATTTCATCCTGTTTGTCTTTAAATATTGTATCATGAAAATGATCCCCATCTTGGGGCTGGAGAGATGGCTCAGCGGCTAAGAGCACTGGCTGCTTTTGCAGAGGACCCAGGTTTGATTCCCAGCACCCACATAGCAGCTAACAACCATCTCTAACTCCAGTTCCAAGGATCTGACAACTTCTGAACTCTATGGGCACTGTATGACACAAGTACACTTATACACATGCAGGCAATACACTCATACACATAAAATAAAAAATAAAAAAAAGAAAGAAAATTAACCCCATCCTTAAGTACCTTGAAGTTGTTATTTAAAATCACTGTCTAGCTGGGTGTGGTGGTGCACACCTTTAATCCCAGCACTCAGGAGGCAGATCAGATGCAGGAGGAGTTCAAGGGCAGCCTGGTCTACATAGTGAGTTCCAGGACAGCTTGGGGC
>NW_008358999.1:1151141-1166144 GCF_000622305.1 Nannospalax galili
AAAAAAAAAAAAAAAAAAAAAAAAGAAATCTGCTGTCTCACCCTCCCTGTTTGGGACACAGTTCTAATTACATGACTGCAGGATTCCTGTGGGCTTTCTCCCAGCTTTCACTCTTATGGACAGTACCCAGCATCTCACTTTCACTGACACTTGTCTACTCTACCTTAGAACTGAAACCTTCTCCCCAGGCCTCGCCTCTCCTTCCTGCCTCACCTTCCCCCTTAGCTTCCATCACTGAGCAGCACACTACCACAACCCTGTATTTTGCTGACTGTCTTCCCCAGTGGGATACATGGAGGGAAGCTCTGTTGAGTTTGCTCACTGCTGAACCCCTCACTCCCAGCACCCACAGCAGTGCCTGGCTCCTAACAGGCACTCAGGATTACTCTAGGCTATTCCTGCAGCAAGGCTGGACAGTGCTTATTTCTCTACCCCTCGTCATCACGCGGTACCTTAACTTTGAAAAACTTCATACTATGATGGATGAGAAAATGTCAATTTTCGGGGGCTGGAGAGATGGCTCAGTGGTTAAGAACACTGACTGTTCTTGCAGAAGACCCGGGTTCAAATCCCAGTGCCCACATGGCAGCTAACAACTGTCCATAACTCCAGTTCCAGGAGATCCGATGGCCTCTTCTGTCCTCTGAGAGCACTGCATGACATGGACGCGCTTACATACGTGTAGGCAATATACACATACACACAAAATATTTTTTTTTTAAAATGTCAATTTTCATTTATTTCATTTTATTATTTTTTAATAATTTATATTTTTTTTAGTCTTTTTGAGACAGGGTCTCCCTGTAGCCCAGCTAGCCTGGAACTCGCTATGTAGACCAGGCTGGCTTCGAACTTAGGGATCTGCCTGCCTCTGCCTCCTGAGTGCTGGGACTAAAGGCGTGTGTCACCACACCAGGCTGAAAAAAAATGTTGATTTTTAATTTCTATTTGTACTAATTTGGCGTTTTAGGCTGGGCATGAGGTCTCATGTCTATAATCCAAGACAGAGGGGCAAGAGGGTCTTTTTTTCTTTTCCTTTTCCATTTTGGTTTTCTTATGTTACCCAGGCTAACTTCAAACTCACAGTGATCCTCCTGCCTGAGGCTCCCAAGTCCTGTTACAGGTGTGAGTTATTTGAATCTCTTCTCAGAATTTTATGTTAATCTGTTTGAACAGAGGGTCTTTAAAAACTGAAGCGATCAATATTACATATATTTTTTTAAATTTACTTATTTTGGGGACTGGGAAGATGGCTCAGCGGTTAAGAGGACTGGCTGTTCTTGCAGGGGACCTCAGTTCGATTCCCAGCATGTACATGGTGGCTCACAAGCATCTGTAACTCCAGTTCCAGGGGATCCGACGCCCTCTTCTGATCTCCAAGGGTATTGCATGACAAGAGGGCACATACATACATGTGGGCAATACACTTATAAACACAAAATTTTAAAAAATATTTTATTATTTTTATTTTATGTGTATGCATGTATTGCCTACATGTAGATAAGTGCACCCGTGTCATGCAAGGCCCAAGGAGGACAGAAGAGGCTGTGAGATCCCCTGGAACTTGGAGTTACAGACAGTTGTTAGCTGCCATGTGGGTGCTGGGATTTGAACCTGGGTCATCTGCAAGAACAATCAGTGTTCTTAACCACTGAGCCATTATCTCCAACCCCCATAAAATAAAAATTTTAAAAATTAAATAAAAGGCCGGGCGTGGTGGTGCACACCTTTAATCCCAGCACTTGGGAGGCAGAGGCAGGTGGATCTCTGTGAGTTTGAGGCCAGCCTGGTCTCCGTGGTGAATTCAGGACAGCTGGGGCTACAGGGAGACCCTGTCTCAAAAAGGTTAAAAAAAAAATTAAATTTTACTTACTTTTATTTTATGTGTATGAGTGTTTTGCCTGCATGTATATATGTGCACCATGTGTGTGCCTGGTGCCCAAGGAGGCCACAAGGTGTCATATCCCCTGGAACCAGAGCTCCAGATGCTTGTAGTCACATGAAGGTTGAGATAAAATGAAAGAGGTCTTCACCACCACCTGGCACTGGGAACCGAACCCGGGTCCTCTGCAAGAGCAGCCAGTGCTCTGAACCACTGAGCCCTCTCTCAGCCACAATATATATATATATATATATTTAAAAATATTTTTATTTATTATTTTTACTTTATGTGTGTTATGCCTGCATGTATGTAAGTGCATCCGTGTTGTGCAATGTCTGAGGAAGTCAGAAGAGGGTGTCAGATCCCCTGGAACTAGAGTACAGGTGGTTGTTAGTCTCCATGTGGGTACTGGGATTCGAATGTACCACCACACCCAGCTGAGGTTTGAGATTTCTTTTATCTTTTCTTTTTTTTTTTAATTTATTTATTATTTTTATTTTATATGTATGCATCTATTGCTTGCATGTAGGTAAGTGCATCTGTGTCGTGCAATGCCCGAGGAGGTCAGAAGAAGCTGTCGGATCCCCTGGGACTGGAGTTATGGACAGTTGATAGCTGCCATGTGGGTGCTGGGATTCAAACCCAGGTCTTCTTCAAGAACAACCAGTGTTCTTAACTGGTGAGCCATCTCTCCAGGCCCCCCTTTTTTCTTTTTTATAAAATATTTAAGGGTCTGGAGAGATGGATGAGTGGTTAAGAGCGCTGGCTACTCTTGCAGAGGACCTGGGTTTGATTCCCAACACCCACATAGTGGTTTACAACCATCTGTAACTCCAGTTCTAGGGGACCCAATACACTCGTCTGACCTCTGGGTATTGCAAGACATGGGTGCACTATTATATACATGTAGGCAACACTCACACACATAAAAATAATAAAATTTTAAAAATACATATTTAATTTTAGCCGGACATGGTGGTGGTGCACACCTTTAGTCCCAGCACTCAGGAGGCAGTGGTAGGTAGATCTCTCTGAGTTCAAAGCTAGCCTGGTCTACATAGTTCCAGGCCAGCTGGGGCTACAGGGAGACTGTCTCAAAAACAAACAAAAAAACAATCAAAACCCCAGCATGTCAGATTAAAAAAAAAAAAAACAAGAATCCCTGATTTTAAATTTTGTGCATCAGCAGTAAAAAATGCAAAGAGCTTCTCCCTCCCCTTAGCTGCTTTGTTCGCCCCACTCCCCGCTCCCTCCCTTCCTTTCCATTTATTTATTTATTTATTTATTTATTATTTATTTACTTTGTGTGAGTGTGTGTGCACATTCAAAGAATCATCTGCAGGAGTCAGTGCTCTCCTTCCCCTACGTGGCCTGGTGGCAAGCTCTTTTACCCACTGAACCATCTTCTTCCCTCTCTCCCTTCTTCCCTCCTTTTTCTCCCTCTCTCCTTCCTTCTTTAAGACAAACTCTTATTGTGGCCCAGGCTGGCCTCAAACTCACTATGTGGTTGAGGATGACTTTGAACTCCTGAACCTTTTGCCGCTACCTCCCAGTGCTGGGATCACAGACTCACTGTGTTCAGTTCTGTTGCTTATTTAAACGGAGGCTGAGGTAAAATGAAGGCGGTCTTGACAAGAGTTGAGTCTCACATACCTGGATTGAGTCAGCTGGCTTGTTGATGTGCTCTTTAAAGATCAGCATGGTGGGGGCATAGACATTGATGTTGTACTGTCTGGTCATCTCTTCCACCCCTCTCAAGCCCACATATACATATCCAAATGATAAATAATCTCTGTATGCAAAAGCAGTCAGCTGTGAGGGCATAACAGAGGGAGGAAAGGAAAGTCAGTTTGGCATCCCATGTACAAAGCAAGTGGGACCTGTTCTTCTTGATGGTGATGGCTGAGGATGAACAGACACAGCCCTGTTTACAAAGCCCTGAGGGTCTCCCTTACCCTCATACTCTTCCAGGAATCCTTGGGTATTCCACACACAAAAACTAAACTGACAAAGGTAAAGACAACTACTTTTCTCAGCATTAAAGCAAAATAATCATCATACTGAAATCTGGCCTTGGTGTGAGGCAGGCAATATTGGGAGAGTTATCTGCCACCAGACATGTCAGGTGGCAGCGACTGTGCCCGTGATCAAGGTGCTCTCCTCTCCCATCTCATGTCATGGAAGATGAGAGGGTGCTAGAAAAAGCAAAATAATCTTCTTACTGAAACGGGCTTGTAGCATGTGGCAGATCATGCTGGATGTGATGGGACTGCACACTGGCCAGGCTGCAGTGAGACCTCAGTCCTGCTGTTCACCACAGTGTGCCCAGTGTGTCCATCTACAGATGCAGATAGTATCCCTTTATTTGGTTCTTCTAGGGGTTAAATGACATCATGTGTGGATGTCATTCATGTGGAAGAACTAGGGCAGTAACCAGCACCAGGGTATGGATGTGCTCATTATAAGGTGGTGAGGTCTTTGATCTTCAGGTGTTTCTGCCCCAATTAAACTATCATTGGCTGAACAGTCCTTATCTGAAATGCTTGGGACCAGAAATGTTTCAGATTTTGAAATATCAGCATACACATAATGAAGTATTCTTGGGGATGGAATCAAGTTTGAACACAAAATCATGTGTTTCATATGTATCTTACACATGCCATGAAGGTCGTTTTATGTTTAGCATGTTTTGACTGCGACCTGAAATCATGCTGGTGCTCAGGAGTCCTCATCTTTGGGATTTTTCTTTAAAGTAGGGCTGCCCAGTTTACACAGAAGACATCCAGGCTCCCAGTCCCAACTGGGAGCTTACGTCCTACATTTGCCAGCGTACAACGTACCTTGTAGAGCAGCGGTGCAGCAGGCCCCTGGTCAAACAGGAGGACATGTGGCTTGTTCTCCAGCTGCCAGCCAGACAGGAATCGGATGTAATTCTTATTTGTGACCTTGAGTCAGAAATGGAAATAGAATGTTAGCTTCATGCTTAGTTGTTAAGGCCTGTCAAGAGATAAGCAAATTAGTATGTGGAGGATGAAGCTTGTAAAAGATTTTTTTAAAAAAGCAAACAAATGGGGCTGGAGAGATGGCTCAACAGCTAAGATCTCTTGTTGCTCTTGCAGAGGACCAGAGTTTGGTTCCCAGCACCCATATGAGACAGCTCACAACTGCCTGTAACTCCAGCTCCAGGGGATCTGATGCCCTCTTCCAGGCTCTGCAGGCACCGCACTCATGTACACACACACAGCCCCGCCCTGCCCCACCCCGATATACACACACATATTTTAAAAAATATTTTATTATTTTTATTTTATGTGTATGAGTGTTATGCCTGAATGTAAGTAAGCGCACCCGTGTCGGGCAATGCCTGCGGAGGACAGAAGAGGCTGTCGGATCCCCTGGAACTGGAGTTACTGGACAGCTGCTAGCTGCCATGTGGGTTCTGGGATTAGAACTCAGGTCTTCAAGAACAGTCATTGTTCTTAACCGCTGAGCCATCTCTCCAGCCCCAACACACACATATTTTTAAATGCAGATAACTACTCTTTTTGTCTTAATCTGACAAAGCCACAGGAAGAACGGAGGCACAGGCTTCATGTTTCAACTCTTTTTTTTTTTTTTTTTTTTTTTTTTTTTTGGTCTTTTTGAGACAGGGTCTCCCTGTAGCCCCAGCTTTCCTGGAACTCACTATGTAGACCAGGCTGGCCTTGAATTCACAGAGATCTGCCTGCCTCTGCCTCCCAAGTGCTGGGTTTGAAGGAGTGCACCACCATGCCTGACTCATGAATTAAATTTCTAACTATAATTTTCCAGGGGTTCAAAAAGTCTGATATTTTGTGCTGCACCCAGAATAACCCACAGGAAACCCAGTCCGCCTCACCCCCCTGCTCAGACCCCTGTGAAGCGTTCAGCGCCTTCAGGCCAGGCCCAAGTTCCAAAGGGCTGGGAGGTGCCCAAGGCCTCCAATGAGACCCTTAGTGCCCCAAGAGCCTCTTCCTGCCTGCCCACCAATGGCTTCTCACACACAGCAGGCCACTTCACATCCCCAGATTGCTGTCTGCTCCTCACTCCTTCCTTCTCTCCCTTTACCTAGCAAACCCAGGACAGGAGCTGCTGCTGGCCAGAAGCCTTTCCCAGTTCACAGGATGGGCTCCAAAATACAGGGTGAAGGTGTTACCACTTGCCGGGAACTACCTGAAATGTCCTCAACACTTAGGCATTCTTCACCTGTGTGGGTTCCTAGCATGACAAGCTCTCTGTACTGCAGGAGCCTTCGATGCCCTCTGGCCTTGTAAGCTAAACCAGTCAACATTTCTCTTGTGAAGAGAAATGTCACAACAGCACAGGCTGTCAAGGCCCTCCCTGTGGCTGTTAACAGAATGAATTATTTAAAGCTAATTAAGAGACCTTCCCCATTCACTCTGATCCCCACCCTAAGATAACTGAAAACAAACAAACAAAAAATGTCATTTAAAGGTAAAAATTAAAACACTGCACACTCTGCATCCGGCTTCTTCAGCTGAAGTTGCTCCTCACGAACTCATCCATGCTATTGTATTACTAAACTGTGTTTTTAACAGTCTCTATTTTTTTAATATTATTTTTATTTTGTGTATGTGTATATTGTCTGCATGTAGGTAAGTGCACCCATGTTGTGCAATGTCTGCAGAGGACGGAAGAGGCTGTCAGATCCCCTGGGACCAGAGTTACGGGCAGTTGTCAGCTGCCATGTGGGTGCTGGGATTCGAACCTGGGTCTTCTGCAAGAACAACCAGTGTTCTTAACTGCTGAGCTATCTCTCCACCCTACTAAACTCTTTTTTAAAGTTGCATTTATTTATTTTTTGTGTGTGTATGGGGTGTGTGTGTACAAGTCACAACATATATGTGGAGGTCAGAGGACAACCTTCAGGAATCAGTTCTCTCTTCCCACCATGTGGGTCCCAGGGATCAAACACAGGCTGGCAACAAACACCTTTACCTGCTGAGCGATCAATAAACTTTTAAAGGTCCAAAAATATTATTTGGTCTAATGAATCTGTTGTTTTCAAAAGATATGACCATTAAACATAAAACCAAATGCAATTTTTTTTTTTTTTGGTCTTTTTGAGACAGGGTCTCCCTGTAGCCCCAGCTGTCCTGGAACTCACTATGTAGACCAGGCTGGCCTTGAACTCACAGAGATCCACCTGCCTCTGCCTCCCAAGTGCTGGGATTAAAGGCATGCACCACCATGCCCGGCCCAAATGCAAGTTTTTTTAAAAAATGTAATCTGATTTGGTATTTTCACAAGACAGTATGTGCCCACGAGCGAATGCAAGAACCAGAAATCCTACCATGTGATCTAAATTTTTGTTGTTGTTTAGAAGACAGCCAGTGGCTTCAGGCTCAGATTCCTGTGATGGGGTGGGATCTGGTTATTAATAGCAGTGGATTCCACCTGCTTCAGTCTTCAGCCTCCCACAGGCTTCATTTAAATGATTTCTTGTGAGTAATTAGCTGGTATGTATGTTGGCTGCTCAAAGTGGAAGTCAGGCCTGAGAGGGTCACAAAGTTCTGGGTAGCCCATGGCCCAGGTTGTCCTTGAGAGACACTTACCTTCTCCACCAAGTTCCCTGGAAGAAGACTTTCCACAAACTGCCGTAGGTTCTCCCGGACGACTGCATTGTGGAAGAAGGAAACTTTCCCATTTACGATTCCTAGGATGGAGGGGGTGCTGTGTGCTCCCAGATGATGGGCCAGGCGTCTCTCATACCCAGCATGGACAACACCAATTCCCACACCTGAAAAGGGAAGAGCTTTATGAAGCCTTGAGACTACGTACGGCAGGAGGCGTGGGGCTGACAGGCTACTTCAGTGTGAAAGCTAAACCAGCCTGGCTGGAGAGAGCATTTTTTTCTAATGGATTGTTAGTATCTTTTCAATGTTGGAATTCTAGATTGGTATAGTATTTACAAAGAGTTACAAATCGTCAAATCTCTTTTGTTCTTTTGTTTTGAGGTAGGGGCTCACTATGTAGTTCTGGTTGGCTTGGAACTCACTATATAGACCAGGCTGGTCTCAAACTCGCAGAGATCCCCCTGCCTCTGCTTCTCAGATGCTGAGATTAAAGGGGTGCACCATCACGCCAGGCCCTCTTTATATCTTTTAGCCTGTTACTTTTAAAAAAAAATTTTAAAATTTTCTGGTCTTTTTTGAGACAGGGTCTCCCTGTAGCCCCAGCTGTCCTGGAACTCACTATGTAGACCAGACTGGCCTTGAACTCACAGAGATCTGCCTGCCTCTGCCTCCCGAATGCTAGGATTAAAGGTGTGCGCCACCACGCCCGGCTTTTTTTTTTTTTTTTTTAAATATTTATTTTTATTTTTTCTTATGTGTATACATGTATTGTCTGCATGTAGGTAAGTGCACCCATGTCGTGCAATGCCCCTGGAGGACAGAAGAGGCTGTTGGATCCCCTGGAACTGGATTTAAGAGACAGTTGTTAGCTGCCATGCAGGTGCTGGTATTTGAAATTGGGTCTTCTGCAAGAACAGCCCGTGTTCTTAACTGCTGAGCCATCTCTCCAGCCCTAGCCTGTTACTTCTAATTTTGGGAGACGATCATGAGGAAATACTTAAAAGGAAAAAAAGAACAGTCTATATACTGTTCCTACTCATAAACAAATAAATGCCCGGGACTGGTGAGATGGCTCAGTGGGTAAAGGTGCTTGTTACCAAGCCTTACAACTTGAGTTTGATCCCCAGGACCCACATAGTAGAAAGAAAGAACTGACTCCTTCAGATTGTCTTCTGACCTCTACATGTGTGATATGTATGATATGTGCCCATGTGCACACACACACATAATAAATAATAATAATAAAAAAAATAGAAGAGCTGGGCATGGTGGTGCACGCCTTTAATCCCAGCACTCGGATCTTTGTGAGTTTGAGGCCAGCCTGGTCTACATAGTGAGTTCCAGGACACCTTGGGGCTACAGGGAGACTCTGTCTCAAAAAGACACACACACACACATACACACACACAAAATAAATAAAAGAAACAAACACGTAGGAACAACCTAAGGGGCCAACAACTCAACAACAGTGAAACTACCACCACCATGACTTACCTACAGGAGAGAAGTCACAATACTGTCCCCGATGGGAACACGCTTCCCGTTTAGACCTATTACTTTATTGAGATACTAAAAACATACAAATTCTTGACTGGCAAAATGATTCAGCAGGAAATGCACTTGCCATACAAGCCTGACCACCTGAAGTCAATCCTTAGAACCCATGTAAAGGTGGAAGGAGAGGACCAATTCCCCAAAGTCGTCCTTTGATCTCCACATGTGTGCTACTGCATGTGCTCCTGTCCCACAATATTAAATAAAAAAAGTTTTCAATCCTTTAAAATGTGGAAGATCAGACTAGGGAAATGAGTCAGTGGGTAAATGTGCTTGCCACAAATGCCTGATGACCTGAGTTTGCGTTCCCAGAACCCCCACAAAAGTCTGCATGTGGTAGTTAGTGTATCTGTAATCCCAGCACTCCTATGGTGAGATGGGAGGCAGAGTCAGGAGAATTGCCCAGAAACTTGTAGGTCAGCTAGCCTGGAGTTTAAGGCCAAGAGAAAAAATACGGTGGGAGGCAAGACTGACTTCCAAAGTTTGTCCTGACATTCAAATGGCATGTGCATCCCACACTCACACACATCATTCACACATACACACACACACACACAGCATTCACAAACATACACACAAGAAAAAAACAAAAATTTTTTTTAAGATGTTAAAGAAATTGAGTTAAAATCATGCAAAAATTCACAGCCCATGTGACCTGCTTGTTTGGTACCTGTCTGGCTTGTTCCTTTTCTGCATTCATACATGTAACATGTACATACAAATAGATCGCAATCACCTGACAACTTAGTTTTCATCTAATATTCATTTCACTTAATAC
This sequence comes from Nannospalax galili, assembly GCF_000622305.1. Lineage (NCBI taxonomy): Eukaryota > Metazoa > Chordata > Mammalia > Rodentia > Spalacidae > Nannospalax > Nannospalax galili. The sequence continues at coordinate 1,160,971 of NW_008358999.1, forward strand.
CCAAATAATTTCTCTTGTTCTTTTATTTAATTAGAATGTCTAAAGGCCCAGTTGCTCTACTGAACACAAGATTAAAGTAGTCAACAAAGAAACATTTTCTCTTGGGTATCTGGTAGACTTCTCAAGCTTCTAAAACTGAGCTCCTGGTCTCCTCCCTGTTCTCCACCCCCGCCTCTGCCACTTCACATATGGCAGCTGCACTCTTCCCATCATGCAGCCCCAACAGAGGAGCCATCCTCTCGTCCCTCACACCCACATCCAATCTGCCAGCAACTCTTGCTGGCTCTCTCCTCAAAATATGTCCAAATGTACCACTTTCTATCACTCCCATAATCCTCCACCTCCTCTTTCTCTCCTCACCCCTCCTTGCTATGTAGCCAAGGATGGCCCTAACACCCTGATCCTTTAGTCTTCATTTTCCCAAATGTTGGGATTACAGATATGTGTCCACCACACACAGTTCCTCATCCCGCTTGGCCAGCTGCTCCTAAGTGGTCTTCCTTATCTGACAGCCAACTCTTCATACAGTGACTGGACAGTTCCTTCTAAATGAGTCACACTGTTCTTCTACCCAAACCCTGCAAAGATATACTCACTTTACTTGGAATAAAATGAGTGGTCTACAGAAAGGGCCAGGGTACTGTGTGGTGTGGTCTCTGATCACGTCTCCGCCTCCTCCTGTTCCTCCTCCTACTCAGCTTGCATGAGCCTCCAGCATTCTGTGAACCTGTAAGGATGCTACTGTCTCCATACCTTGTTCCTTGAACGATGACGCCTTCACTGCAAGCTTCGTGAGGCTTACATTGGCCATATTACAGCTGTGTTCCCCACACGCGGCACCCATGAAACCTGCTCGAGCTCCCTTTCTACAGAGCTGTTTCCACAGTGGTCCTGGGGAACTCAATCCAGAGCCTTAAGCACACTAAGCATGAGTTCTGCCACTGAGCTGTGGCCAACCTGTGTTCACTGTCCTTGAACACAGCCCCCACACTGGCTTTTCTGCTCATTATTACAGTCTGCCTTCCCCTTCTAGAATGAAGGCTCCAAGGAAGGCAGGAAACCATTCCCGCTGTCTGTAGTATCAGAAGAGCTGGCACTCAGCAGGAGCACACTGAAAATGGGCAGCTGGTCTACTTAACCAGCTTTGTCACACAATAAAGCTATGCAAGAGACGGGAAAAACCAAACTGCTTTTCCTAGTCTCACACGCATACACTCAACAATGTACTTGTGTGTGTGTGTGTGTGTGCGCGCGCGCGCGCGCGTGCGTATGTGTAGACCAGAGGTCAGCCTTGTGTGTCATTCCTCAGGTGCACCTTGTTTTGTGTGACAGGGTCTCTCTCTTGGCTTGGAACCTGCTGATTAGGTTGGGTTGGCTGGCCATCAAGCCTCAAGGATTCACCCGTCTCTGCCCTCCACCCATGGTACACGCCACTATATCTGGCTTTCTCTATGTGTATGTGCACTCACATGCATGCACATTCACCCATGTGTATGCATGTGGAAACCAGAGGCTGACATGCTGTGTCTTTATAGCACTCTCATCTAATTTTAGGTGGGGGAGGGTCTTTTTGAGACAGGGTCTCCCTGTAGTCTCAGCTGGCCTGCAACTCACTATATAGACAGGCTGGCCTTGATCTCAAGAGATCTGCCTGCCTTTGCCTCCTGAGTGCTGGGTTATGCCACTAGGCCTGGCTATTTCTTCTTTATTTTCTATTACCATGAGTGAAAGTATGCACGTGCCAAAGCAGAACACGGAGGTCAGTTCTTTCTTTCCACTTTGTGAGGCAGGGTATATCTTGCTGGCTAACTCGCCCAAGAACTTCTGGGTTTGTCTTCTGTCTTTACCTCCCAACTCAGAGTAGGAATGCTGGGATTACAGATGTGTACAACATCAGGCTTTTTAGGTGGGTTCTGGGGATTGAACCTACGGTATCAGGTTTGTACAACAAGTGCCTTTACCTGCAGAGCTATCCTGCCAGTCCTTCACCTTTTTATTTATTTACTTATTTATTTGTTTGCTAGTTAGTTAGTTAGTTAGTTAGTTAGTTAGTTAGTTTTTGGTCTTTTTGAGACAGGGTTTCCCTATAGCCCTAGCTGGCCTGGAATATGTAGACCTGGCTAGCCTTGAACTCACAGAGATCTGCCTGCCTCTGCCTCCTGAGTGCTGGGACTAAAGGCGTGTGCTACCACACCCAGCTTTTTTTTTCCCTTTCACCCCATTTTTAAAGACAGGCTCTTTCACTGACTCTGGAGCTCACCATTTTGGCTAGACTGGCTGGCCAACTAGCCCCGAAAAGATCCACCTCACCACCACTGGAGTTACAGATGTGCACCTCTGCCTAGACTTTTACATGGGTGCTGGGGATCTGAACTCAGGTCCTCATACTTGTACAGCAAGCACGTTATCAACTGAGCTATCTCCCCAGCCTACAATACCTCATTTCAGACACCAAGTGTGTATATGGGCTCCCTAGTCACTCAGAATTCCAGTTGGTGTCCTAGAATTGGATTCTTTTCTGATACTATCATGTCAGCTACCACAGGCTGGGGGCTCGGCCTCACCACGCTGCTCCCAGGCTGTAAACTGCACCTCTGACAAGTGGCAATCATTCAAGGTTGCTCCAACCTTTGCCTTGCGTTTGATTCCTCTGTACAGTGGCTCAGAGGATCAGGGAAACACTACTTATGTCCACCCAGTTATTTAAAGGAGACTACAAAGAATCCAGCCCAACCTAGATACTTCTCAACTAGGGGTTTTTATGAAGGCCTTACCATGTGGACATAATCAGCCTCCAGTTTCTCCTTCCTGGAAGGTGAGGATGGGGTGGAACTCCCAGGCTCCTACTTATGGCTTGGGATTGCTATGACCAGCCTCCATCCAGGAGCCCACCAAGAGTTACCTCTAGAAGAAGGGCACTCCTATCTCTGGAGATTCTAAGACATGAGAAGCTCTGTGACAATAACCAGGGCTCAGACCAAATACTAGGGCTGGAGAGAAGGCACAGCAGTCAAGGGCACTGGCTGTTCTTGCAGACGACCTGAGTTTGGTTCCCAGTGTACACACGGTGGCTCACAATCATCTGTAGCTCTAGTTCCGAGGGCTCTAATGCTCCCTCTGGCCGCCTCAGGCACCAGGCCTGCCTGTGGCACTCTCAGACACGAAGGCAAAACCCTCATATACATAAAATAAAATAAATCCTCAAAAAAGACCAAATATAGAACAGAAGATTCCTCAGTAACTGCTCAGGAATTGGGAACGAACACCACAATATACGAGTATTTCTTTATTCTTTTATTTTTTGGAATAGTTCCTCATGTAGCCCGTGTGGTCTCAAACTTGCTCCTCAACTGAGGCTGGCCTTGAACTCCTGATCCTTCTGCCTCTACCACCTATGTTCTGGGATTAAAGGTGTGCGCCATCATGCTTGACTATGCATTTCTCTTTTTCTATTTGCTTTTTTTGAGATAGGGTCTGCCGGTAGCCCCAGCTGTCTTGGAACTTGCTAGGTAGACAGGATGGCCTTGATCACCCAGAAATCCACCTGCCTCTACCTCCTGAGTACTGGAATTAAAGGTGTGTGCTATCACACCCACCTTGCATATTTCTTTGGTATTTTTTGAGACAGGGTCTCCCCTGTAGCCCCAGCTGACCTGGAACTCACTATGTAGACCAGGATAGCCATGTGCTCACAGAGATCTGCCTGCCTCTGCCTCCCAAGCACTGGGATTAAAGGCCTATGTTACTCCACTGGGCTCAACACTTCTTAATAACAGGTTGTTAAACCTTTGTCAAGATGAAAAAACAAAAAACAAATCAAGTTTCAAGGCATTCGAAGATCTTTTTGTAACAGAGTGAGTGGTGTATTCAGCTCAGTTCTTCACTAGGAACCCCTCATAATCTCTCCTAGCCAAACTCTCAGGACAATTTTAAGAACAGAAAGATAGGGGACGTTTCCCACTTATGTAGGAAGTCACGGTCACCACGATGTTATGTCTCTCGTGTGCCACATCGGAATCCTACCCTGGGTGGTTTCTTTCAAGGCTGTTCCATTGAGAGAAATGTTTACAGCAATTTTGCCGGTAACAAAGCTAGTCTGCAGACAAGGAAAGAGAGAAGGTCCGCTCTGCATCTGTAGTGCACATCTGTCTGCACTCATGCTTACCTTAAAGGCAAAAGGGACAGTAGCCACAGTGAGTGCAACAGTACAATAGTTAATTGACTCACATTTTTCCTGGCTCAGACTACTTCCCTTTTGGTTACATGTTCCAGAATACAGCAAAGCAAACCATTAGAAATGATCATTTCTATAGGTTGAAATGGTAGGTTAGGGTGAATATATTTTCATGTGGTCCAAGATAGTAAGTTGGTAAATGATTGCTTTGGTGTATCAGTAATGTGTTGCAGCCTAAACAAATTACTATGACTTTCCCAAGGCTCCACCCTAACATCAGGGAGTATTTTACGCTTTGGAGAACCTGACTCAAAGGCATACTTGACCAAGCACGATGACTCTGAGGGGCATGAGGTAACCACGTGATGGGCACATTTCATAGGGAATATTTTCCTGTTAACAAGCTGGCAGCAAAACTTCCAAAATTATATATGCAAGCACAACTTGAAACTGAATGCTTTTCTGTATTATTTCCTGAGCGCATATTATGGAGACCAACAAAATTAGTTTTTAGAAATGAGTCCTTTACTGTGAGGTTAGTATTTATTTTCTCTTTCTGTATTATGTATAAAAATAAATTAAGCTCAAATCTTGCTCAGCTTGCTGGAAACTTGGCTTTAAATTATAGATACTGCATAAAGATACAAATGAATCATTAGCATTGGGTGTGGTGCCTGGAACTTTACATACACCCTCCTTCCATACACTCACAGCCAGCTTGCAGGGAGAGTGCTGTTGTCTCACTGATGGGAGAGAGGGCGCTGCTGGGAAAGGGAGAAGTACCTCTCCTAACACTCCTGGGTGTGGTGCCTGGAACTTTACATACACCCTCCTTCCGTACACTCACAGCCAGCTTGCAGGGAGAGTGCTGTTGTCTCACCGATGGGAGAGAGGGCGCTGCTGGGAAAGGGAGAAGTACCTCTCCTAACACTCAGGCTGGGAAAATGGCCATAATGACTCAGGGTGACTTGGGGGGCTCTGGGTGACAGTGAGTGACACG
>NW_008358999.1:1166539-1175829 GCF_000622305.1 Nannospalax galili
AACTGAAGAGTTCTAGCTTATTTGTAGAACAAAGAAAGTGGATTAGGGTCAGCAGACCAAGGCCCAGGAACTTTCCCTGGAATGTGAGCCAGTGCCCACGGAGCAGAAACCATCAGGCAAAGGTTTCATTTTGTTTCATTTCATACATGGGGAAACTAAGACCCACAGAGAAGAAAGTGACTCCTCAGCCCACACTCCACCCCAATTCCTCAACCCACTGACCCTGAGCACTAACACTTTATGATCAGATTAAGCAGAAAGGGGTCAGAGAAAAGGCCTTGCTGTATACTGGCCACACATTCTATGCCTTCCCACACTGGGCAAACTCATCCCATCCCCCAGATCCCAGAGATGGGAAGAGAAGGCAGGATGAAGGACAACCAATGCCCAGCGGCCGCACGCTTCAGGAGGTAAGTGTTGGGCCACACTCTAGTCTCATCTCTAACCACTCTGGTCCTAAACAAGAAGACAGGGACCAACGTTCAGGATTCTTAAAGCAAGTGAGTAAAACCACTCATATGTTCTTGTCTGGATACAGCAGGATCCAGATAACAGATGGATAGGCCCAGAATTCAACAGAGCTCAGGGAGCAAAACAAGAATGCTTTTTGGAGCTAGGGATCTAACCCAGTGTCTCAGGAATGACCATATACAGACAAGTGTGCTACTGCTGAGCTACACCTCAGCCACTGACTAGCTAAAAGAAAGGCAATAAACTGGGCACAGTGGTAATCCTAGCATTTGGGAGGCAGAAGCAGGAAGGTCAGGAGTTCAAGGTTATCTTGGGACTCTGTCTCAAAATAAAGAAATGAATGACTGAATAAACAAAATCAAGTATATGTGACTTCTTTAAAAAGCATCATTTGCTGAGCATGGTGGCACATGCCTTTAGTCCCAGCACTTGGGGGAGCCAGCTGGGGCTACAGGGAGACCCTGTCTCATAAAAGACTAGAAAAATAAAAAATCTGAACTCTAACGAAAAATGGTGAGCTCTTTGAGGAACTGTCTGGTGATACTTCACTCAGACAAGAAACAGCCAGGGACCCTGTCCTGATCTTATCTCAATGTTACCAAATTGTAACCAAGTAGAACCCAGCTGACAAGAATTATCACCAGGGAGCTGGGAATATAGCTCAGTGGTAGAGGACGTGCCTGGCATGCATGAGGTTAGAGTTCAATCCCCAGAGCCACATGGTCACAGGGAACTGTAGTCCCAGCTATTCAGGAGGCTGAGGCAGGAGAATCCTGATAGGCCTGGAGTTTGCAGCTAGCCTGGGGAATAAAGTGATACTGTTTCAACAGCATCAAAAAGAATCTCAATGTCCCAAAGGAAAACACGGCTATAAATTTAACTGAATACATCTGGTCACAACCTGTTTTCCATGGTATTTGTGGAGAGGTTAGGGGATGGATGAATACAATGTCAGTTCTATGGATGCTAATTCTAGCTTCTTTATCTTTATTGTTTTGGATCCCAATTTACTACAAATATCAGTACAACAACCCCAAAGAACAGTAAGGTCTTTAAATCATCAAGGGTTTAAGGGCATCTAGAGTTGGAGTGGCACCGTGGTTCTACGTGCACACTGACAGTAAGTAGCCAGACCATCTGGGTTGGACTCCCAGAACTGTCAAACACCAACTGTGACCTTGGACAAGACACCAAAAATGAATGACTTACCTATAAAAAGGACATCAATGGTCTACCTGCCCTACAGAATTACTGCTTAATACTAGTAGCACTGTTAATGGCACTCGGCAGTGGTAAACTCAGTAAATCTAAGCTACCATTACAATTATACCTGTATCATTTCACACCGGATGCCTACATTCTAGCTGGCATTTCAAACCACTCCCCCAGTTTAGCTCTTGCCCACTGTGATCCCTGCCACTCACAGCTCAAGTGCAGGGTCGCTCTGGACCCTCTCCTCCTCTCCTCCTCTCCTCTCCTTTTGGACATGCAAATGGTTCCAGAAGCTAGGTCCCTCCAGGACTCCTGAAAGGCCCTGTCTACCCATCTACCTTGCTCTGTTCTGGCTGCCCTAGTTCAGGCCAGTGGTGCCAGCCTGGCAACCTCCCTGCCCTCTTCAATCTGCCTCTCACGAGGCATTGCCAGTCAGCTTTCTGGAGTAGGGAGCTGTTGGGTCACTTCCCCATGAATAACTTTTCTTGGCCCTCTTAAATACCAGAGCATAGCCCAGTTTCCCTGGCCTGGACTTGAAGGCTGCTTCCTCCCTGGCAGGCTCTCCCTGCTTCCTCTTCTCTGGCGCACACAGCTCCCTGGCCACAGACGGTCTGCGGCACGCTTTGCCTGTGGCTGTGATGGCTACCCCTGGCTTTCCTGCCCTGCCGACTTCTCCTCCTCTGAAGGCTCTGCTCAAAACTAGTTAAAAGTTGCGTCTTGTTGTTGGTGAATTGAAGAAAGTGGGCTTACACGTAAGAGAGGATTCCCAAAAGGGTTTATAAAATAGGGACTTGAAAATTTACTTTGGACCTGAGGGACTATTGGCAATTGATGGCTGCTGGGAAGGAGAGTCAGTTTTGTTCAAGGTGAGATTTGGGGAAGCTGACCAGGCTTGAGTGAATGAACCCACATGGAAGGGCATCTGGGGACACAAACCTGACTCTATAGGCCTTAATGTATATGTCAGAGTATAGGAAATTTGGTGGAGGGCTAGCAAGGGGGGGTGCAGATATGGAGGGAATCTAAATGTGATCAAAATATATTGTATGAAATTCACAAAAATTCAATAAAAAATTAAATCAAATTTTAAAAAATTACTTTAGGGCTAAGGAGATGGTTCAGTGGGTAAAAGGTGCTTACTGCCAAGCCTGAGGACCTGGGTTCAATCACTGGGACCCACAGAGTAGAGAGAACTGACTTCTGTAAGTTGTCCTCTAATTTCTACAGGCACGTTGTGGCACTTGGGTCCACACACATACACAAATATACACACACAATAAAACATTAACATAAATTTTTTTTTTAACATGACTTTAAAAATTTACTTTGGTAAGCCAGAAAACTCAGTTAATCAGGAATCCTGTAAAGTTAATTTACTAAAGTACTTAAACACCAGCACTGAGCACCCTTCTCGTTTAATCTTCCTAATGATGCGTTGGTTTGCCCTTGTTGCTCCTCCTGCTTTTGAGGTAAAGAAAGCTGAGTTAAAGGCCAAGGATGTGGCTCAGCCTATTCTCGTATGCTCAAAGTTCTGAGTTCAACCTACCAGTGCCAAAGAGAAAACTTGGATTAAGTAACCTGTCCAAAGGATACAAATGAGAGCTGAGATTTGAGCACTGGCTTACTTGAGCCCCAAGCTATCAGCTGTAATCACTATCCTCTGCTGCCTCCTATCATGTATGCGTGCCTAATATGTTTAATGTAATGTAGGGGACTGGAGACATGGTTCAGAGTTAAGAGCACTTGCTGCTCTTGCAGAGGACTGCAGTTCAATTCCTAGCACCCACATCATGTGGCTCACAACTGCTGGTAAGTCCCATTCCAGGGGATCCAATGCCTTCTTCTTGCCTCTGCAGGCACCCCCCTCACATGTGCACATACACACATGTATACATGTACACAGACAGACACACACACACACACACACACACACACACTGGTGAGATGGTTTGGTGAGTAAACGCACTTGCCACTGCTGTGCCTGCTGACTTAAGCTCGCTCCCTGAACACACACGATAGAAACAGAGAACCAACTCTGGAAAGTTATCGTCTGGCCTCCACATGTGTACCATGGCACACATTCATGCATGTGCACACATATACACAATTTACAATGTAAATAATAGTTATAATAAATAAAATGCATACATTGGGGCAGGAGAGATGGCTCAGTGGTTAAGGGCACTGACTGCTCTTGCAGAAGACCCGGGTTCAATTCCCAGCACCCACATGGCAGCTAAAAAACATCTGTAACTCAAGTTCCAGGGGATCTGGCACCTTCTTCTGACCTCCACGGGCATTGCATGACACGAATGCACTTATACACACGCAGGCAATATACTCATACACATTAAAAACAAACAACCCCCCCCCAAACCCCTGGATATAGAGATTTAGCATCCATGCTGCTCCCAGATCCTTTTCGCTACACCATGTGAACGTGGCTTAAGACTGCTTTGTGACACAGAAGCTACTCAAGTCAGTGCTTTCGGCCTCCCAACTCTCCTTCATCACGCACCAGCAGCACAGAGCTGCTGACCACCTCTGGCACGTCAGACACCAAGCTGAACTTCCTTTCAGCTGTTTCCAAGAGCAATTTCATCCAGGGTCAGGAAAGCATTCCCCAACCTTGAGTACCTGAGTGATTCCGAACAGCAGACCAAAGACTTGATTTAGAATAAATGAGCCAACGATTTCCAGCAGTGGCCTCTTTTCAGAGAAATCTGACCTTTTGGTCTCTAGGCTCATTTGTCCCTTTTTAATTACTTAAGAATAGTCTCCTCATGGCTGTGACAAAATTTTAATTCAGTAACATCAACACTGAGGAGTTACTGAAATAAATATCCTGGAATCACTAGAATTTTCTTGGTGCAAAGTTGGTTAATATGGATGAAGGCCAGGCGAAGCTATTTTTCACACAGGTACCCATGACCATTACAGTGTTATGGTCTCAGTGTTTGTGTCCTCTCCCCATAAGTCTATGTATTGAAGCCCTGATCCCCAGTTGAGGGTATCTAGAGAGCAGCATTCAGGGGGTAACTTGGTCATGATGGGGGTTCTGGGGATTGAATTTGGGTCATCAACTTGATCAGATAGTACATTTACTCACTGAGCCATCTCCACAGCCCTTGACTTTTTTATTTTTTTAATTTATTATTTTTATTTTTATGTGTATAAGTGTTATGCCTACATGTAGGTAAGTGCACCAGTGTTGTGCAATGCCAGTGGAGGACAAACGAGGCTGTTGGATCCCCTGGAAATGGAGTTAGGGACAGCTGTTAGCTGCCATGTGGGTGTTAGGATTTGAACCTGGGTCTTTTGAACACTGCAAGAACAGTGTTCTTAACGGCTGAGCCATCTCTCCAGCCCAGCCCTTGACTTTTGAAACTGTATCTTATATTGTCTCTGTAGCCCAAGCTGTCCTAGAGCTCAGCACGTAGCCCAGGATGGACTTGCTTTTAACCCCGAGTGCTGAGGCTCAAACCTGTTTTCTAAGCCCCAGGCTGTGGCATATGTTTATGGTAGCCCCAGCAAATTACTAGGCCACAGATACCATGTATCTGCTATCCCCAATGGTGTTAAAGTGGATGCTTGATGGTGGCTTTAGGCAGCCAATGATTTTCCAGTTTCTCAATTGTATTATCAGCTTTCCAACAATGGACTTGGATACTATACAGATAAAGCTTCAAATCAAGCAAGCAAAGAGGAAGTGGTGAGCCACCAAGATGGCTCAGTGGGTAGAGACACTTGCCACATAAGCCAAACAACCTGAGTTTGATCCACATAAAGGTGGAAGGAGAAAACCAAGTCCACAAAGTTGTTCTCTGATCTCTATACATGCACTGTGGCATATGGCCCCCCCCCCATGTCTCTCAGACTCACACCTACTCACAATAAATACAACTAAAAAAAATATTTTAAGGGGACTGGAGAAATGGTTCAGCGGTTAAGAGCACTGGCTATTTTTGCAAAGGACCCAGATTCGATCCCCAGCACCCAGATGGCAGCTAACAACTATTCCTAACTCCAGTTCCAGGGGATTCAACACTCTCTTCTGACTTCCTTGGGCACTGAACCACACAGGTGCACTTACATACATGTAGGCAATACACTCATACACACAAAATAAAAATAGCAAATAAAATAAAAAATATTTTTAAAGGAAAGTGGTTTATACATTTTCTCTATGGAAATGTCCCTGGAAAGTACCAATCACCATGGACTTGGGAAAAGAAAGCACATGGACCATTCCTTTTCCCTAACACTCTATCAAATTTAAGAAGGAAAACTGTCATGTTCTTCTGTATAAATGTCTCCTAATGAAAAATGACTTGGAGAGATTGCTCAGCAGTTAAGAGCACTGACTGCTCTTTCAGAGGGCCCAGGTTCAATTCCTAGCATCCACATGGCGGCTAACAACCATCCTTAACTTCAGTTCCAGGGGAATCTATCGCTCTCTTCTGACCTCCAAGGGCATTGCATGACATGGGTGCACTTACATTTATGTAAGCAATACACTCACACCCATTAAATAAAAGTAACAAATAAAATATTTTTTAAAACCCCCAAACTCACCTAGGCCTTCCAGCTCCTGGACTACTTCTTTCCAAACAGGCTCGATGTGGATACAGCTGAAGCACCAATCTGACGTGATCTTGATGAGGTAGGGTTTCCTGAAGCTATCTGGAACCACTTCATTCACATAGTGTGAAAAGTGCAATAAATACTTTTCATCGATTGAGTCCCGCCGCTCCGAATTGAAAGGGAAGTGGAAGAAAGATTCATCAAAGTAAAAGTTTTCGTGGAAGTGGCGGAAGCGATACTCTCGCTGCTGTGGCTTCTGGTAGCCCTGGCTCTCCCCAGCATCGCCGTAGTGATCATAGTTGCTTCTCTTTTCTTCATTGGAAAGAATCTGAAAAGCAGGAAAATTAGGAAGCTAAACAACAAAGTGTTTTTTTTTTTTTTGCGGTGCTGAAGATTGAACCCTGGCCTTGTACATGCCAGGCACACCTTCTACCATGGAGCCACAGCCTCAGCCTAAATGACTTTTCTGTAAGTAGCTTGAAAGACAAATGCAGGGGAGATGGAGAAGAAGATGGAGAGGGGGAAGGAGGGGGATGGGGCATGGAGGGGAGAAGGAGGAGGGGGGAAGGGGAAAAAGGGGGAGCGAGAGGAGGAGGCGGGGAGAGAACTATGACCTCACTGATTATCCTAAATGAAGCTGATATGGATACTAAGAAACCTTTCTCTCAAAAGAAACATCATGGGTTGGAGATGGCCAAGCCTGATGATCTGATTTCCACCCCCAGAATCCACAAGGTGGAAGGAAAGAACTGACTCCTGCAAGTTGTCCTCTGACCTCTACATGTGTGCCATGGCATGTGTGTGCACAAGCATGTGTATACATGCACATACATGCATGCAAATGTGTACAAACACACACGCACACGCACACAAAAACACAATCCCCAAACATAAACCCAAATATCTCACTTGTTTAGATATTCACGCTCATGTTGACATTAAAGTGTCAACCATCACTGTTAAGCACTTTAGTGAACAAATGAAACAAATAAATAATCAACAAGAGCCAACACAACAATGGTCACCAGGATTCGATCACAAGAAAATTAATCTGGCACATTTGGAGTTGGATTCATTTGAACCAAGGTGTGGTAAGCCAGAGTCCAGTGCCTTGTATGCGAATTGTCTTTTGGTTTTAGGGTTTTTGTTTTGTTTTGTTTTACATTTACTTATAGTGTGTACCTGTGTATGTGTGTGTATGTGCATATGCATGTTGGCACTTAAGTGTCATAGCACGTGTGTAGAGGTCAGAGGACAACTTGCAAGAGTCAATTCTCTCCTTCCACCAGCTTTTACTGAACTCTAACTTTGACTGAAATTTGAGAATTCATGTACATGCTAAGCACAGTCTGCTCAGGAACATCACCCCAACAAACCAGGAAATCACCCCAACAAACCAGGAACATCACCCCAACAAACCAGGCTGCCGGGGTCTCACTGGTTGTGCACATTCTAGACCAAGCTACTGAAGCTGACAAATTGGGAGAATTACCAAAAATCTTGTGTTTAGAGGTATTTGTTATTTTTTCTTTCTTTTTTTTCGGAGCTGAGGACCAAACCCAGGGACTTGTGCTTGCTAGGCAAGCGCTCTACCACTGAGCTAAATCCCCAACCCCAGGTTTAGAGGTATTTGTAACCTTGTGTAACCAGGCAAATTGATGTGGGATTCTTAATGTTAGGGCTCTGAACGCATAACAGACACACGTTCTGGGTACTTTCACAACTCTGACTAGGGCCATGTTTTCCAGGAGCTGAGACGTTAGGTACTTGCTTCAACATGCTGGATGTGACCAAAGATATTTTCTCTAACATCATGATGAAACTGGGTCAGGGGGCAGGGAATGTGTCCTGCCTGAGGGACATTATAGAAATGATCACCTATGGCCCTCTTTCTTTTTGCATGTGTATGTCTGTGCTATGCATGTATACGTGTATCTGTGTTTGCATGTGTGTGCAGGTAGGTGTAAAAGACCAAGGTCGATGTCAGGAGGCTTGCTCTATTGCTCTCCACCTTATTGACTGAGGCACAACCCAGAGCTTTCCAGTAGGGATGTCTAACTTGTCCTAGGGATCCCCGATCTCTGTCTTCTGGGTGACAGAATTACAGGTAGGCCATCACACCCACCTGGCATTCAGGTGGGTTCTGGGGACTGAACACTAGTCCTCATGCGTGCTGTTTCCCCTATGGCCTGTCTCCTAAGAGCTAACAGAGACATCACAGCTGAGACACGGTACCTCGTAAGCCTTGCTAATCTGAATGAACTTGTCTTCTGCTCCGGGATCTTTGTTTTTGTCCGGATGCCTGGAACACAGATGGCAGACAGTGAGATGGGACTTAATTCTTGGTGCACAATCATTTTATATCCTTGAACACACAGCTTACTATGTCAGGCACAAGGGGAAGGTAGTTGTGTTAGGACAGGTGCCTAAACTAAATGGTGGGTGCCATCAGTTGCAGCGTATGGCTGTAATAAATGAAACTCTGATTAGGTGACTTCTTCCCAAAGCACCATGGCTGGGCACATTCTCAAAGCACCAGAGCACACCACCATGAGTCACTGAGGAGAGGTGGCACATGAGTACGCCTTCACCCTGATCCCAAGCATTGCTCACAGGCTTCAGGCTTGTCCCGGGATAGGAGCATTCTCTACTCCCTCCCTGTCAGGTTGACCTTGATGCAGGTGTTTTTGTTGTTGTTTTTGACAACACAGGCAGTGGGTGCAGGAAATAGGTGTTCAGAGGCAGAGTCAGTCTATAATGACCGAGTTTCCCAAATCTTGCTGCTCGCTCTCGAATCAGAACACTACTGTGCACCACTGCTCTGCTGATCCCATTCTACCTGTCTACTTTTACCTACAAATTGGTAATGATTTCAAGGTTACATCTTTAAGCTGTGAAAAAAACATCTATAGTACATGCAAAATTATCCAACTAGTTTTAGAGCCAGTTACCATCTGCTGTCTCCATCCTGAGGTCAAATATTACTCTGCATCTTTCCATGTTTAGACCAATTTTAGCTTTTG
>NW_008358999.1:1175970-1228817 GCF_000622305.1 Nannospalax galili
ATATGAGGGAGGGAGGGAGGGTAGAGAAGAGAGAAGGGTCTCATGGAGCCTGGGCTGGCCTTGAGCTTGCTTTGTAGCCAAGGCTGGCTTTAAACTCTTCCTGATCCAACTGCCTCTACCTTCCAAGTGTTGGAGAATTCTAGGTCCTGGAGAGCAGGGGCTAGCTCTGCCTCTGGTTACCCATTAAGACCTAAATCAGTGTTTCATACAGACTTACATTCATTTAATTAAGAGACTCTGTGAGTCAGAATCTCGCTATGTAGCCTAGGCTGACCTCAAGCTCCCCATCCGTCTGCTTCAGAAATACCTGGGCTGGGATCACATACGTGTCCTACCATGCCTGGCCACATTTGTGCTTTATGTAATCACTTCTGCTAATCTCTACCAAATTTCCTTTAGCCAGGGATCTGGAGAGAAAAACAACTCATGGGGAAGTAGCCTCCTGAAGACACTGAAAGTGCATTGAGACTTAAAAAAATCTCCAGGTGGGCTGGAGAGACGACTCAGCGGTTCAGAGCACTGACTGCTCTTGCAGAGGACCCGGGTTCAATTCCCAGCCCTCACATGGAGGCTACAAACCATCCTTAACTCCAGTTCCAGGGGAATCTGAAGTCCTCTTCTGAACTCCGAGGCACTGCACGACACGGGTGTGTGTACTCACATACATGCAGACAATACATTCATACACATAAAAAATAATAAATAGCCGGGCATGGTGATGCACGCCTTTAATCCCAGCATTAGGGAGGCAGAAGCAGGTGGATCTCTGAGCTCAAGGCCAGCCTGGTCTACATAGTGAGTTCCAGAGCACCTGGGGCTACAGGGAGACCCTGTCTCAAAAAGACCAAAAAAAAAGAAAACATAATAATAAATAACATACAATTAAAAAAAACTCTAGGTTAATGAACTTTTGTTTTGAAATATCTCATTTTTATTTTATGTGTATGAATGTATTGTGTGCATCTGTGTCATACAATGCCCGCAGAGTCAGAAGAGAGCATCAGATCCCCTGGAACTGGGGTTACAGACAGCTGTTAGCCACAATGTGGGTGCTGGGAATCGAACCCAGGTCCTCTGCAAGAGCAGCCAGTGCTCTTAACTGAACCAGCTCTCCAGCCCTTCCCCTGTTTCTTGTGTAAAATATAGCCCCAAGTTGCCAGGTCCACCTCTCTCTGCAGATGTCCTGATTCTTGATGGATGCTCATAATAAATCTGGGGGAGCTATAGATCCTGAAGACACCAATTCTTCCATGTCACTGAAAGGAAACTATGTGGGTGCTGGGAACCAAACCTGGGTCCTCTGCAAGAGCATTCAGTGCTCTTAACCACTGAGCCATCTCTCCAACCCCTGAATTCTTGCTATAAATATTAGTGAGATTAAAAAAAAGTCTCGGGGCTGGAGAGATGGCTCAGCAGTTAAGAGCATTGATTGCTCTTGCAGAGGACCTGGGTTTGATTCCCAGGACCCACATGGCGGCTAGGAACGGTCCTTGACTCCAGTTCCAGGGGCATCTGATGCCCTCTTCTGACCTCCGCGGAACTGTACGACACGGATGCACTCACATACACACAGGCAATACACTCATACACATAAAATAAAAATTAAAAAAAAAAAGTCTCAGGTAGGCACAGTGAATTAAGGAGGAGAGGAGGCGGCTCTAAAGCATGTTTCTAGATGACTCAAAAAAAAGTGATTTTAGCTGGGCGTGGAGGCAGAAGCAGGCCGATTTCTGTGAGTTCGAGGCCAGCCTGGTCTACATAATGAGTTCCAGGACAGCTGGGGCTACAGGAAGACCCTATATGAAAAAAAAAAAAAAAAAAAGGGCTTTTAATATTCAAAATTAGGTTCAAGGATGAATATAAAAATGATGATTTAGGGGCTGGAGAGATGGCTCAGCGGTTAAGAGCACTGATTCTTCTTGCAGAAAACCCGGGTTTGAAACCCAGCACCCACATGGCAGCTAATAACCATAACTCCAGTTCCAGAGGATCCAACAGCCTCTTCTGTCCTCCGCGGGCATTGCAGGACACAGGTGCACTTACCTACATGCAGGCAATACATGCATACACATAAAATAATAAATAAAAATTAAAAAATATATTAAAAACCCCAACAACGATGATGTAACATTCAAAGAACAGTACAGGGCAGCAAGGGGAGGAAGAGGGTTTTCAGGAGACTGAGGTGGAGTCTGGGTAGGAGATGGGACAGCAGCTACACCGAATCAAGGGAAGCAGAGGATAGTGTCAGCTGATGAGGAGCTTCCTAGAGGTGGGGAGATCGCACGAGGCTGAGAACAGGATGAGGCTAAGCTCAGACCTAGGAAATCACAGGCCATCTTATCTTCAGGGAAGATGAAATGAATTCACGAGCTGCCACACGACAGGTGAACTTTCCATTTAAAAGTGAAGAACATATTGTGCATGGGATCTGTTGTCTAGCGTGACCTCCCAAGGAATAGAAATGAAGGCAGAAAAAAGAAATTTCAGCAAAGAATGAGCCAGACCGATGCGCTTCGGCCGAGCCAACCATGCCATACAAATCTGCTCCTCCTGGGTGTCAGGTAGTTGCTCTACTAACATGGAAAAGACAAAAACCACCCCAATCAGACTTAGTTACTGGGGGTGAAATACAGTTCTCCTGACTAGATAAAAGCCATTACAGCTGGGCAAAAAACAAACAAAAACAAAGCCATTACAAATGGTTTCACCAAGCAAGTGAATTCTTGGTGAATTCTAAGAAACATCTAGGAAAACACCTGGTAAAATACAGTCCAACATATAACCAATTTCCCTTCCTACAGTTCATGCTGAGAAATACAAGGAAATACTGCTACTGACAGTGTTTATATGAAACAATTATGAGAAATCAACTATGGCATATGATAAAGCATCACCAGTCACAAAAGCAGGAACAATAGCATGCTGGAAATATGCAGGTAAGATAAAAGTGTAAATTTCCACAGAGGACACCATGCATTTCTATGGGTATGAGTTACTCCTGGAGAGAAATCTACCAGGAGGCGAAGGCTATGAGTCATTTAATTCACCTCAGAACACCTCTTTAAGCTCTGGAAGACAGAAAAGTCAAAGCTGTATCTTTGTAGTCCCATACCCTTAAGCTATCATTCTGCCCTGAAACTACTGCCAAAGGCTATATACCTGTCCAAAAGAATGCAGTCAGTTTATGAACTAACTGCAGATTTAGCTATTTTGCTTAAACATAAAGAGGCAAGAGTCTGAAGGGTTATTGAAAGCCAGCTTGGCATAGAGTCCCTGGAAAGAGGCCAGGCATTATTAGAGACTATCTTTTTAGTATCCAATTCTGGATTTCTCACAATACAATTAGAGCCGAAAACATTTATTAAAACACTATAAATTACCTTTTATCCTTATTGCAACAAGTTTTAAAACCATGCTGCATCCATTCACTGAGAGAGAATGGTGCCAGCCTGAGCCACCCACATACTGCACAGTCATCTGCTTCAGGCAGCTCTGTGGCTGCCCAACTTGTCCCCCCCTCCCCGACACAAGCACCAACCCATTCAACCTTGCTTATGCCCAGATGGGCACCTTGATTGAAAAGAAAAAAAAAAAAAATCAATATAAACTCATTGCTGGTACATAAGAACAAACTACGGAACCCAGCAGTCATACAGGTTAACCAACACAGGTTCACCAATTGAGCTTTGATCTTCCCATTTGTAAAGCAAGTTCAAGCAACTCTTTCACAGGCTAATCAGGTTTCAATGAGATCAACACATAGAAACTGGAGGTTAGCATGCAGCAGGTGCTCAATGATGGCACCTATCACAATTATTTTTTCCACTACCCTTGGTTGGTTTAAGCCAGCTCCAAGTTATGTCTTTTCCATACTTTCTCTCCCTGAAGCTACTTAACTCAATTCTTCTGGTGTCTCCCCCAATTTTTTTTTTTTTTTTTTTTTGTCTTTTTTTTGAGACAGGGTCTCCCTGTAGCCCCAGCTGGCCTGGAACTCATGAATGTAGACCAGGCTGGCCTCAAACTCACAAAGATCTGCCTGCCTCTGCCTCCCAAGTGCTGGGATTAAAGGCATGCACCACCATGCCCAGCTACCCCAAAATATGTTTAACATTTACTGTGCCTGTTAATTACAACTCTGATAACTATAGGTAAAATTGTGGCATTTGTCTATGATTAAAAAAAATTACCTTAGTTTTAATTGTGCCCTTGGAGGCCAGAGGCTTCAGATCTCTCAGAATTGGGGTTGTAGGTGATTGAGAGTTGCCTGATGTGAGTGCTGAGAACTGAACTTGGGACTTCTGAACGAGCAGCACTCGCTCAACTGTGAGTCACCTCTCCAGCCCCCTCTAAGACTTTTTAAAAAGTAATGCACTTGGTTCCTGAATCTCCTTTTCAAATTGAAGGCAAAAAGCTATTATTCTAAACTTTTTTAAATCTTAAAAATTAATAATTTACAGAGTAAAACTATAAGGCTCCCTATAGCATTTATACTCATAAATAAATACTTTATATTTGCTGTATAGTTCTAGCTGGCCTGGAGCTTGCTATGTAGACCAGGCTGGCCTCAAACTTGGGACAATCATCCTGCCTCTGCACCCCAAGTGCTGAGATTATAAGTATGGGCTACTATGGCCAGTTTGATCACATTTTAAAAAAAAATTAAAGCTACTTCTTATTTTAACATTAAATACGCTAACAGTATCTAAGGCAATGTTGTAAGCCATAGTATTCTGGAGGGGGATCAAAGTAAACATAGACTTTGGATCTTATTAAAAATGACAGAACATAAACATTAGCTGTACACAAATATTCTAGACAGAGAGACATATATACTGAGCATAGAAACAGATAAAGGTTGTAATTGAGGCTCCACCCTCCTGCTGACTACTTAGCCTATATTAACTTTCTGTTCGTTTCACCTACCATTCACGGGCGAGCTTCTTGTAAGCCTTTTTAATGTCAGCCTGACTGGCTGTTCGGCTGACCCCTAGGACTCTGTATGGGTCAAAATCCAACGCAGACAGAATTTGCAGGATCAGAACCAGAACTATCAAGAATTGCCAGGAAATGCTCACTTTTTTCACTTCCATTTTGCTTCCTTTCCAGAGCTGAAATGATTGAAGAGGAAGTTTAAGTTTCAGAGGTAGAAACCTGGACAGTCTTGCTTTTTTTTAGGTAAGGGTATAAGATATATAGATGAAAAATCAAAACAAAAGGTTTTAAGGAAAAGTGTTGATCTATTAGACCCTATATTTTAAAATAGAATTTTAAAAACTTCACTAGTACTTTTGAATATCACAAATAAGAACTTTGTGTGTGTGTGTGCGTGTGTGTGGTCTTTTTGAGAGAGGGTCTCCCTGTAGCCCCAGCTGACCTGGAATTTACTATGTAGACCAGGCTGGCCTTGAAGTCACAAAGATCCGCCTGCCTCTCAAGTGCTGGGACTAAAGGCGTGCACCACCACGGTGGGCACAGATAAGAACCATTACAGATGAAAAGTTGACAGACAAGAATTAACATCAATATTCAGAATCACTGGATTAGAAAAGCTTTTTTCAATGACTACAAGTGAACAGGATGAAGAAATAGTAAATGACTTTGTATAATCAGGGAGGCTAGACCTCCAACACAGTCCCATCTAGTCTGACGACAAACTTCAAATAAGCGGCTTCAGAACACTTCACTGAGACCCTATTACATAAACACTTGAAATCATAAAATTTACCATGTGCTAAACTACAGTCTAGAATCATTGTGGTATTCCTGGACTCTGAATAAATGTGAAAGTGAAAGTCTTTAACAGAAGCTGTGCAGTATGACTTAGCATGCCTTTCTTCCCTTATTCCTGCTGCCATGTTCATTCAAACAGGAATATGAGACGCTGCTCTTTAATCCAAATAGTAATTTTACTTATTTCTAACAGAAACTAGGTAAGAAAAAGTGGTGAGATAAAAATTTTAATTTTCCATGTAAGGAGAATAAATGGCAAGGCATGGGTGTAAGGGTCGCGTTCACTGTGGGTTTTGGAAATAATCCTAGTTGGGTGATGGAAAAGCATAGACACTTAAGAGGGTTATTTCTGAACTTTGTTTTACCTTATGCTTTTTTTTTTTTTTTTCATGGATCACATTTATCTTGACCTCCTAGGGTGCTAAGGTTCAAACACTGTTCCCTTAACTCAGGAAGGGTAAAGCACTTAGCAGCAGGCTGCAAGACCTAAATACCCCTGGGGTCCTCACAGACAAGTGGCCACTGTTCAAAACTGCATGCAGGCCTCAAACCCTAAAGTAAGCCAGTTTCTCCCTTCAGACAACCTGTTCTGGTCTCTCTTGCAGAAAGCTGGACGCTACTATTTAAGGCTTGGGGATCAGACTGGGGTGTGTGTGTCCACCACCACTGTACTGTTTAAACTAAACCTGTGTTCTTTGTGACGAGGAGGATTTGAACCCTGGCACCTGGAAGGGCCTTCTGGGTGGGTGGTGGTGGGGTAATGTGCGGAAGGGGTTCACTAATCAGAGTCCACTGTCAGTAGGGTTAGCAGTGTTCCTTCTACCCCACAGCAAGTTCACCCAGGCTGGGGGTGGGGCGGGGAGGGAGGGTGTCGAGGGCTTGTGAAGTTCTCAGGCTGACATCCTCCAGCTCCAGGGTGCTGACCTCAGGGCAGGGGCACACCTGCCCAACAGGTAGCCAGCCCCACGAGCTGCGGGTTCGAGCCCCGCCTCGAGCGCCCCCAGCCCCCACGCCGCCCCGGGAACCCCGCGCCCGAGCCTGTGGCCTCCCGGGTCCCCCCGGGCCCAGCGCGGACTGGGGACCAGGAGCAGCGGACGGGAGCACGCTGAGACTACCCGGCCCCGCCGCGTCACGGGGAAGGAGTTACCGGGAAAGGGCACCGGCCGCAGCGTCCCTGCTCCAGTGAATCCGCCGGGCCGGGAGCTTCCCGTCTACACCTGCGCACACCAGGGCCCGGGGAGGGAAGGGCGAGGGGGAGCGTCCACGGCAGTCACGTGACACTTAAAGAGCCCGTACACCCTCCAGGTAGCGGCCACGTACGCGGCGAACCAGTTTTGATCCCGGCCATCTACCGTAGGCGCGTGGGCCTGGCGCGGCTGCTATAGCAACGAGGCGCGCTCTTTTGCTTAGGCCCGAAGGCGTGATCGTGACCAGCGAGACCGAAACGTACTTCCTAGAGAGGCCGAGTCGCTATGCAGCTCGGGATGCCAGGAAGACCTCCGGGATCCAGTGATGGGGTTTCCACGCCTACCCGGAGATTGCCCATGTCTAGCAACGGTTGCTAGGATGGGGAAGCAGCGGCTGGTCCCAGTTCTCTTTAACCCTATTCATAGAATTCTGGAGCGTCAGCGTTGGAAGGAACCTCAGGGATTTTTTTTTCTACTCCCACTTTTCCATGTACAAAGAGAGGTAGAGAGAGGGCCAGAGTCTAGAATCCCAGACTCCTGATTCTGATTACTAATAAGAGATCTCAACCCAAGAGTATGCCAGGCTGGATCTTAAGCACCGCAAAGGGGATGCAGGTGTGGGTGAGAAGACAAAGGTGCATAAGGGGCACTCGCTGTGAGCCAGTGACAGAGGTCCCTTGGGGATATATTTCCGGTTTCCCTGCATGATGTTTAGGTTTTTTTCATTTTCATTCTTGTTTTTGTTTTTGAGACAGGGTCTCACTATGTAGCCCTGGCTGGCCTGGAACTCTCTGTGTAGTGCAGGCTGACTTTGAACTCACAGAGATCCACCTGCCTCTGCCTCCCGAGGACTGGAATAGGTTTTAAATTTTTTATTTTATGTGTATGACTGTACTGACTGCATGCAAAAGTGCACCAGTGTCATGCAATGCCCCTGGAAGTCAGAAGAGGGCATCGGATCCCCTGGAACTAGAGTTATGGACAGTTGTTAGTCACTATGTGGGTGCTGGGAACCAAACCTCGGTCCTCTACCAGAGCAGTCAGTGCTCTTAACTGCTGAGCCATGTCTCCAGCCCGTTTTTTCTTTTTTAAATTATTTGCTTTTTATCACTTATCTGACATACAGTATCTTTTATTTATTCATATTATTAACTATCTCTTTCAGAAATGTAAGCCCCTGGAGGTAGGGGTTTCTTATCTGTATTCCAAGAGCCTGCAGAGGCCTTGGCACAGACAAGCTACAGATGAATATTTAAATATTTGCAAAATGAACAAAACAAAGGAGGCGCAGCTGCAGCACTGTGGTTTTTGCTTTCCAGTGCTGGAGAATGAGCTGAGGACTTCATGCATGCCAAGCACTGAGCTCTACGTCAGTCCCTGAAGCTAAGATTTCGATGCCCCAGTGACTATTTACAGGAGTTGGCTCTTTTGGACTGAGCTCCTCACTAGGCCCCACAAACCAGTATGGAGTCATTCATGCTAAAGTTTTCACCAAGTTGAAACTAGGTTATCTGAATGACTGAGAAATCAGGTGAAAGAGAGATAACTGCCAAATCTCTAAACTGTGTAGATGACATGATAAAGACATCTCTTTGCTTTTTTCCAGCTCTCCTGTAGGTAAAATCACTTCAACTGCTCAGGGCAATGTTCATTCTACTTTGTGGTCAATGCTCTGCCTGATGCTAGAATCTAGACCCAATTGTAATCTTGTCTTTTGACATAGTCCAAGGTAGGTGGGTTCTTGGTTAAGAGTGTAGTCAGGTTCAGGTTTTGAATCCTGCATGCTTCTGGTGGATTCCACTGGTGTGACCCCTCCCTGGTGCCACCCCTGAGTCATGTGCACATCTGTAAAACAAGGAAAGACTTACTTCCCTGACACAACAGTGGCATGGATAAATGGCCTAAGGCATGTAAAGTGGGTAGCACAGTGGATGGGGCTTAGTAAATACTCATTTATTTAAAAAAAAATCGGGGCCAGAGAGATGGCTCAGCGGTTAAGAACACTGACTGTTCTTGTAGAAGACCTGGGTTTGAATCCCAGCACCCACATGGCAGCTAACAACTGTCCATGACTCCAGTTCCAGGGGATCTGACAGCCTCTTCTGTCCTCCCCAGGCATTTCACAACACGGGTGCACTTACCTACATGCAGGCAATACAGGAATGCACATAAAATGAAAATAATAAATAAGCCGGGCGTGATGGTGCACGCCTTTAATCCCAGCACTCAGGAGGCAAAGGCAGGCGAATCTCTGTGAGTTCAAGACCAGCCTGGTCTACATAGTGAGTTCCAGGACAGCTGGGGCTACAGGGAGACCCTGTCTCAAAAAGACCAAAAATAAATAAATAAAATATATTTAAAAAAATCTAGCCGCAGGCAGATCTCCGTGAATTCAAGGCCAGCCTGGTCTACATAGTGAGTTCCAGGCCAGCTGGGACTACAGGGAGACCCTGTCTCAAAAACACCAAACAAACAAAAATCTAGCCTCGGGGCTGGAAAGATGGCTCAGTGGTTAAGAACAACTGGCTGTTCTTGCAGAAGACCTGGGTTTGAATCCTAGCACCCACACAGCAGCTAACAACTGTCCATAACTCCAGTTCCTGGGGATTTAATGGCCTCTGCTGTCCTTTGTGGGCATTGCACGACATGGGTGCACTTACATACATGCAGACAATACATACACATTAAAAAAAAACCCAAAAAAATCTAGCCTCAGGCACCTATCAGTGTCAAGTATGGATGGGCTCCATCCTATGAAGCAGACCTTAATCCACTAAGAAAGTTAGTTGGTTATACCTATAGTATTCATGCCACTATTGCACAAGTAGGGTTATCTTCCAGGCTAGTTACTGTAGCTCACAGGAGTCACACCTGGGTCAGGTCCATGCTAAAATTTCTCTTTAGGTAGCTTGCATAGCACCTTCTGGCACTCAAAACTAGGCAGGAGAGATGAGACTTTGAAGTCAGCACCAGCTTGATTTCTTCTTGTTTGTTCTACAGTTCATGTTTGTAGTGTCTTCAGCAATAGGGTCTTACCAGGAAGTTCTGGTGGGTAACCAAGAGCAGGGGCAATGGCCTGTATTGTTTGAGGGTCTGTGAGACCCCGGCCCACAGCTTCAAAAGAAGCTGGGCTTTTTCCTGGCATTGGGCTTTTACTTTACAAGCCTATGGTGTCTAGTAGGGGCCTGCCATGCTCATGGATCAGTAAGCTTAATATTGTGAAAATGGCCAGACTACCAAAAGCAGTCTATGAATTCAATGCAATACCTATTAAAATTCCAGTTCACAGACATTGAAAAAATAACCTCAGATTTCATATAGAAACACAAAAAAACCAGAATAGTCAAAATAATACTTAATGATAAAGGAAACAGTGGAGGAATTACTGTCCCTGATCTCAAATTGTAGTACAGAGCTATAGTAATAAAAACAGCATGGTACTGGTATAAAAACACAGTGATCAGTGGAATAGAATTGAGGACCCAGATTTAAACCCATGAATTTACAGCTGCCTGATTTCTTATTTTATTTTATTTTATTTATTTTATTTTTTTTTGGTCTTTTTGAAGCAGGGTCTCCCTGTAAGCCCCAGCTGTCCTGAAACTCACTATGTAGACCAGGCTGGCCTTGAACTCACAGAGATCTGCCTGCCTCTACCTCCCAAGTGCTGGGACTACAGGTGTGTACCACCACGCCCGGCTCTTATTTTATTTTATTTTATTTTATTTTATGTGTATGAATGTTATGCCTGCATGCATGGAAGTGAACCCATGTCATGCAGTGCCCATGGAGGCCGGAAGAGTACGTTAGATCCCCTGGAACTGGAGTTACAGGCAATTGTTAGCACCCATGTGGGTGCTGGCATTTGAACCCAGGTCTTCTACAAGAGCAGCCAGTACTCTTAACTGCTGAGTCAGTCATCTTTCCAGCCTCTAGACACCTGATTTTTGACAAAGGAGACATACAGACTGGAAAAAAGACAGCATGTTCAACAAATGTAGCTGGTCAGACTGGATAGCAGCATGTGGAAGAATGAAACTAGATCCCTATTTCTCACCATGCCCAAAACTCAACTCAAAAGGGTCAAGGACTTCAACAGAAGACCTGATACCCTGAATCAGATAGAAGAGAAAGTAGGGAATACATTGGGACTTATAGACACAGGAAAGGACTTTCTGAACAGGACTCCTGTAGCATAAGCATTAGGTTCAACAATTGATAGATGGCCCACATGGGTTCTGTGCAACAAAGAATGTATCATCATAGAGTGAAGGGACAACCTACAGAATGGGAAAAGTCTTTACCAGCTATACCTCTGACCAAGGGTTAGTATCTAGAATATACAAACAACTATAAAAAATTGCCAGGCGTGGTGCCGCACACCTTTAATCCCAGCACTCAGGAGGCAGAGGCAGGCAGATCTCTGTTGGGAGCTATTAATCCATTATGTACATTGAGCTGTGGCAGGCTTGCTTGTTTACTTAGGGTTTGTGTTTTGACCTAATCTGCCAAGTCAGGAGGAATGTGTTTATATGGTGGAGTTCACAAGTATTTGACAGCTCCTTGACCCTCAGATACAGGTGGGGAAAACAGCTGTTGAAACTAATTGAGTTCTTCTGTATAAAAAGGCGGAGCTTAAATAAACTGGGGCTGCTGTAGTCTCTACTGACAGTCCTCCCAAGTATCTTTTCTCTGCCTCTTGTTTTTTTTTCTTTCAATCCTTACTCCCCCTTTCAGGTACTGTCCCTCTTGGCTGGCTGGCACCGGCAAGTGGCGCCTGGAACGGGGACCTGAAAAGTAGGGGAAAAAGTGAAGGACACCGCTGGAGAAATTGAGTGCACTCGGTACAATTGGGGAGTGGTGAGTATTTATCTTGGGAGAAGATGGGGCAAGGAAACAGTTGCTTGCTCTTTGTACATATGTTAAAGAATATCCTGTGGGCCTGAGGAGAAAAGGAACTTTTATTCATCCGACTCATACTTTAAACTGAAGATTATTGATATTACTCCAGGTTTTTTGGATCCTTTAACTGGACAATGGAATGGCCCTGACCCTGTATTTATATGGGGAAGAGGGCATGTTTGTGTTTTTCCGCAGGACGTGGATGGAGCCAGATGACTGCCGGAAAGGCTGGTGAGGTTCGCCGGACGAGCACCAGAAAGAGAAGTGGAAAAGAATGATGAGGTGGCAAACGTGGCTGATGATGATGGTCCCACAAGTGATCTTGGCTGAGTTATACTGGACTTATGTTCCTGATTGACCGATACTGCACCCCGTGATATGGGAGGAAAAAGAGATAATAGTGACTGTGAATGACTCTTGGTTAATTGCTCAGCCTGCTTTGAAACACCTGATGATGCAAGTGGTGACGAATTTTTATTATTTGGGATCGGGAAGGGGGTTGCCTATTTGTTAAAAATGATAAGTCCGGGTTTGTACAAGTAGATGACTGTGTGCTTGTGGGACGAGGTGGATACTGTACCAATGTCGAAGTGTTATTGCCAAGAGATAATAGAGAAAAAAAATTTCTCCGCGAGCAGTGGCAGATATTCTAAAAAGGTTGAGAGCCACCTTACCATCGTGGTCCTCCATCACTTCCATTGTGTATGGTTTAGTGGGACTTGGCATGCTTTTCCTCCTATGTCTTTGTTTTCATCTGGTGGCAGTAAAGTTATTTATGAAATCCTGTGGCAAGTCAAGGCTGCTGTGCATGATATGAGATTGCGCTCCCTCCCCTAACAGAGGCTGGTAGTCAAAGACGGGTAAGATCTTCTGGGAGAAAGTCAACCTAAGACAGGGCGTAGCTGATGGAAGTTATGTGCTGATGACGGGTAAGGCTTTGCTCCAGCAGAAGACAACCTAAGACAGGCATGGTCCTTCTGTCTTGGATATAGCATAATCTGGGGTTATAAAAAATAAAAAAGGGGGAGATGTTGGGAGCTATTAATCCATTATGTACATTGAGCTGTGGCAGGCTTGCTTGTTTACTTAGAGTTTGACCTAATCTGCCAAGTCAGGAGGAATGTGTTTATATGGTGGAGTTCACAAGTATTTGACTGCTCCTTGACTCTCAGATACAGGTGGGAAAAACAGCTGTTGAAAACTAATTGAGTTCTTCTGTATAAAAAGGCAGAGCTTAAATAAACTGGGGCTGCTGTAGTCTCTACTGACAGTCCTCCCAACTATCTTTTCTCTGTCTCTTGTTTTTTTTCTTTCAATCCTCACTCCCCCTTTCAGGTACTGTCCCTCTTGGCTGGCTGGCACCGGCAAGATCTCTGTGAGTTCAAGGCCAGCCTGGTCTACATAGTGAGTTCAAGGACAGCTAGGGCTACAGGGAGACCCTGTCTCAAAAAGAACCCCCCCCCAAAAAAATTGGGGCAAGGTGATGAATATGGAGTTATCTAAAGATGAAACACAGGTGGCTGAGAAATACTTCTAAAAAAAGTTCAACATTTTTAGTTATCTGGGAAATGAAAATTAAAATCACTTGGAGAGTTCATCTTACCTCTATCAGAATGGCTAAGATCCAAACAATAGCAAAAGCTCAGGGAAATGTGGGAAAAGGGGAGCTCTTATCCACTGCTGGTGGGAGTGCTTCAAGGGGCGCAACCACTATGGAACTCAGTGTGGCAAGTCCTCAAAAAGCTAGACATGGATCTACCATTTGATCCAGTCCTTCACTTTTAAGCCATGGAAATGAAAGACTAGATTTCTGCCAGTTTTTTTTGTGGGACGGGCTAGGGAGGGATGATGGAAGATTGGCTATGTATGAGTCCAATTTAGCAAGTGCAGCTGGGAGGGGGTCTTTAGGTTTTATTGGCTGCAGAGGGCTGGAATGTTGTGGGACAGACTATGGCTCTAAGCATGGCTTTCTTTCCCTCTTCCCTGGCGGGTGTGACCTTCTGAGTGTCTGTAAAAGCAGAGAGACTGTAAATTCTGGCAGAGCAGTTGCAGCAGGCCTGGAAGAGGCACCACAATTGCAGAGCAGTACCTACTTGGAAACGGGTCCAGGACGCAGCTGTAGTGCCTGGAGCACAGTCCCAGGGAGCAGAGTCCCAGGCCCTGGGGGCGGGGCAGCGGAGAGGGGGCGGGGCTCGAAAGTGGAGTCAGCGATGAGGGGCGGAGCCACGACGGGGCGGGCCTGACTGCTAGCAAGGGGCGGGCGGAGTCACCATGAGGGGGCGGGGCCTTAGTGCTAGGTACGGAGGGGGAGGAGCCAACAAAT
Organism: Nannospalax galili; assembly: GCF_000622305.1. Lineage (NCBI taxonomy): Eukaryota > Metazoa > Chordata > Mammalia > Rodentia > Spalacidae > Nannospalax > Nannospalax galili. Next base: position 1,190,116 of record NW_008358999.1, read on the forward strand.
GGGGCGGGGCCTGAGGGCAATGGGGCGGGCGTAGCTGCGACGCGGGCGGGGGCGGGGCCCGAGAGAAGGTAGCGACGTAAGGGGAGCCGAGAAGCGGCGCAAGGGCGGGACCTGAGTGCGAACGAGGGGGCGGGGCCTGAATGGGGGCGAAAAGGGCAGAGCCACGATGAGGGGGCGGGCTTGGGAGGGGGGTAGCCAAGTCCCGGGGGCGGGGCCTGAAAGGGGCGATTAGGTGGGCGGAGCCACGATGAGGGGGCGGGGCCCGAGTGCAGGCTAGAGAGGGGCGGAGCCAAGACGCGGGTGCGGGGCCTGAGAGAAGCTCGAGACTCGGGCGGCCCCGTGACGGGAGGGCGGGGTCTGAGTGCGTGCGAGGGGGTGCAACAACGACGCAGGGACGGGGTCTGAGAGAAGCCAGCGAGGTGGGCGGAGCCACGGTGCGGGGGTGCGGGGTTCTGAGAGGGAGGAAGGCGCAGCAGAGACGCGAAGGGCGGGCTTTGGGGCGGTGCGAAGGTGGCGGAGCCGAGTGTGGGCGGAGCGATGGCTCTCTGGCCACGCCTTCTATAGCGGGATCCGGGCTAGGGCGGTGTGGAAGTGGGGTGCGGGGCGGGGCATGAGGTGTGGTTCCTGGGGCGGGACCTCGGAAACGGGCGGGTGGCGGACCAGAGGCCCGGAAGCGGACGGAATCCCCGCGTTCCGCCCTGCAGAGGGTCGTCATGGACGAGGCCGACCGGCAGGTGCTGCGGCGGTACCGGGTGCGCCTGGTGGGCGAGCTGCAGGTCGCCCCGCTCTGGGATGCTCTGCTGAGTCGGGAGCTTTTCACGCGCGACATGATCGAGGACATTCAGGTGCGTCCGGCCCCGCGCAGCCTGCGTCCCCGCCTCCTGCAGCATATGGACAGGGAGGCCTCGCTGAGGGTTGCTGACCCACCACCCGGCGCCCGCCCTCCTCTCCCGTGGTGCATCTTTGGGAACACCTTTCAAACCCCGTTTTCGGGTATTGAGGTCACTTAATCCTCTAGCGAAGCCAAAGAACCCCAAGCACCTCTTTACGGAATGTTTGCTAAAGGCCTGCACCATAGCATATGCTGTTGATACTTGTGTTTTATAGAGGAGAGAGACGTGTGCTTTTCCTTCTACCCACGTTTTTGGCACTGGTTCACGGTGCCAGTCACCTATCTCAGTTTCCTGGACTGTGAAATGGAGCAATAACCCTTAGCCGAAGGGCTAAGTGTGAAGCAGTAACGTCAGGCACAGTTAGGTCCTAAGAGCCCAGCATGCCCTGACCTCTCTGGCCAGGCCTTTAGGTATGAGTGTATTTCCTAAGGGATTTTGTAAAACAAGGGACTTTGCAAGTAACAGAAGAATAAAGTAAAACATCAGATTTTTAAATTTTTATTTTAGACCAGGTCTCAAAAAAGCTGTAGCCTCAGCTTGCCTGGAACTCCCTATGAAGACCAGGCTGGGATCCTATACCAGGCTGGGATCCACCTGCCTCTGCCTCCTGAGTGCTGGGATTAAAGGTGTTGGCAACCGCTTTCAGCCAAACATTTGATTAAAAAAAAACAACAAAAAAACCCCACAAAAGCCCTTTAGTGCTTTTGCCCTAGTTGATCACTCGCTATAGGTCTGAGAAGGGACGATTTCCTGCAGTGAGGTGTGCTGGGAATGAGTGGCAGTCCCATGCCCTCTGGCTTGGTAGCCTATTTCTAGCCTTTGGTATCATCCAGCACCTTCTCTTGGCCCAGTGAAGGAGAAATAGCAGAAGGTGGCCCAGTGTTATGTAATTAATTACTGGTTAATAACAAAAGGAGCCTCTGGAGCACCCTCTGATCAGGGAAAGTAGTTTGAAGGCAGTGACCTTCAAGTTGAACTGCCCAAGGAGGCCACAGGGTAGGCACTGGCAGCCTCTGCCTTGCCCCTTTCTCCATCTAAGTGTGGTCAAGAAGCATGCTCGCCTGGTGTTGACAGATTGTGAACACTTGTAAAGAATGGCTGGTCCCAGGAGTAGTGGTGGCACATGCCTGTATCCCAGCACTCAGGAGGCAGAAGCAGGAGAATCAAGAGTTCAAGGCCATCTTTGACTATGAATGGAGTTTGAGACCAGCCTGGGCTATATGAGACCCAGTCTTCAAAAACCAAAACCAAATATCAGATGTAGGTCATTTGGAAGAGTGCATGCCTAGCATGCTTGAAGCCCTGGGTTCAGTCCTCAGGCTTGGTAGCTCAGGAGGCAGGAGGATCAGAAGTTGAAGGTCATCCTCAACTACATAAGAAGTTGGAGGCCAGCCTGGGCTAGTTGAGACTCTCACTCTTCCTTCAAACTCCTCATTCCCTCCCCCCCCAAAAAAAACTTCCCAAGAAGAAGAGAGGCTGGAAATCTTGAATTTTGTGTCCAATTCCCTGACTTAAATTGTTAATAAATTTAGGAATTTTTGATCTTCTTGTGTAAATCACAGGCCTCCATTTTGCTACCTTTGGTAGGGCCCATAGACACTTGGCACAGTGCTGAGCACATAGTAGATGCCTTTGACGTACTGCAAAGGTTGCAGAGGAGCATGCACTCAGTGCACGGCAGGCTGCTTTCTGCCTACATGCCTGGTTGTCTAGGGTTGTGATTAGGATGAAGAGGGGGAGATGGGGTGAAAGAGCCACTTGAAAGTCCCTGGGTAATAAATGTCTGGTCTTTCTGTTCAAACAGCGGGCAGGCTCTGGGTCTCGGCGGGATCAGGCCAGGCAGCTGGTCACAGACCTTGAGACCCGAGGGAAGCAGGCCCTTCCTTTGTTCATCTCCTGCTTAGAAGACACTGGCCAAGACACACTGGCTTCATTCTTGAGAGTTAGTCGGCAAGCAGTGAAGCAAGACCCAGAAGCCTTCAGACCTCTAGACCTGGAACCTGTGGTCCTGGGACAAATGGGCCTCCAACCAAAGGAGCTGGGAGTACCAAAGCTGGGTCCACCGCAGCCTTCCCCTGGAAACCTCACCGCAGTGCTGCTGGGGCCAGAAGCACTCTGCCCTGCTCAGCTCAGGCCAGAGGTTCTCAAACCAGAAACACCCAAGCCAGTGGACATTGGTTCTGGCAGAGCCCGTGATGTCTGTGAGTACCGAGAGAATGGGTTGGTGGGTAGGCGAGTTGAGTGGTCATCGTGGTGTGACTGGATACGACTGGGTGGGCCGAGATTCAGAATTTAATTCTGATATTTGTTACTAGTGAGTGCTCGTAGGAGATGGGTGGATATTCCAGTCAGTCTTCAGGAGATATAATTTTGGTGGCCCATCCTCTGAAAAGTGAGTGCCCAGGTCTGTTTTTGATGTTCCTAGTTGCTATGAGTGTCCCTAGAAGGAGCTGTTGCTCAGGTTTGCCTTTGGGTTCTGCTGCACACGAAGCTGATGTGTGTAGCTGCTCATGTCTGGCAGGCAGAGGGCGGGGGGGGCTCTGTTAGGAGTCTGTCCTGTGGACACATATATCTCATGGTGTGTACTCCTACCCTCCTTCCTCCCAGCAACCTTGCAAGGCAGGTATCATTTGCCTCAACCCTGTCATCAATGAATCCGAGGCCCAGTAAGGTGAAATTGCCTCAGGTGACAAGGCCTCAGTATGCAATCAAATGCATAACCCCCTAGAGTACAGCTGGATAATTTTTACCTGTATCTACACAGAGGTATCCACCACCATACCAACACATTGCAGGGCACTCTGGTAGCTTAGGAGACTCTCTCTATTCAGTCAGTACCCCCACCTGAGGAGTCACTATTCCAGTTTCCATCTATCACCATCTGTTGCTTTTGCTTATCCTTGAACATCAATGTAAGTAAAAGCCTACCTTACAAGCTCTGCTGAGTCTGGCATCTTTCACCCATCATATCTCTGCAATTCATTCAAACTGTGGTGCCTGTCATCACTTCTTCGTTGCTAGGTGGTAGTAATACCTATTCTGAATAATCTGCAGTTTATATCCCCCCTTTGTGTTCCGTGTTTATAGTTGTGTGTGTGTGTGTAGGTCAAAGGACAGCCTTGAGTGTCCTCCCTTAGAAGCTATCCACTGCCTTATTTTTTATTTAATTTTAATTAATTAATTTTATTTTATATGTATGAGTGTTTTGTCTGCATGTATATAAGTGTACCCATATCATACAATGTCTGTAGATGCTAGAAGATGGTGTTGGAGCCCCTGGAACTGGAGTTGAGGACAGTTATTAGCCACCATGTGGGTGCTAGGAACTGAACTTGGGGCCTCTGCAAGAGTAGCCAGGGCTCTTAATCACTGAGCTATCTTGCCAGCCCCCTTCCCCTTATTTTTTGAGACTGAGACTTACTGATTAACCAGTAAGTTACTGGTTACTGACTGACCAGTGAGCCCCAGGGATCTTCCTGTTTCTGCCTCCTTGGTGCTAGAATTGCAAGTATGTGTCACCACCATGCCTGCAGGTTTTTTTTTTTTAAGATTTTAAAGTAATTTTTTCCTGTGTATGAGTGTATCATCTGCATGTATGTAAGTGCACCTATGTTGTACAATACCTTAAGAGGCCAGAAGAAGGCATTGAGTCCCCTGGAACTGGAATTTTGGACAGTTGTTAGCTGCCATATGGGTGTTGGGAACCAAACCTGGGTTCCCTGCAAGAACAGCTAGTGGTCCTAACTACTGAGCCATCTCCGCAGCCCCTATCCTGGGATTTTTTAAACGTGGATTCTTGGGATGGAACCTCAGGGCCTCATCTTATATGCCAAGCACTTTGCCCAATGAGCTGTCCCTATTCTTTTTCTTTTAATATTTTATTTATTATTTTTATTTTATGTGTGTGAGTGTATTGCCTCCATGTCATGCAATGCCCCTGGAGGTCAGAAGAGGGTGTCAGATCCCCAAGAACTGGAGTTAAGGACAGTCAGCTGCCATGTGGGTGCTGGGAATCAAACCTGTTTCTCTGCAAGAGCAGTCAGTGCTCTTAACCTCTGAGCCAACTCTGTGGCCTGCCATGTCTGTTCTTAATGTTGATGGACACCTGGGTTATGGTTAGCAAGGACTTTGTTTCCACCTGCAGCAGGTGAAGATTTAGTGCTTCTGTTTTCATGATTGCCTAGGGGACCATTGTGTGGTGTGGATGTTAATGCTGATTGTGGCACTGTTCAGAGTACATGCATAAGGGCTTGAAGTTCAGCTTTCCAGTTCTCTTGTGAAGCAGGTGCTACGATTTCCCCATTTTACTACTGAGCAAAGTGAGTCACAGACCTTCAGATCATGCAGTTAGTGGGAAATGGAAACGGGTCTCATGGTTCCTCTTGTCTACTGTAGCACTATGTAACTCCACATGTGCCTTCCCCTGTGTCATTTTATCAACCCCTGCTGATGGAGCTGCTGTTTCTGTGGCCTAGCATGTGCATCTCTCTGGCTCCGGGACAGGTTTCTGGAAAAGGACTTGTGGGATACATGGAGTTAATGGATACATGCTCCCTTCTGATAAACACTACCAATTTATATTTAGAAAGTGTGGTATGTGGCCTGGGGATGTAGCTCACCTGCCAGAGTGCTTGCTTAACATATACAAAGCCTTGGGTTCCATCCCCAGTACTGCATACACTGAGCATAGTGGTGCATGCCTGTAATCCTAGCCCTGGGGATGGAGGCAGGAGGATCAGAAGTTCAGGGTCATCCTTGGCTACATAGTTCCAGGCCAGCCTGTGCTATATGACAGCCCATCTTAAAAACAAACTAGTATGTGGGACTAGAGAGATGGCTCCTGTCTCTGCTTCCTGTCTTGCTATAGGAGTGCTGGGATTGCAGGCACATGATACTTCATCCAGCATTATGTGGGTTTTGGTGACCCAAACTCAGGTCCTCATACCTGCATGGTAAGCTCTTTACCCAGTGAACCATCTCCTTAGCTCCTTGGAAGGTATTTTATTTCCTGTTTGATGTGAATGTTTATTCCTAATAGGGGCCCAGTTCTAAGGATAAATAACAGTACTGGACTGGGAGTGTAGCTCATTGCTAAAGCGATTGCTTTGCCTGGGCTCTGGATTCAGACCACAGCACTGACAAAAATTCCAATAAGATCACTTTACATGTGACTATCACAGTGCTTTTTCAAATTGTCAAAACTATGCACCATGCAGTGGTAGGCAGAGAAAGCCCTTATCCACACTGATAGGGGAGGAAGCTCAGCTTTGAGAGCAACAGTCACAGAGGGAGTTCAAGTGCATAGCCAGGATATCTTCTGTTTCAATGGAAGACTGCCCCTTGATGCTGGGTGATACTTGTTTTGGTGCTGGGGGTGAGGCTCATGGATTCTGCCTAGGCATGTTTCCCAAGGTAGGTTTATTAGTGACTAGAAGAGTTTAAAGTCATAAATGTGGGGAAATCTGGGCAAGCAGGAGCTGGGCCACCAATGGGGCTTGGCTGAGCTTTTACAAGACTCACGTAGGGAAGGGTGCTGTAGACCAGTGCTGTACTGGGGATGATTTTACATCCCTCTCTGGGATATTTGGCAGTGTAGAGAGACATATCTAGCTGTTGGAGCTGAAGGTGGGCAGGTGGTGCTGGCATCTAGGGGGTAGAATCCAGGGATGCTGCTAAGCATCCTCTGGTGCACCAGACAGCCGTTGGACTAGAGGTGTAGCTCAGTGATAGAGCATCTGACTAGCACAAGACAGCCATCTACAATAAAGAATACATGCCTTTAACCTCAGCACTAGGGAGGCAGAGACTGGTGGCTTGCTCTCTGAGATCAAAAACAGCCTAGTCTGCACAGGGAGTTCCAGGCTAGCTGGGGAAAGCAAACAAAACAAGCAAAGAAAGATCCGTCTTAAGATTTGGGGCTGAGCCGAACTTGGTGGCTCACACTTTTAGTCCCAGCACTCAGGAGGCAGAGGAAGAGGCAGGTGGATCCCTGTGGGTTCAAGGCCAGCCTGGTCTATATAATGAGTTCCAGGCCAGCTGGGGCTCCAGGGAGACCCTGTCTCAAAAAAAAAAAAAAAAAAAAAAAAAAATTGGGGGCTGGAGGGATGGCTTAACAGTAAAGAGCACTGGATACTTTTCCAGAGGATCTGGTTCAGTTCCTAGCACCCACATGGGGGCTAACAACTATCTGTAATTCTAGTTTTGGGGGAACCTGATGGCCTCTTCTGGCCTCCTTGGGCATTGCATGGGCGCACTTACATACATGCAGGTGAAACACGCATAAAATAAAAATAAATAGTTGCTTATAAAAAGAACATTTATATGTTATAAAAAGAACAATTGGGTTCAGGAAATAAGGCCAACAACAAGTAGAAGCTCATAAAATTAAAAAGCTTCTGCATAGGCAAAGGAGGAAATGACTTGAGTGACAAGACAACCCTACTGAAGTAAAAACTGACTGACTCTGAGGACAGATGACCATCTTTGCTTATTTCTTTATTCTGCATATGTTTCTGAAGGACCTACTGTGTGCTGTGCCCCAGGGACCCTGTAGTCAGGGAGCATGCACTGCCTGGATGCCCCCGTACTTCCTCTGTTCTGAGGTTTCTTATGAATGGAATCACACCATGTTTACCCTATGGCGTCTGCCTAACAGAGCCTTGTGTGTTCCATGCTACCTAGGGCATTGCATTTATCAGAAGCTGGTTTCTCTTTAGGATGGTCCCTTGAGGGACTAAATCACAGTTTTGGGGCTTTTGAATAAGGCCTCAGTGAATGTTCTTGGCCAAGCCTTTGCAAAGGTCTGGGTATGTGTTTAACTTTGTTGGTACTTTCTGGACACTTCCCTGTGGTGGCTGTGCTGCTTGATTCTCCGGCTAACAGGGCCTGGTGTCCCATGGGCTCTACTTCTCTCTGTGATGTGAGCTGTCCTCACAGCACCTTGACCTTGCCACGCTGAAGTCCAGCATCCACATTTCCCTTTTTCTCTGTCTTTCCAGGTGCTCCAGAGAGGCTGAGGGGAAATGCAGATTTGGTGAGTCCTCATGTGGTTTGAGTTCATTTTTCCCCAGGTCTTCGTGGCTAAGCTAGGACCTGAGGGAACCCTGCTTGGCTGGGAAGTGAGGTTCCAGTCCCCACCCTCTGTGGGTCCTGACCCCAGCCAGAATTTGCTGGAGCACACTGTCCCACCCTCTCTCTGCCCCTGTAAAGTCAGGGCTCAGACCTAATGGGGGGCAGACAGCCATGTTAACTAGGGTGTCCACTCCACTGCAGGCCGCTCAGGCTGCCCTTCCCACATATGCATTGCGTGGCTCCCATGTGCCTGCCGCTCCAGGCTCCATGCTGGGGATGAGACCATGCTGTGGAGCTGTGTGCAGGGGAGAGAAAAGTAAGGCAAAGGGGTATACAAATACAAAGAGTGGGAAGAACCATAAACCAGAACAGGCCGCCAGGAGCCTAAGTCTGGGGTGGAAGCCACCTCAGGAGCTCAGAGGGTGAGTCCTGGCCTGAGACCACAGTCACAGGACATACCACACACTCCTCAGTTGAGCCCCTGGGCCAGCGCCACCAGGTTGTGTGACCTTTGAAGTCCTTTTGAGGTGAACGTGTGTGGGTTGTTGGATTTTTTTTCTTTTTGTATTTTTTTTTAAAGTTATTTTATGTGTATGAGTGTTTTGCCTACATGTATGTAGATGTAACACTTGTGTACAGTGTCCATGGAGACCAGAAGAGGGTGTTAGATCTCTGGAACTGGAGTTATAGACAGTTGTTAGTTGCCATTGTGGGTCCTGGAAATCAAACCTGAGTCTTCTGCAAGAGCAGCCAGTGTTCTTAGCTGTTGGGTCATCCTGAGACAATGTTTTACTCTTTAGCTCAGGCTGGCCTGGAAATCACAATGAAGCTCAAAGTTCACTTTGAACTTGTAACCTTGCTGCCTCGGCCTCCCTGGTCCTTAGGTGGATTATGGGCTTTCCCCTCCCTGGGTGCTAAGATGGCAGCCAGTCATTGTAGTATGCGGGCACAGACCCAACACTTGCCCAGCTGTTCCTCTGGGTTGTCTCTCTGGATTGCTGAGTGGGGACCCTACTGTTCCCTCAATGGGAGGGCAGACCCCACATCCCATGTCAGTTCTCCAGATTCAGTCACACCAGCGAGATCCAGGGATTGCCTCCTCTCCTGAGGAGTGTGCTGAGCCCCCAGGTGACGCTGGAAACCCATGCTTGGACAGGCATACGTCATGGATGCAGACCCCTGCGGCCACTGCCTTATCATCAACAACGTGAACTTCCACCCTGCCTCAGGGCTCAGCACGCGCACTGGCTCCAATGTGGACTGTGAGAAGCTACAGCTCCGTTTCTACCGGCTGCATTTCATGGTTGAAGTGAAGTGTGACCTGACCACCAAGGTATAATTGCTGTCTTCTGTGAGACACCCCCAGACCAGCCTTTATGCCTGTAGAATTGTGGGAGGCTATATGGCCAGCTGGTTACAGGTTCAAGCATCAGACGTAGAGAAAGAGGGTCTGAAGAGCGGCCTGCCATTTGACTGCTTATGCCTCAGTTTCCCTCTTTAGAAAGCAAGAGTAACCCTTCTAGGGTTGTCGTGGGGAGTAAATGATCATTGCCCACACCCAGCACCTTTCCCTGAAAGTAGTGCCACAATGTTGTGACCATTGTGACCATCACAGCTTCATTATTGGGGAGCAGAGTGCTAAGCCCTAGCCTTTCACTAGATCATGGAACACAGACCTCCATTGCTGCCTCTGCCTCACCTGCGGCCTTCCCTTGTAGGAAATGGTTGCAGTCCTGGTGGAGATGGCGCAGCAGGATCACCATGCCCTGGACTGCTTCGCGGTGGTCATCCTCTCGCATGGCTGTCAGGTAGGAGGCCTTTCTCTTCCTGATTTGCTCCTTGACAGGCACTGGTAGAGGCTGCCCAGAGAGACCCTGCAGCAGCTCTGTCCCTTCCTGTGCCCATGGCACCCTTAGCTTGTCCTGTCCCCCTCCTCTGGCCTCAGGACCCTGTGGTCCTCTGAGGAGCTGCCTGTGCCTGCCTGGGTTGGAGGTAGATGGGGAAGTCCTGTCCAGGGCAGAGAGGGAGGAGGCGAGACCTGCTCACAAAGCTTTTTCTCCTACATTTTCTTCAGAGCTGCGTGCAGCTAAACTTGAGTTCTGCATTCCTACTGTGCCCCATGAGGATGTTCCAGGCTCTTTGCTGTTGGGTAGAACACAGGATATAGTGATTCATCTGAGGCTCTTGTGGCTAAGACCCTACTCCCGTCCAGGTCTCAAATCCCCTCTCTCTTAAGTTGAGGTGTTGGAGGCACTTACAGCCAAGCCTGGCAACCTGAGTTTGATCCCTGGAACCCACGTGGCAGAAGGAAGGTGAAAGATGAATCCCGCGAGTTATCTTCTGACTTAATTAAAGCACGCAGGCACTCATGTCCACGTACACAAAATAAGTAACTGTGGCTGGGCGCGGTGGTGCATGCCTTTAATCCCAGCACTTGGGAGGTAGAGGCAGGCAGATCTCTGTGAGTTCAAGTCCAGCCTGGTCTACATAGTGAGTTCCAGGACAGCTGGGGCTACAGGGAGACCCTGCCTCAAAAGAAAGACAAAAAAAAAAAAAGTAACTGACGAAAAATGAGTTTTGAGTTGGATAGATCCACAGTCCCAAGCTGGGGGCCTGGAGGCTTTCTGTAGCTTTCACGTTGTTTTCAAAGCTGGCAATTCTCACACACAGAAAAATCAGTTTTGGCTTCTTTTGCAGAATAGTTCCCCATGGTCAGGGTGGGAGAGATAGCTCAGTGGTTAAGAGGACCAGAGTTCAGTCCCCAGTACCACATTGGGTGGCTCACAACTGCCTGTAACACCAGCTCCAGGGGATCCTATGCCGCCTTCTGGCCTCTCCAGGCACCCACCTGCACATACACATACCCACATACATAGTTAAAAAAGTAAAATAAATCTTAAAAAAAGAAAAACCAGCCCATCGTCTAGCCTGAACGGAACAGCATCCTCACAGAGCAAGCTGTGCTGTCACCACAGCCTCTTTCCCTTTGGCTGTTTCTCTCAGTGTAGTATTCCCTGGGACCTATAGTTCTCAGGCCCCACCATGGACCTCTGCAGTGTTCAGTTTGCATTTTGACAAAGTCCCCACGTTGCTCCTGTGCTTGGAGATTTGAGCAGAATTGACTCAGAGCAGGGCTACCCTGCATGTAGCTGCCTCAGAGGGGCTGGAGGACCAGGTGGCCGATTTTAGTGGTATAGGTGGAGCCTAGGAACCCTGCTGGTCCTGGGAATGCAGTATGGGAGCTCTTGATCTAGGTAGGGCTGACCTATACTCACTGGCTCCCATAGTTAATAAGTTTAGGACCCCTGGAGCTCTGAGCCAGTCTGGTGCACCTGCCTAGGGTCTTCTGAATACATGGCTCATACAAAACCTTGGGACAGGCCTATAGAGTACTAGCCCAGAGTCTTGTTTTTTTTTTTTTTTTTTTAAGGTTTATTTATTTTTTACATTAGGTGTATGCCTCCATGTATGTATGTACACCATTGCATGTGCAATGCCCATGTGAGCCAGAAGAGGGCATTGGGACCCCTCAAACTGTAGTTATGGATGGTTGTTAGCCATTATGTAGGTGCAGGGAACTGGACCTAGGTCCTCTGCAAGAACAGCAAACACTCTTAACCTCTTAACTGCTGAGCTATCTCTCCAGCCCCAAAAGTTTTTTTTTTTTTTCTTTCTTTCTTTCTTTCTTTGAGATAGGGTCTCCCTGTAGTCCCAGCTGGCTTGGAACTCACTATGGAGACCAGGCTGTCCTTGATCTCACAGAGATCTACCTGTCTCTGCTTCCTGAGCGTGGGGATCAAAGGCGTGTTTTCCACCACACCCTGCTAATGTCTTGCTTTTTTTAGTCATGTTTCTTTGTCCTCTAGGCCAGCCACCTTCAGTTCCCAGGTGCTGTCTATGGCACAGATGGGTGCTCTGTGTCCATTGAGAGAATTGTGAACATCTTCAGTGGGACCAGCTGTCCCAGTCTGGGCGGGAAGCCCAAACTCTTCTTCATCCAGGCCTGCGGTGGGGGTAAGTGGCCTCTCAGCCTCCTGTGAGTGCAACTGACAGGAGAAACCACGTCCGTCCCTTCTCACACAACCCCTCCATGTGTCCATGGGGTTCCCCCACATGGTTGGAGGGTCCCAAACATGTCACTGTGTGTGGCAGCACTGCCATCCAGCCAGCATAGGTCCAGTATCATCTGGTTTGAGGGGGTTGCTGCAGTGGAGTCACAGGCTTGTGTGGCTTTGATGACCTGAACTGCAGAGTTTTGAGAAAAACAAAGCAAGGCTTGGGGAATAGCTCCACCCATAAAGCACTTGCCACATAAGCATGAAGTTCTAAGTTTGATCCCCGGTGCTCAGGTAAAAAGCCAGGCACAGTGATACCTGTATCCTTAGTGCTGGGGAGATAGAGACAGCAGAATTCCAAGAGCTCTCTGGCCAGCTAATCTGTTGCCTCATTGGTGAGTCCTGGTTCAGTGAGAGTCCCTGTCTCAAAATAACCAAGATGAGAGCTGGTGTGGTGGCACACACCTTTAAACCCAGAAAAGCTAAGTGGATCTCTGTGAGCTCAAGCCCAGTTTGGTCTACATAGCAAGTTCTAGGCCAGCTGGGGCTACAGGAGAGTCTGTCTCAATAAAACAAACAAGGTGAAAAGTGACTGAGGAAGAAACCTGCTATTGACCTCTGGCCACTGCATGCCTGTACATACATGTGCACTTGTGTACATGTGCCCACATGAACACATAAATAAAGCAAAGGAGAAAGTGGGAAAAAAACTTGCAGTTTTACTTGTTATAATTCACCTGACCTCCTTAGTAAGACCCCATTTCCACTGTCCCAGGTAAGCTCACTGATCTTCAAGAGAAACTAAGGAATTTAATTACTGGAATTTAATTACTGGAAACTAAGGAATTTAATTAATTAATTAATTTCCAGATGTCCATGATTGGCATATCTTTAATTTGGAGTTTATGTTCTGTGTCTTAGTTTGTTTTCTGTTGCTTTTAACTGAAAACCAACAGACTGGGTGATTTATTTATTTTTATTGTATGTGTATGAGTGTTTTGCCTGCATATATGTAAGTGTACCATGTGTGTATAATGCCCTTGGAAGCCAGAAGAGGGTGTTGAAGTTCCTGGAACTAGAATTACAGATGAGTGTTAGCTACATTGTGGTTGTTGGGAACAGAACCTAGATCTTCTGCAAGAACAGCCAGTGCTCTTAACCACTGAGCCATCTCTCCAGCCCTCAGATTGGGTAATTTATAAAAGATAGAAGTTTTAATGTTTTATTGGGCATGGTGGCACATGCCTTTAATCCCAGTACAGGGGAAGCTGAGGTAGGCAGATGTCTGTGAGTTCGAGCCCAGCCTGGTCTATATAAAGAGTTCCAGACAATCTGGGGCTACAGGGAAATCCTGCATCGAAAAGACCAAAAGAGAAACAAAGTTTTGTTACGTCATCATTCTGTAGGTGGGAATTCAGGGCGCATGGTGCTAGCCTTTGCTGAGGGCCTCTTGTTGCATGTTACGTGGTGGATGGGCTTCTGGTGGCGTGACAGCGTGTGTGCTGGCTGCTCTCCTGGCTGCCACCTCCTCCTCCTTTTAAAAATTTTTTGAGTCAAGAGTCTTACTGTGTAGCCCAGGCTGGACTCAAACTTGAGCTGTTCTTCCTCCATCTACCAGGGTGCTGAGATTTCAGGTGTGTCACCACATTGGGCTCTTTTTTCTTTTTTTTTTTTTTTTTTCGGTCTTTTTGAGACAGTGTCTCCCTGTAGCCCTAGCTCTCCTGGAACTCACTATGTAGACCAGGCTGGCCTCGAGCTCACAGAGATCTGCCTGCCTCTGCCTCCCGAGTGCTGGGATTAAAGGCATGCGCCACTACACCCAGGCACATTGGGCTCTTTTTAAAAGAGACTGCATTTAGATAGGCTGTCCTTAAACTACTGAACTTGTGTACCCAAGCGAGCATCATGGGTAGCTGAGAGCACACGTAGCCGTGCCTGGTTAGCACTCTTCTTTCTCTCTCTCTTTCTTTCTTTCTCTCTCTCTCTCACCCTCCCTCTTCCCTCCCTTCCTCCCTCCCTCCCTCCCTCCTTCCCTCCTTCCTTCCTTTTTAAAATCTTTTTGAGACAGGGTCTCCCTGTAGCCCCAGCTGGCCTGGAACTCACTATGTAGACCAGGCTGGCCTGGAACTCACAGAGATCCATCTGCCTCTGCCTCCCGAGTGCTGGGATTAAAGGCGTGCATCACCACACCCGGCCAGCACTCTTATTTCAAACCTAACTCTGATTTTATAATTACCTGGCTTTCTTTTTTTTAATTTTTTAAATTTATTTTTATTTTATGTGTATGCATGTTATGCCTACATGTGTGTAAGTGCACCTGTGTTGTGCAATGCCCATGGAAGTCAGAAGAGGGCATCAGATTCCCTGGAACTGGAGTTATGGATGGTTGTTAGCCACCATGTGGGTGCTGGGATTCGAACCCGGGTCTTCTGTAACAATAGCCAGTACTCTTAACCACTGAGCCATCTCTCCAACCCCTCAGCCCGCAGTTAAGAATCCTTACTGGAGAGATAGCTTAGCAGTTAAAAATCCTTACTGCTTTTTTTTTTTTTTGGTCTTTTTGAGACAGCGTCTCCCTGTAGCCCCAGCTGTCCTGGAACTCACTATGTAGACCAGTCTGGCCTTGAACTCACAGAGATCCTTCTGCCCCTGCCCCCCAAGTACTGGGACTATTGTTGTGCGCTACCATGCCTGGCAAGAATCCTTACTGCTTTTGAAGAGGACAAGAGTTTGGTTCCCAACATCCGTGTCAGATAGCTGACAGTTGCCTGAGACTTCAGCTCCAGGGCATCAGATGCCTCCTTCCAACATCTGCACACACATCCTTATAGATCCATGCACACACACACACACACACACACACACACACAATTTTTTTTATATTTATTTTATCTTATGTGTATGAGTGTATTGCCTGCATGTGTGTAAGTGCACCTATGTTGTACAGTGCCTGAGGAGGTCAGTAGAGGGCATTGGATCCCTTGGAACTGGAGTTACAGATGGTTATTAGCTGCCATGTAGGTGCTGGGAATTGAACCCAGGTCCTCTGCAAGAACAGTCAGTGTTCTTAACCACTGAGCCATCTCTCCAACACCAATTTTTTTAATCTTTTTTTTTTTTTGTCTTTTTGAGACAGGGTTTCCTTGTAGCCCCAGCTGTCCTGGAACTCACTATGTAAACCAGGTTTGTCTTCAACTCACAGAGATCCATCTGCCTCTGCCTCTCAAATGCTAGAATGAAAAGCGTGCGCCACTAGGCCTGGCCAGATCTTCCATTAAATTTGTTTTAAAAAATAATTTTTTTAATCTTAAAAAAAAAAAAAACAAACAACTAGGCATAGTGACAAATACCTGACAACACTTGGTAGTGGAGGCAGGAGAATCAGGAGTTCAAGGCTACCTTCAACTACCTAGTGAATTTGAGGCCAGCCTGGACTACATGAGACTCTGTCTCAAAAACAAAACAAAAAAGCCATACTGATGCTCTGTGGCCTCAGCTGCTTGGGTGGCTAAGGCAGGAGGATTGCTTGAGCCCAGGAGTTTAAGCCACCCTGAGGTACACAGGGAGAGCCCCTCCATCCCTAAGAACAAAACCAACAAATACTGGTTTCCTGTTGTGTGAGTCAGGATGGTGATACAAGGTATACTGAACAGTCTGTCCTAGGCGGTCCTTTCTGCCTCAGGCTCTTGGGGGCTGGACATCTGAAAGTCAAATCTTGCCCTTGAACCTGAATATCCAGAGAAGTTGGCACTGGGAACCATGGCGCTTGCCCTTGGGGACAGTGCACACTGCAGCCTATAACGCAGGTTCTTTGGTGTATTTTACTCTCTCCACACTATCTCATGTTTGTAGGATGGGATTGGTGTCACTTAGGGGAGCAGGCCCTGGACACATCCAAGAAGTGTTTATTGAGCACCTGGTGGATATACCAGGATGTGTATTAGGTACTAGGAATAGAAGGAAGAGAAAGTGTCTATTCCCTAGAATTTTTAATTTGATTGTGTTAAGTTACTGATATGACTCATGCTTGTAACTTGGCCCTGCGGGATTCGTAACATGTCATCAAACCCTGAATTGGTTGCCAACTCACTGCACAGCCCTAGACTGTTATCTGAAGAAGTCTCAACAAATGGGGCTCATAATACAGAGTGCATTTAGTGTGTGTACAATGCCTGGTTCATTTTAATAGCTGGAAAGCCACACTTCCCCCTCCCCGCCTCAGGCCAGGGTCACCTAGCAGCTCCTGCCTGCTGCTGCCAGGACAGTTTCCTCAGAATATCGACAACATGGAGGAGAAGGCTGTGCTCTCGGGTTGTAGAAGGCTGTGCTCTCGGGTTGTAGAGGCTGTGCTCTCGGGTTGTAGAAGGCTGTGCTCTCAGGTTGTAGAAGGCTGCCCTCTTTACTGATTCAGTGTTCTGCATTGAATCTCTGACACTAAAAGACACCAAGGGAATTGGCAACAGCTGGGCTGGGATCCCAGTTTTCTGGGACAACTGTATGCTTTGTGCCTTCCCCAACCCCACCCATTCTTAGGAGCCAGCAGCTATAGACAGGGACTTAACTTGGGCCACACACGTCAGTGGTGTCACTCTTCAGACTTCTTAGCAGGGCCATCAAGGCCTTTGGTGCCCTTGCCCCATCACTGTGCTTCCCCCAGGCTGGTATGCTATGCCCTCCCCGTGCCCTCAGCATAGCTCAGACTTCCCCAAGTGGTCCGGGAAGGGGCCTGCTCTTCTGCTCTGTCCCTGGTTAACTCTTAGTTACCATTCCATCTGCTTACAACTCACTGCCTACAGGAAGTCTCCCAGCACCGCCTTTCCTTGTAGAAGGTTAGGCTAGCCAGACCTTTGCAATAGCACACTCACCCAGTCCTGAGGTGGCCTCATCCCCTGGGCAGCTGTTAGAGGAAGGGCCTGGCCTTTTGCCTCACAGCTGAGTCCCCAGCCTGGCACAAAGCTCAGTGTCTGGTCCATCTTACATGCATTCTAATTATATGAATTTGAAATTGAATTCCATGAAAACGTGTAAGCAGAATTTGAAATGTCTGTTCTCACCATAGGGAAGAGCATGATTCCAAAGCTGCAATGTGGGGATTAGTGATGGCCCATGGGGAGCTGAGGAGGGTAGTGCACGACTGTTATCCCAGCACTTAGGAGGTGGAGGCAAGAGGATCAGAAGTTGGGACTAGAGCAGTGGCTCAGCAGTTAAGACACTGGCTGCTCTTGCAGAGGACCTGGGTTCGGTTTCCAGTACCCACATGGCAGCTAACAACTGTCTGTAACTCCAGTTCTGGGGGATCAGATGTTTTCTTATATACATGCAGGCAAAGCCCTCATACACATAAAATAAAAATAAATAAAAAAAAGAAGTTCAAGGTCATCCTTGGCTATACAAGTTTGATACTAGGCTGGACTGCATGAGATCTTGTCTCAAAAAAAAATTGTCCCCCATTTGGAATTCCAGTCCTTGCCTTTCTAGCCTTATCTTTATCTGGAGGCATGATCTGCTCTTTAACTTTGTTGTCGCATGGTGGCGCCATACCAACTAAACAGAGACAGACACATCTGTTCTCTGATTGGTTATCCTGTCCACACAATGCCTGTCTGGATTTTGGTGACTTTTGTGTTGCTATTTTTAAATTCACTGTTATAATTTAAACACAGTGTGTCATCTACCCTTTTGTTAGAAGGTAGCATAGAACCAGGGTTGAAGAACTTGCCTCAAAGCTGGTAACTCGTGTGGTGTGTGACACAGGGTGATGGGGCATGATATTCCTGATCAAAGCCCAGCAGTGGTTCAGTCAGGCCGAGCTGTCAGTTTTTGAGTGACCTCTTTTCAGAGTCTTAGGGCACATAGGGAGAAGGCAGAAAGCAACTACAATAGGCCAAGGTGGCCGAGGGCCTTACGTGCCGAGGGACCCTCTGCCTCCCGTTGTATGTTTGTTCTTACTGGGGGATTAGTCCCACCATGTATCCAGTGGCTACCCTGCAGGCCCAGCCTTCACATCACATCTGCAGAGTGAGGATGACCCATGAATAGAGATGCGGCTGCTGACCCTGTCTGACCTGCCTTTCCCTTTTCCCATGTCCCCCTCTCTAATCCCGCTGCCTCTGTGGTTAACAGGCAGTCTCTTGGCTTATATCTGTCCCTCTCAGGTGTTCTTACGGTCCTCCATGTAAATAGTTTTGTTACTATAATGACCTACCTGAGGGTGATACTTTCTAAAGAAAAGAATTCTGTATGTGTATATATATATACATATATATATATTTATTATTATTATTATTATTTTGTCTTTTTGAGTCAGGGTCTCCCTGTAGCTCCAAGTGGCCGGAACTCACTGTGTAGACCAGGCTGGCCTTGAACTCACAGAGATCCATCTGCTTCTGCCTCTCGAGTGCTGGGATTAAAGGCGTGCGCCACCATGCCCAGCTTAAATTATTTTTATTGTTATTTTATGTGTATGTGTGTATTGCCTTCATGTATGCAAGTGCTCCTTGCATACATGTCGTGCAGTGCCTACAGAGGCCAGAAGAAGAGTGTAGGATTCCCCTGGATCTGGAGTTACAGATGGTTGTTAGCCACCATGTGAGTGCTGAGAATCAAACCATCCTCCCAAGTGCTAGGATTAAAGGCATGCGCCATCGGCCTTATTATTTTTATGCTATGTGTGCATTGCCTGTATGTAAGTGCACCCATGTTGTGCAATGCCCATAGAGGTTAGAAGAGGGTGTCAGATCTCCTGGAACTGGAGTTACAGATGGTCAAGGGCTGCCATGTGAGTGCTGCGAATTGAACCTGGGTTCTCTGCAAGAGCAGCCAATTCTCCCAACTGTTGTGCCATCTCTCTAGGCCCCCCAAAACAAAATTTTTAAAGGAAGCCTTAACAAATACCAAAAGATAGAAATAATCTTTTATCTCATCACATATTAGTGAAATAAAACTAGAAATCAATAGCAAGAGAAATTGCACAAATACATGGAGACTGAGCAATATACATGCTTAATGACCAGTGGGATATTAAATACGTCAGAGAGGATATTTAAAAGTTCCTAGGTGTCACAAAATTTCCCAGAATCAAATGAAAATGAAAACCTAGCTTACCAGAGCTTCTGAAGTACAGCTAATAAATTACTAAGAGGAAATTTTATAAGTGCTTATATTAAAAAGTCAGAGCTGGGTGTGGTGGTATATGCCTTTATCAGTCCTCTGTAAGAGTAGTCAGTGCTCTTAACCACTGAGCCATCTCTCCAGCCCCTAAAGAGAAGAATTTTATTTGGCTCACAGAGGTTTATGGCATGGTGCTAGCTCTTGGTGAATGGCCTCATGTGAGAGGGAGAGAGACCTGGTGTGCAGCTACTTGGGAGGATGAGGCAAGAGAGTCACAGGTTCAGTCTGCCTGGGCTCCAGAATGAGTGTAAATCTAGACTGATAACTTGGTAAGACCATGTCTCAAAGTAAAGAGTAAAAGAGGGCTGGGGAAGGCTGGGGATATGGCTCCGTTGGTGGAGTGCTGGCCTGGTTTGTACTTAGTCCTGGGTTCCATCTCTAGCGCCACATGCACCAGGCATGGTGGTGCTTGCCTGTAATCCAGCACTCAGGAGACAGAGGCAGGAAGATCAGGAGTTCAGAGTTATCCTTGACTATATAGTGAATGTGAAGCCAGCCTGGGCTGGAGACAGTGTCTTAATGAAAGGGGTGGAGCTGGGGAAGTCACTCAGTAGCACAGGGCTTGCCCAGTATGCATGAAGTCCTGGTTTGTTCCTCAGGACCACAGAAGAAAAAAAATTCTTACACAGGGTTAAGACAGGAAGTCAGAGCTCACGAAGGGGACACTCTTACTACTTCCCCTCAGACCCTGCCTCTTAAGGTTCCCACCACCGCTCACCATCATGACAGCCGACCAAACTCCTAACCACAGCACCCACTTAAGTACCAGGTTCCTCAGGCAGACAGGCCACAGACCTACAGGCTCATTTCAGTGCCTCTCACCAAGCCACTTTTAAGTCATTCCCGGATGACTAGTGAAGATTCTAGAATCTGTACCAAGAACGCCACCTGAATTGAGGAAGCCTTAAGAAGCTGGGGACAGCCTGGCTTTGCTGGTTTGGTGGCCTCTGCGGGAACAGCAGTTAGGCAAAACACCAAACCAAGTAATAGCAACTTCCTGGTTCCCTGGGTGTTACTGGAGGGAACAAAAATAGCCAGCAGTTTCTGAGCTTCAGCTGTGTGGTGAGGGCCTGTGGGTGTTGGGGTTATAACTACAAGGGTGCTAGAACCATCTCTGTTCCTGCACGTGGTCCCCAGCTCCCTTCCACACACCCAGCCATGCAGACCCACCTGCTGCCCAGCTTGGGAGGCAGAGGCAGGTGGAACTCTGTGAGCTCAAGGTCAGCCTGGTCTATATACTAGTTCCAGACTAGCTGGGGCTACAGGGAGACCCTGTCTCAAAAAGGCATAAATAAATAAATATATATATATATAATTAAATAGTGCCCTTTTCAATATTAGAGTTAACACTAGATAGATAAGATACAAACATTCTAGTAGATCTCTTCAGTTGTACCCCACACATTACTAATGGTCACAGACCTACAGGCTCATTTCAGTGCCTCTCACCAAGCCACTTTTAAGTCATTCCCGGATGACTAGTGAAGATTCTAGAATCTGTACCAAGAACGCCACCTGAATTGAGGAAGCCTTAAGAAGCTGGGGACAGCCTGGCTTTGCTGGTTTGGTGGCCTCTGCGGGAACAGCAGTTAGGCAAAACACCAAACCAAGTAATAGCAACTTCCTGGTTCCCTGGGTGTTACTGGAGGGAACAAAAATAGCCAGCAGTTTCTGAGCTTCAGCTGTGTGGTGAGGGCCTGTGGGTGTTGGGGTTATAACTACAAGGGTGCTAGAACCATCTCTGTTCCTGCACGTGGTCCCCAGCTCCCTTCCACACACCCAGCCATGCAGACCCACCTGCTGCCCGGCCTGGGCCGTCTTTCCCAGCAGGACTGTCCTCCCCTGTACATCTCAGCCTGAATCACGGTTACCTTCTGAGTCCTTACCCACTTCCCTGAGAACCCTCTAGACCTCTACTGCTCTACCTTCTGCCTCTCCTTTTTTGTTTTGCTTTTGTTTTTATGGTCCTGGAGATGAAACCCAGGGCTATACACATGCTAGGCACATGCTCTGCCACTGAACTACACTTCCAGCCCTTTGCTTCTTGTTTTAAACCGATGCCTTGTACATAGGACGCCTTCTTTCCCCTCAGGAGCTTGGCTGCCAGAGATCTTTTCCCAAGAGGCCTCCTGCATCATCACCACCACCACCACTTCCTAAGCTGAACTGTGTGGGACTCTAGCCTTACCCTGACCCCTCTGTTTTCTAAGCATGTCATGGCTGTTGGAGAGTGTGGGGAAAAGATGGAAAATATGACAGCTTAGAAGAAAGATCCCCAGCACTTAACGAGCTGATGCTGTTGTCTTCTTTTCCCTTCCCTTGGGACCCCAGCACACAGGCACAGTCTGCTGTTCTCAACAAATGTCCTTCCTCACACCCTTCACCTCCATCTCCATGGTCCTGACATCTCTAGTTCAACTTGCCTCATAATGTCCCTTTGAAGGGACTTGCACCTACCGGCCCCTTCCCAAAGCTGACAATCAACTTTCAGCTCCCACTACTCAGGGGTCTTTATAGAGAGCCTTGGGCTGCACCTGAATGTTTCTTTAGGAAATTACTAGTGTAGAAGGTATAAACATTGGCACACATTTTGTTACCTGTGACTTGATGTCTTGATTTGGTGTGTGTGTGTGCGCGCACGCGCGCGTGCAAGCGTACTCATGGAGGTCAGAGGACACTTGAGGGAATCAGTTCTCTCCTGTACCATGTGGGTATTGGGAACTGAACTCAGGTTGTCAGGCTTGGCGGCAAGCCTTTACCTACTAAGCCTTCTTGCTGGCCCCTATTTGGTATATTTTAGATGCCTTCTCTGGGAGTCCATAAAATGATACGGGGTGGCCCAAGAAGTATGTACGTCTGATCCTCTTGTCACAGGCCTGTAATTCTAGCTGTTTTAGAGGCCGAGGCAGGAGGATCAAAAGTTCAAGGCCAGTCTGGACTACAGAGCAAATTCAAGGCCAGCTTGTGCAACTTAGTGAGATCTTGTCTCAACATAAAACTCTAAAGAGGCCTGGTGATATAGCTCAGTGGTAGAGTGCTTTACCTAACATATATGAGTTTTCCAGAACTGCCAAAAAGAAGAAAAAAAGTCAAATGATAAAGTAGAACAAAAAAAGAGTTGAAATGTGATGAGATTAAGTTTGTAGCTCAGAAAGTTCCTCCCCTGAGGCCTACCTGCTCACTAGAGGCAGAGCACATGTCAGCCTTGTGCTTACAGCTCCTGAGAAATGATAAATCCTTTTTAAGATTCACATTGTCAGGGACTGGAGAGATGGCCCAGTGGTTAAGGACATGTACTGCTCTTGCAGATCACCTGTAACTCCAGCTCTGGGGAATCCAGTGCCCTTTCCTGGCCTCTGTGGGTAACTGCAGTCATGTGCACATACCCCCACATAGTCACACACACACACACATGCACACGCACACACACACACACGCACTGAAAATAATAATAAATCTTGTGTTGGATATAGTTACACATATCTTTAATATTAGCCCCAGGGAGGCAGAGGCAGGCAGATCTCTGCGAATTCGAGGCTGGCCTGGTCTACATAGTGAGTTCCAGACCAGCCAGGGCTTCATAGTAAGACTATATTTTAAAAAATTAATATGAAATAAAATAATCTAAAAAAAGAAAAAAGATCCACAGTGTCTGGTGGTATTCGG
Source organism: Nannospalax galili (assembly GCF_000622305.1). Classification (NCBI taxonomy): domain Eukaryota; kingdom Metazoa; phylum Chordata; class Mammalia; order Rodentia; family Spalacidae; genus Nannospalax; species Nannospalax galili. The sequence goes on from NW_008358999.1 coordinate 1,212,971, forward strand.
TGCTTGGTGTTTGTAAGACAGAAGTCAGGGATACTGACCCCAGTGAGATGTCTCTGTCCTTTATTATCTTAGTGGGTTACTGTGTGAAATAGTAATTTCAAACTGTAATTTTTTTGCCTGTGCTGGGGCTCAAACCTAGGGCCTCTGTTGGATGGTGTAGCCTCTCAATGACCAGCAGCAGATGGATATCTTTTTCTCTAGTTTCCCCCTCCCCTGCTGACCACAAACTGTTTGAACCCTAAGACTCTCTGGAAGAAGGGAGGAGCAGAGGGAGACAGTCACCCTTTCCACCCAATCAATCAACCTTAGCTGCATGAGAGGGAGGGACTAAGGAGAGACACCTGGGAAGCGAGAGAGGAGGAGAGTGCTTTGCCATCTTGGGGTGGGGGGTGGCGGTGGCCACAGATCTGGAAGGCTTAGCCCAACATGTAAGGAAAAAAGCCCAAGGCTACCTGTGTCTTTGTAAGTACCCCTCATCGTCATCATAGGCTCTGTTACTAAGCCCAACTAAATATCCTGTAGATTGGAGGAACTAACCTGTAGTTTGGAGGAATAATTTCTCAGTTGGTCATAAGGACAGTGGGAGGAGGGACTGTCTCTGGGCCTGAAAGCTGAAAGCACGCGGGCCTCCCAGCAGTAATTTTTAGTACAGCCTCACACATGCCATTCCATTGAGCTACATTCCATCTGGCGTGTGCGTGTGCGTGCGTGCATGTGTGTGTGTGTGTGTGTGTGTGTGTGTGTGTGTGTGATAAATTACTCATGTAAAATTTATCATCATCTGGGCCTGGAGAGATGGCCCAGCTGTTAAGATCACTGACTGCTCTTGCAGAGGACCTGGGTTTGATTCCCAGCACCCACATGGTGGCTATGAACCATCCTTAACTCCAGTTCCAGGGGAATCTGACACTCTTCTCTGACCTCCGCAGCATTGCATGACACGAGTGCACTCATATACCTGCAGGCAATATACTCATACACATAAAATAAAAATAATAAATTATAAAAAAATTACCATCATCTTAATTATTTTAAGGATACAATTCAGTGAGTTTAATACATTTATACTATTTTTAAAGAATATTTTATGTGTATGAGTGTATTACCTGAATGTGTATAAGTGCACCCATGTTGTCCCTGAAACTGGAGTTATGGATGGTTGTTAGCTGCCATGTGGGTGCTGGGAACCAAACCCAAGTTCTCTGCAAGAGCAGCCAGTGCTCTTGACCACTGAGCCATCCCTCCAGCCCCAATACATTCATACCGTTATCTAACAAACATCACTATTTATTTCTAGATTTTTTTGTTTTTTTGAGACAGGATCTCATGTAGCGCAGGCTGGCCTCAAACTCGCTGTGTAGCTTGAGAATGACCTACAATTTCTGATCTGTCTTGCCTCCACCTCCCAAGTGTTGGGGTGCAGTTAAGCACCTCCACACCAACTTCCAAGCTTCAGTTTCCTTTCAGCACTGGCAGAGTTGACCAGAGAAGCCTTTGGGTCTAGATCTTTTCTTCTTTAAGAGAAACACTGTTGTGTGTTGCAGTGACATGGGGTATTTTTGCTTCCTTGCAGAACAGAAAGACTATGGCTTTGAGGTAACCCATACTTCCTCTAAAGGAAGGACCTTCAGTAGTGACTCTGAGCCGGATGCTGTCCCGTTCCAGAACGACCTGAGGACCTTTGACCAGCTGGATGCAGTATCAAGTTTACCCACTCCCAGTGACATCCTTGTGTCCTATTCTACCTTCCCAGGTGAGCTCATCCAGGTGTCCTTCCCATCTACCCCGAAGACAGCCTCTATGGCCCCGACTGATCTATTTCCCCTCTCCAAGCTCCTTCCCAGGCCGAGGCTGGCAGGGCTCCTGGAGTACAGACTGGGAACAGTAATTGTAGCTTGCAGTTGTCAGGAAAAATAAACAAGGGAGGATGCTGGTGGATCCCTGGCATAGTGCCACAGAGAAGGGATCAAGCACTTCTTCCATCCTCACTCAAGTCACCTGACTTATCAGAACCTTGCTTTTCTTGCTGAGAAAATGGGAGCCACAGCCAGAGTGAGGAGGTACAAGAGTTGGTCCTGAGTGTGAAGAGGAACAGGCGCAGCAGGGAACCGTAGGGACAGGATGGCAGTTTGCACGTAGTGGGCATGGCTGTGTGGCAGAGCTCAGACTATCTCTTCCTGCAGGCTTTGTCTCTTGGAGGGACAAGAAGAGCGGCTCCTGGTATATCGAGACCTTGGACAGAGTCCTTGAGCAGTGGGCTGACTCTGAAGACCTACAGTCCCTCCTGCTCAGGGTGAGCACCCCCTTTCCTCCTGAGACAGGAGAGGCTGTGGAGGGGCCAGGGGTAGACCAGGCAGCAGGCCTAAGCCAAAGACAGGCTGGTAGGGCCCTGACTGTGTTGGAGCCTTGGCTTAATGTGAGAGGCAGGGAGTGCTTTGCTTTTCAAATGAAGAATGTGACTGTTTGCAAAGTGTGTCCCTTGCCTCCTTGGAGACCCTCAGGCAGATACCTGGTCTCCAGCTGACAGGGTGGTCTTAAATGCCAGGTAGATGGTTCAGTGGCCAGGCCAGAGTATGGTGCCCTCAAGTGGCTGTAGATAGGCATTTCCATGGTACAATCTCTCCCCTGGCTTTTTTGTTTTGTTTTTGTTTTAGATAGGGTCTCATGTATCTCAGTCTGGCCTGGAACTTGCTATATAGCAGAGGATGGCCTTGAACTTCTGATCTACCTCCTGAGCGAGTGAGTGAGTGAGTGAGTGAGTGAGTATGTATATGTGTCTGTTAGGGTGCCCTGTCACTGCACCCACACCCCGCAAGTGCACAACTTGGGGCTAGAGGAATTATTCCTGTTCCTAAGGAAGACTCTGGCCTGAGCATTGCTAAGCAGAGCTCAGGAGAGGAGAGGGGAGTGTGGCCCCTTCCCTCCAGTGTTAGGCAAGTGACTCAGAGGCCACTGGGGTCCTGTAGGGGCAGGGGACAGCTAGGGCCAAATAGTACATGGTACCCCTGATCCTGCCCACTTCTGACCTCCTTTGCCACAAACCTTTCAGTCTGTTTGGAACTTCGTGAGTTTTTGCATTGGGAATTTTGAATTTTGTCTTTTTTTAATTTGTAGCTGGGGCGTTGTCCTGTACCCTACCCCAGCAGGTTGTAGGTAGAGCTGCCTTTAGGTGCCCCTTCAGTCGACCCTCCCCTCTAACCCCTTCCAGTCCTTGCTCCAGTCAAGGGCACTGAACTCACACCCCTCCCTGTGGCTCTGTTTTGCAGGTCGCTAATGCTGTTTCTGAGAAGGGGATTTACAAACAAATTCCTGGCTGCTTTAACTTTCTCCGGAAAAAACTTTTTTTTAAAACTTCATGAAGCCAGGGGCCACTCACTGCCTCATTGATCTCCGCCAGCCCTTCCTGCTCCAGGCCTGGAGTGGTTGAGGCCAGGACTGCCCTACAAAGCAAGGAGTTTGTAGCCCAAGCAGGCTGCTCTTTCTCATCCATGACAGACAGGCTACCAGCAGCTTCTAGGCTGGAGAGAGATGTAGAACGGCAGGAGAGGAACAGAGTGCTGTGGATGCTGCCTGGCCTCTTCAGCTGTAGCTAAGGACTCTGGCCTCTGACCCCCAGGTTCTCTCTAAAACAGGGCTTCTCCACCTCCCCACTGCTGATGTGTGGGGCTAGATAACCTGTGAAGCTGTCCTGTGTGTTGTAGAGTATCTTGAGCCATTCTTGGCCTCTACCCACCAGGAGTGCCCCTCCCAAGTTGTGCCAACCAGAAATGTCTTCAGATATTGTCACATGTGCCCAGGGGGACATAATGGCCCCACTTGAGAACCATCTCTCCACAGGAGTTTGTGGTTTCAGACAAGCCACATCTCTCCCAGACTCACGAGCTTAGCCGGCCGAGTCTGAACACCTGAATCTGAGAGTCTTCAAAGTTTCTAGAACGTTCATTTATTCTTAAAAAAATAAATCTTAGGGAAATATTGACCTTATTAGCCTAGTCTCTCCTACCCCCACCTCACTTAGCTCCAGCCCTTTATTCTTCCCTAGGAAGGAGACTTGCTTTTCTTCTGTGTCTCCCCCTGCCTTATTAGATACCCACCCCAGGCCAGGATGTGACTGGGATGGGAACCAGGAGTCTGAGAGGTCAAGTTTCTTTTCAAAAGGATCACCATTTCCTGTTAGTAGAGATTCATGGACAGAGCTTGGCTCTTCTGAGTCCCAACCTCGGCCTCCCAGTATCTTCCTTATTGAGTGAACCTCGCCCCCAGATGGCAGTGACTGTGCTGGGCCACAGTGAACTGGTGGCCTTTCCCCAAAGGCCCTGTCCCTGAGGTCTATAAAGCTGTCCTGAATTATTTTCTTTTTTCTAGTTTCAGTATTGTTTTCTCCTTTATGAATCCATTTGAGCTTAGATGATAGAGATGTGAAGTCTTGGCTGGTTTTGAGACAGGTTTTGACTTTAGCCCAGGCTGGCCTGGAACTCTCCATCCTGCCGCCTCCTGAGTGCTGAGATTACAGCTGTGCACCACTTCTTCAGGTTACCCCCCCGCTTCTTGTTTTGGGGGCACTGGAGGTTAGGGTGTTTTGTTAGTAAGACTCACACCAAGATTTGATTCATAAGCCAGGCATGGTGGCACACGCCTTTAATCCCAGCACTTGGGAGGCAGAGGCAGACCGATCTCTGTGAGTTCGAGGCCAGCCTGGTCTACATAGTGAGTTCCAGAGCAGCTGGGGCTACAGGGAGACCCTGTCTCAAAAAGACCAAAAAAGAAAAAGCCACCAAAATCAGATTTGATTTGAGTCATATATTCACTTTACTATTTTTTTTCTGTGACATTTCCAAGGTACCACTTCCAGGGAGGTGTTCTTGGTTAGTTATTTGCTATCACCTGCGGGACACAAAGGGGAAGATGAGCAGGTTAACTCTCAGAGCCACATTGGGCCCGTGCATCTTTGTCTTCCTCACCAACACATAGCTTTTACATACTGAGTTCTGATGATGCATTAGGAGAAAAAGGGTCTTCCTGTAATGAGGCTTCTTAGCCTAGAGTCCTTTTTGGGTTTCAGGCTAGGAGGCCTGTGAGCCTCTAAAAATGACATGCCAAATGTACACATGGGTGTGGCTCTCGATGCAATTTGATTTTCCAAACTGCTGTTTGAGGCTCTGGTCATAGTGAACCAAGAGGAAGTCTTTTGCTTTCAAAGGTCAGTTAGCAGAATCAAAAACTTTTTTGGGGTGTGTTTGATTTTGGTGCTGGAGGTCTCACACACTAAGCACATGCTCTGCCACTCAGCTTTTCCAGCCCCTAAGCATTTTTTTTTTTCTTCTTGAGACAGGATCTCACATAGCCCAGCCTCAAAGTCACTACATAGCCAAGAAGAATGACCTTGAATTCTTGATTCTTCTGCCTTTACTTCCTGAGCACTGAGACTAAAGGCCTGTGCCAAGCCTGGCTTTTTTTTTTTTTTTTCTCCTATGCACATAAAGCCCAGAAGAGCACACAGTTACTTCTCAATGTTGATTACCTCTGCAGAGTAGAAATGGATATATAAAAGAGGGAATCTTCTACTTTTTTACTTGCTACACTCCTCTATTCTTTTAAAATATTTTTATAAAGAAATGTCTTCCTTTCTGAACAAAACAATAAAGCTGTGATCGCTGAAGGCTGATGGGCTGGCATGTAGCTGTTATTCAGTAGGCATTTGTAAGGACAGGTGCCTTGGGCCTCCTGTTGTGTGTGTGTGTGTGTGTGTGTGTGTGCGCGCACGCGCATGTGCGTGCGCCCCCTCATCCTCCTGTGTCGTCCCCCCCCTTCCTGTTTGTGCCTTTTGTTGGCAGCTGACTGGTCTTTGCTCCTCACCTAGGTTTGTCTGGGCAAGTGCTCCCAGGCACCCTCGGGCTGCAGCTGTTTGGGACTCAAGGCTGCAAGCACACACCATGTGTCCCTAGGCTGGGAACATGCCAGGTTCCCATAGTTCTCTGCAGCTGCTGGGGTGGCCCCTCCAAGGACAGCTGGCTCCCCACCTTTCCCACTCCTGGAGCCTATTCACTAGCATTCTGCTCCACTGGCTGCTCTCCCAAGAACCCAAGGCCTCTGCCCAGCTGCCAAGCAAGGTTTGCTTTCCCTGTTGGTCTCCCACACTCCCACCCCAGCCATCTGTCCTGCTGTGTCTGCCTGTGTCTCTGGCTGGGAACAGCAGGTGCTGCAGCAGCAAGTAGGGACAGTTGCCCCTGGCTTCTGCTTTGAATCCTGAAGGTTCTGCCAGGCTTAGCTGCACTATGACTAATGTGGCAGCTGGGACCACAAAAGAGGGTCCTAGGATTTGGCTGAGAAAAAGCCATAAGCATCCTTCCATCCAATCATTGAGACGCCCCTGAAATGTTGGCTATACCTCTAAGCCGGGCTCGGATTTCCCTCAGCCAAAATTTAATCATGGTTTTCTTCAGGTCACAGTCAAACCAAATGGAAAAATCAAACCACATATACCCAAACTAATCCCTCTCTCTTGATTTTCCATTTTCTTCTAACAAGCTTACTTAAACAAAAGCCCGCTATTTCTCTGTGTGTCTACGTGTGTGTGCCATAGCAAAAGTGTGTAAGTCGGAAGACAATTTGTCAGGAGACAGTTCTTACCTACCATGTGGAATGTGGACCATGGGGACTGAACTCAGGTCAGCAGGCTTTGGCAGCATGTGCCTTTACCCACTGATCCATTTAGCCAGCCCTAACAAACTTTCTTGGAGTCTCTGTGGCTGAGAACAGTTCAGACAGTGAATGTGCAGCTGGTGAGTGTGAGTGAGCAAACTCACCTGCCTCCCTCCTGTGGCCACGTGCTTGTGACTGGGGTTACTTGGTTTTATAACAGTCTAGTTCAGTCTAAAGTTCCTTGCAAATTGAACTGGAGATAACAAAACGATGCCAGCTTCCCCTTTTTTTTGTGGGCTGTGCCACAAATACTAGCCCCGCTGCCTCTGGATCTACCTGCTGAGGGGTCTGGACCCAGTTCAAGTCCCATTTTACAGAAGAGCAAACCTAGTAGGTGACTGAGTACATAATGGGGTAGATTAAAACGTATCCTGTGGACACAGAGCCCTGTTGCGTGCCTGCATCCAACTCCAGACTCCATACCATCTTCACCCAGTGGCCCCTTGATTTGTTCCCCCTGCTTCCTACGACTGTTGCCTGGTCCATGGATGCTCCTCAATGGCGGAACCAGTGATTTTTCTTTTTAAATGTTTATGGGACAGGGTCTCACGAACCCCCAGCCTGGTCTTGAACTTCATGTATATCCAAGAATGACCTTGAATTGATCCTTCCACCTCTACCTCCTGAGTGCGAGGACTACAGGTGAGCTCTCCCACATCCAGTTTATGCAATGATGGAGATTGAACCCAGGACTTTATGCATGCCAGGCAAGCACTCTACCAACTGAGCCACATTTCCATCCTCCACCATTGGTTATTTTAAAAATGGTTATTTTTGCTGGGTGTGCTTTTTTTTTTGAGAAAGGTTTTCCTGGCTGGCCTGGAACTTGTTATGTAGAGCAGGCTGGCCTTGAACTCACAGAGATCTGCTTACTTCTGCACCCCAAGTGCTGGGGTTAAAGATGTTTGCCACCATATCTGGCTCCCAAGTTATTCTTTTAATAAATACTTAATGGTTATTATAGTTAAAAAAAAAAGAGCGTATAGGAGATAACTCTACGGACAGACACATAGTCACAGAAAGGTAAACTCAGTCCTATTTGCCTGGAAGAGGTACAACAGAAAACTGAGTAGTCCTTTGTCCCAGGATAAAGTTAGGTACAGTTGATTATTCTACAGAATAGCTTTGGCGGGGGCTCTTCAGGGTAACTATCTTCTAATAATTAAAGCTCTAAGGGTTTCAAGCCATTGATAAATATGACCACTGATGGCATTGGAGGGTGGCCTGGGCCTATATACCTTTAAGCAGAAATGAGGTATATCACTCTTCCCGGGAGCCCCCCCTCCAGTTCCTGAGGGGCATCTTTGGGTTCATATTGCTTCAACATGCTTACCATCTGTGTTTTTTAATCTACTTTACCCACAGAGACATTGGGGACCCATGGGGGTGCACAGCAGGTGTTGCCTAGGCCTGTAGCCTCCTCCAGGTGACCCCTGCCTACTTGGAGGTTTTAGATCCCAGGACCGTGTGGCCCTAGAGGCCCAGTGAGCAGGGCAGGCCCCATGGGTTGTGTGGGCTCAGGGCCGGTGGTTCTTACCTTGTTGATCCAGTCAATGTAGTTAGAGACCCGGGTGAAGACGGAAGGCTTTCGGGGGTAGTTGCAGCCGAGACTGGAGCCAAAGCTGACGATGCCATGCACCTGCCACTGGCCACTAGATGACTGGCAGTTCAGTGGCCCACCAGAGTCTCCCTGAGGAAGCCAGAGTTGGGGGCGGGGCGGTGAAGGTAGGCAGGGGGCTGCACGGTGGGACCTGGTTCTTAGGATGTTCATATTGTTCTGCAGGGTCCCTGTGTCCCTCTGAGGCCAGGCTTGTGGTCAGAGGTGGTACCACCTTACCTACAAGACGTAACATTTTGCCCCCCCCCGCCACCGCCCCCTGAGAGTCTCAGTGTGTGGCTAAAGCAGTTCTCCTGTTTTAGCCTCCCTAGCACTGGGATCACAGGTGTGTGTCCTGCTGGGTTTGCTTGCTGTTTTATTTTTTTAAGACAAGATCTTTCCATGTAGTCCAGGCTAGCCTCGAATTTACAGCAGTCCTCCTGCCTCAGCCTCCCCAGTGCTGGGATTACAACACCACCATGCCTTGCCTACATTTCCTCTTCATGTGGGGCCCAGGCTGCAGCTGTGCACTTAACATGCCTTATCCCCTTTCATCCTCCTGAAAGCCATGAGGTTTCCAAGGTCCAGCAGAGAAAGCTGAGACTTGTTGGAGTAGGGGGTTGGGGGGTGGATCAGGCAGTGAGTGAGAAGCAGACATGGCAGCCCAATTAAGCTACTCCTTCCCCTGTGACAAGAGACTTTCCGGGGGGGGGCAGGGGTCAGGGCACAGGGGATCTGAGGGTCTTGGGAAGCCCCTCCAATGTCCCCACTTCTCTGTACAGTCTACCTCATAGCAATTCCTTTGGAGTTAGACACTCTCCAGGAAGATTTCCCTAGTAGCTACCCTGAGGGGCCCAAAAGGCCATTAATGGGATTAAGTCAAGTAAGTTAGAAGTCACCTTAGAAAAGTGGGATGACAGTGGTGAGAGACCTGGATGAGACTCAAGGAAAGACTTCCCAGCAGTGAGGCAGAGAGGACACTAAAAACACTTAAAACACTCTTTTCCTGTTTTGTGGGAGACAGGGCCACCAGATTGTGGATACTCACATTGCAGCTGGAGGTCACTCCGTCACCGCCCGCGCAGACCATGTTGTTCTTTACGGAGGTGCCCCACCAGCTGGGGCTGGAGCACGTGGCAAAGTCCACAACCAGCAGCTTGCCCTGCTGCAGAATGTCAGGACTGGCCCCATTGGCTGAATGAGCAGAAAGAAAGTGTTAGAGGGCAAGAGACTCCAGAGTAAAAAAGAAGCAGTGGGGTGGGGGCAAGAGGGGGGACGCAGTTGGTTAGGTGCTTGTTATGAAAACAGGACTTGAGTTCAGATATCCAGCACCCATATGAAAAGCTGGGTGTGGCTTGCCTGTAATTGCACTGTGGGTAAATGGAGACAGGATGCAGGAGGGTGTCTGGCGCTTGCTGGCCATGTATACCAGACACACACACACACACACACACACACACACACACACACACACACGAAGCAATCATCGTGGAATCTTCTGTCCCACTTCTTTTTCTGGTCCATGTCACTTTCCTCCACTCACAGGATGGCAATGAGGGCAACCATGTTTGTCTGTACTGTGTCCTCAGTTGATTGGTCAGTATAATGGTCATTGGTGATTGGTTGAAGTGTGAGTAAGCACCTGATGCAAGTTAAGCCAATGAGCTCTGAGCACCTTCCCCTGGGATTTTTTTTTTTTTTTTTTTTTTTTTTGGGTAGCCACAGAGAGCTCCTAGCCAGAGAGCTGTAGGCAGTGTCTGCCATTTTCTTTAATGCAGATACTGAGGAGGGTCAATCTGAAGTCGGCTTTTTTGTTTCTTACAGGCTTCCAGCTCCTAGTTCTGGCTTGTTCCTCACTTGACTGTGTGTCTGCCCTTTGGTTGAGATTTACTTAGCGCAAACATCCCCCTCCCTTTAAAAATATTGTATTTATTATTTTTATTTTATGTGTATGAGTGTATTGCCTGCATGTACGTAAATGCACCCATGTCGTACAGTGCCCACAGAGGTCAGAAGAGGGTGTCAGATTCCCTGAACTGGAGTTATGGATGGTTATTAGCTACCATGTGGGTGCTGGGAACCAAACCCGGGTCCTCTGCAAGAGCACCCAGTGCTCTTAACCGCTAAGCCATCTCTCTAGTCCCCCCCCCCCCTGTAAACTCCCCCTTTTTGCTGAACTAGCTCCATGGGTTTCTGTCAGTTAACTATGACAGGGAGGTCTTCTTGCTGGGAAGAAATATTCTGTGGTGAAGGCAGTTTTCCTAATGGCTCCAGTGACACTGAACATCGCCCCTATTATTTCCACTGCCAATGGATGGCAAGGATAAAGTTTGAGATTCTTTGTGTGTGTGCATATGGAGGCCAGAGGTCAACCTCAAATATCCTTCCTTGAGTGCCATAAACCTTGATTTTGGAGACAGGCCTATCATTAGCCTGGAGATTTAGGCTAGGTGGCTAGTGAACCCCAGGGCTCTGCCTGTCTCTACTTCCTCAGAGCAGGGATTACAAGGTACACACAACTGGCTTTTTTACGTGGGTTCTGGGGATGGAACTCAGGTCCTCACGTTGCAAGGCAAGTGCTTTACCAACTGAGCCACACCCCCCAACCCTCGGTATCATTCTTTGCTCAGGCTTTCCAAACAAGCCAGTCTTCACAGTAATATTTACTCCTGTTTGACAGAAGGGACACCGAAGCCTGGAGATGGAATGATCTTGCCCAAGACTACTTTAATTAGCATACAATTACCATTTGGTTAACATTTTGTAAGGCACAGAGCATTTTCTCACATCTTTAATCTCCATCAACAGACTTTTGCACTTCACAAATGAGGCAACTGAGGTTTTAATGTGCCTTTCCCAAGGTTCCCTAGTGACTAGCAGAGCTGGGACTAAAGGCCAAGCATGTGGCCCCTCTCGTTGCCTTCATCATCTCAGAGGAAATACATTCTGCCCCAGTGTTTTATGGGTAAACAAACAGGTGGTTGTGCCCGTATCTGAAGAGCACGCGCTACCTCCCTGCCTCTCCCTCAGTGGTCTTTTTTTTTTTTTTTTTTTTTTTTTTTTTTTTTCTTTTTTTTTTTTTTAATGGTAGCCATTGCCAACAGCCCTCTGGCTGGGGGTCTCTTCTCCATCCCAAATTCCTATTGGCTTAGCTTGAGTCATGTGCTCAAGCCAAAAACCAACACCAGTGACTAGAACACTAATCAAATGTGAGGACACAGTGTAGACAAACATGACCAGCTTTAAGAAGGGGAAGGAGGGTGGGATGAAGACCCTGGGGACTTCATGGAGCTCCCAAAGCCTGAAGTCACAGAAAACATGTTACAGCCCTCTTGGTATCACAGTGATGGGGACAGTTGGCACACAGCAGCTGCTATGCACTTCAATTAGGAGTCTTAAGTGCCTCTATGGACTGTCTCCTGTTTTACACCTTGCCAAGGTGCTGTTCTCACCCTATTTTACAGAGGAGAGCAGTCATAGAGGGGCTCAGTTAATGTGCTAAAGTGGGAGAGCTGAGACTTGAACCCAGGCACACTTACTAATCCCTGCTAGGTTGCCCCTCCCAGAGAGCCAAACACCCTGGGGACAGGGGTGACACCACCTCTCTTCCCTGCCGGGCTTAGGGGTCCCCAGCTTGCACTTACTCTGCAGTCGGCCCCAGCCTGTAACATAGCAGGGGTAGTTGTTGGGTAGAATAGTGCCGGCAGGTGGGAGGGAAGCTGTCTGGATCTTGCTGGACAGGGTCACCGAGCTGGCCAGTTTGAGCAGGGCAATGTCGTTCCTGAATCAGGAAAGAACAGGGATCTTGGTGATTTCTACCCCTGTCTTTTCCCCTGTACATTACCCCAGGCTGTCCCTGCAGGCAGGGTAGCAGGACACCCTCACTGTCTTTGCTTCTCCCTACAGAAGGGGCAGAGGAGGGGGAGGGTCAACCCTTCGGTGTGTGTCCCCGAGCCCACCCCTGAAAGCACCAGACAGGACACCACCTACCCGTTGGAGAGCTGGTTAGAGTTCCATTTCTCATGTACCACAGATTTGGAGACCTGGATAGTCACTGAGCCGGACTCTTCGGTGGAGAGTCTGTGACGTCCCAGTACCACGCGGTAGGTCTTGGAACTGCTGTGAGGGGCCAGATGAGAAGTCAGCAACCTTTTCTCTCTTGCCTCCTGAGGGCACTGACACCCCAGTGTAGACTGTGGGAGATGAGCCTGAGACAGTGAGAGCTGGGGGGCCACTAGTGAGGCCTGGGCATTGGTGTTTCCTGGAGGCAATCACTCAGTTGTAACATAAACAGTATAACAGTAACTACACCTATATAATAATTATAATGATCCTATGCTAATTATAAGCCATAATGTATAATAAAAGTTATGGTAATAGAAACAACATTATTATGGAAAGAGGAGTCATGTGCCCTCTGAGAGATTTTATTTTTTAATTAAAAATTTTAATTGATTTTTGTTTTATGCGTATGAATGTTTTGCCTGCATGCATGTCAATGTACCACGTGGTGCAATGCTCATGAAAGCCAGAAGAGGGCATCGAATCCCCTGGAACTGGAGTTACAGGCCCCTATATGGGTACTGGGAACCGAACGTGGGTCCTCTGACCTGAAACTAACCAACACTGAATCATGGATGGACTCACGCCCACATCTCAGCCAGGCAAGTAGCTGTTTACAAGGCTTCTTTACAGAGTATGGTCCAGGCCACTTGGGCCTTCACTGATGGTTAAACAGGGGGCGACCAGGGAAAGGTGGTCAGTTACCTGATGCAGTGGGCAGCTGTCACAACCCAGTTTTTGGCCACGAGGGAGCCTCCACAGATGTGGGACCATATTCCGAGGGACTTAGATTGCAAGGAGACCTGGGAGGAAGCAGAGACATGTCGGTGGAAGGAGCTCTTCAGTGGCCTGGGAGGTGAGCAAGGTCTTTGCCTCTGGTCCCATGTTTAGGGGATACCCAAACCTCAATCATCAAGATAAAAGTTTTGTGTTTTTTTTGAGACAAGGTCTCATGTAGCCTGGGCTAGCCTCAGTCTCACTATATAGCTAACGGTGACCTAGAAGTCCTAATCTTCCTGCCTTCACCTCTCAAGTGTTGGGATTATAGGTATGTGTCGCTATACTCAGAAAAGAAAAACATTTGAATGCTTTATAAAATGTATTTAAAAAAATCAAAATTATAGCTGGGCATGGTTGGTGCAGGCCTTTAATCCCAGCACTTGGGAGGCAGAGGCAGGCAGATCTCTGTGAGTTCAAGGCCAATCTGGTCTACATAATTCCAGGTCAGCTGGGGCAACAGAGACCCTGTCTCAAAAAAGACCAAAAAAAAAAAAAAAAAAAAAACGAAACCAAAAACACAAAAGCTAGGTATGATGCCAGTCCTTGGGAGGTAGAGACAGAAGATCAGAGACTCAAGGCTAGTCTTGGCTATATTGCAAATTCCAGGCTGGCGGTGGTTTACATGAGACCTTGTCCCAAAGCAACAACAAGAAATTAACAAAATTTATGATAAGCAAAACAGCACAAACTTCAACAGTCTGGGCATGTAATCCCAGCACTCATGAGGATATAGGAAGATGGGGAGTTCCAGGACAACCTGGGCTACACAGTGAGTTCAAGGCCAGCCTAAGATACAACAGACCCTGCCCCCACAGGTACTGAAAGGCGACTGTTCTCCGGATTGAACACCTGAGTGAGCAAACGAATCACCAGGGGAAGGGGCTGATCCCCCTGTAGATTTTGTCAGCCCTTCTAGGTTTTCCCTGAGGACTAAATCCATTCATAGGAGTACAGGATGATCAAGTGGGGGCTGGAGAGATGGCTCAGTGGTTCAGAGCACTCACTGGCTGCTCTTGCAGAGGACCTGGGTTCGGTTCCTAGCACCCACATGGTGGCTAACAACTGTCTGTAGCTCCAGTACTAGGGGATCCGACGCCCTCTTTTGACCTCCACAGGTGTTGCAGAACATGGGTGCACTTATACACATGCAGGCAAAACATTCATACACATAAAATAAAAATAAATTAAATAAATAAACCTAAAAACAGAATGATCAAGTAGCACATGATCCTCATGGCCCTCAACAAAGTCTTCTGTGTGTGTGTGTGTGTGTGTGTGTGTGTGTGTGTGTGATAAAAATTTTTTCTGTTTATGTGTGATAGCTTAGTAGGTATGGGCTGGAACCTTAGGGCCCAGCGACTGGCATCCCTTCAAGGGGTCCCACACTCTTCCCCTTCCTTTGTTTCTCCTCCTGTTTTTCAAGGCCCTCAATGGCAAGCAGAGATCAGGGAGGTAACAGTTCTGTGTGCACTCCTGTCCTGACTAACTGCCAGAGCGACTATCTCTGTGGGCAGTTGCCCACTTCTCTCTGAACATTATCGTTTCTAATTAGCAGCTAGAATTTCTCCTTTGCTTGGCATTAAAGGTCAGATGAATTGGCTTTTCACAATGTTTTAAATCAGCCAAGCATGGTGGTATATACCGTAATCCCAACCCTTGGGAAGCGGAAGTTGGGGGATCTTAAGTTAGAGGCCTACCTGGCAAGTTCCTGTCTCAAAAACAAACAAAAATGGGGTTGGAGAAATGGCTCAGCACTTATGAGCACTGGCTGCTCTTCCAGAGGACTGGGGTTGGGTTCCCAGCACCCACATGGTATCTAACAACCACCTGAAACAACAGTTCCAAGGGATCTGACACCCCCTTCTGGCCTCTGTGTGCACTGAACACAAGTGGTGCACTCACATACATGCAGGCACTCCTACACATAAAATAAAAATAAGTGAATTAAAACCACAACAAAAACACTGCCAAGCAGGATGGGGGTAGAGTTTAGTGGTAGAGGACTTGCTTAGTGTGGGCAAGGCTCGGGATTCAATCCTTAGTATTGAAAAAAAAATGGTTTAAAATAGACAAAATGAGGCCTGGCAAGGTAAGTCAGCAGGCAACAGCACCTGCTGCCGAGCCCGATGCCCTGAGTTCAGTCCCCAGGACCCACAGGTGGAAGGCGAGAACCAACTCCCTCAAGTTGTCCCCTGACCTCCACACACATGTTGTGTGTCTCCCTAAATAAGTCAGTGTTATAAAATAGACAAACTGAGGAAGAAAGATACCTGAACGAATCTAAAATAAAATGAGACCTCTTTATAGTGAGGAACTTTTTTCTATGTAATAGATGCTATCCATGGGCAGAAAGGTCAGGACTTGAACCAAATTCGATTTTTGTCTTTCCAAAGCATCCTGTAGGCCAGGTTGGCCTCAGATTCACTATATAGCCAAGGTCGATCTTGAACTCCTGATCTTCCTGCCTTCATGTCTCCAGTGCTGTACTACAGATATGCACCACCACGTCTGATTTTATACAGTGCTTTGGATCAAATCCATGGCTTCCCACATGCTAGGCAAGCACTCTACCAATTCAGCTATATACCCAACCCCTGAACCAAATTTGAATCTTTGCTTTTTCCCGGCTTAGCTGGGTGACTTTGGACTGATACATAATCACTCAGAGTTCCAGTTCCATTATCAAAACAAAGGGGAGGGCTCTCA
>NW_008358999.1:1228932-1238083 GCF_000622305.1 Nannospalax galili
CTGGTTCTAGTGTGACTATGAAAGAGATTAACTCAACTATTCTAGGCCATACAAATAATACTTGGTGGAAAAGAGGTCAGAGTCTCAGATGTCTGGGCTCTGAGCCTTGGCCCTGTTTAGAAAACTCTAAATTCAATTTTGATTCTGAAGTTCTAAGGCCCACCTTAGTTTTGAATGTGTATGGTGTTGTTTTAGTGGCATAGGCCTAGGGTCACAATCTTGGGATGGGTGTCTGGTAGAAGACTTCTCTCAGCAGTAAGGTGCTAAGTAACATTACTCTTGGCTCTATCTAACATTTAGACATATTCACCATGGATTTTGCTGTTGTTTTGTGACAAGGTTTCACTATGTTGCCCAGGCTGGCCTAGAACTTGGGATCCTCCTGCCTCAGCCTCCCTAATGTTGGAATTACAGGTGTGTGTCACCATGCCCAGTTTAGGAAAGTTATTTTAAAACATACATAAATACTTTCAACATTAAAAAAAATGGATATATAGAACTTGTTTGGCATTTGGTTTGTTTTTTTAAAGTGTTTTATTTTTATTTGTGTGTGTGTGTGTGTGTGTGTGTGTGTGCGTGTGTGCGCGCGCGCGCACGCTTGAGACAGCAGAAGAAATATAAGCTCCCTTGGAGCTGGAGTTACAGGCAGTTGTGAGCTGCCCAATGTGGATGCTGGGACCTGAACTTGGTTCCTCTGGAAGAGCAGTCAGGGTCTCCCTGTAGCCCCAGCTGGCCTTGATCTTACAGAGATCAACTAGCCTCTTCAACTTGGGTGCTATGATTAAAGGTGTGTGCTGCTGTGCCCAGCCTGGTTTGATTTTTTTGAGACAGGGTCTTACAGGTCTGCATAGAAGACTGTCTCAAAAAAACAAAACATAACAAAACAAATTAAAAAAAAACCCCAAAACAAACAAAAACCCAAAACCAGACAACAATAAAGCTTTTTTTTTCTATAGCTAGCTTTTAACTGCTAAGTACTAGCTATGCCAGGTAAAAGAGATTCTGTGTCAGTTGTAAACACACTTCCTCTGAAAGTTCTAGTAATTTGTACCTGTGTCCCAGCTAATATGTTAGCCTTGATATCATGATGATTATATCCAGGTAAAGAAATATTATCATTGATAATATTGATTTCCCTGTATTTAAGAATTGATTTGTGCTGGGCTTGGTGGTGCATGCCTTTAATCCCAGCACTCAGGAGGCAGAAGCAAGCAGATCTCTGTGAGTTCAAGGCCAGCCTGTTCTACATAGTGAGTTCCAGGCCAGCTGGGGCTACAGAGAGACCCTGTCTCAAAAAGACCAAAAAAAAAAAAAAAATTGATTTGTATGAGCTGCACTGATTCGTTCCTTAAAGCAAAGAATATTTGCTTAGGAGTGGTGAATGGCTCATAGGATAAACACATGTGTAAGCAAGCATCTGCTTGGTCAACATAGCTGTGAATTTTTGTGTCTGGGTGGTGGGCCTGGGCAAATTCTTAATGAAATCTCTCAAAGAAAATACCTTCCCTTGAGCCCCAAAGTCAGCCAATGCTGCAGAAATGTATTGGTGAGGTTATCTGTGCTTCCCTCCGACTTTCCACCTGTCCCCATCTCTGCGCAAATAACAGGCCCCACCAGTAGGTGACTTACCTGCCAGGGCCAGCTGTTGGGTGTGGCATTTTCACCTCCTACCACCCTGCTCGCATCAGGATCCAAAGCGGGGATCCCGCAGATGAGAGCTGGGAAAAGAGAGAAAAGTTATGTGTCGGAGACAGCGACCTATGTAAAGGCAAAACCCAAACCCAGATAGGAGGCCCTTGCTCTGGGAGAGACCCAAGGTCTTAGAGGCCTGCCCTTTGCTCCACTTGCTAGGCTGTCTTTAAACTTCCTAGGTAGCCCAGGCTGGGCTTGAATTTATGATCCTCCTGTCTCAGCCTCCTGAGGACTAGGATCACAGGAGTGTGCCACCAAACCCTGCACCGCTTCTTTGAAAGGCAATTCCTGCCTCCTTATAACTAAGCGACTGAATGCGATGGGAGAGGGGACGGCAGCGCCACATTTCCAGCCTCACCAGTGAATGGAAAAGTCCCGCCTCTGGGTGAGAGAGCTTACCTCCGGCCAACACAGACAGCAACAGAGTTCTGATCATGGTGTGTCCGTGGACAACTGTAGGTTGGGCTCTGGCTGAGCCCTAGTTTTATGAGTGGGGCTTATCGGCAGGGGAAGCAGAAGTGTGCAAGATGGAGATTTTCCCAAAGCCCAGTGGACTAAAGGGCTGGTGTCCAAATATTTTGTTTTCCATTTTCTCCCACGGGCCATATTGGAAATACATTGAGAAACGTGCCAAAGCCAGATACTGAAAAATGGATTCTGCTGGGTAGGGTGGCACACACTTGTGATTCTACTACTAGGGAGGTGGAGGCAGGGGGATCAGGAGTTCAAGATCATCCTTGACTACACAGAGTGTTTGAGGCCAGTCTGGGCTATGCAAGACCCTGTCTCACTCCCTGCTCTCCCCACAAAGAAAGAAATATAGATTCTATGTACTTTCAAATGATTATGCTGTATGTTAGGGGATGGAGAACAATATTGCTAGCTGGACCTTGGAGTTGTGTTTTCAGAAGAAAAGAGGAAGCCAGTTTGTTGTTGAGTGAACAGCATTTGAGGCCAGTGGCTCTCCATGGGGCCGACTAGGCTGCCAGGGAACATTTGACAGTGTCTGTTGTGGCTCGGGGTTGGGTGCTACTGGCATCTGGTAGAAGAGAGGCTGCCTTTAGGGCACAGGACATCAAAGGGATTCTGAACAAGCAAGGATGCTGGACTGAGAATTCTGCCACAGACCAGGTGGTGACTGGCTATGTGACCTTGGGTGTGCCCTGTGGGTCTCCAGGCCTAGAGCTGCCTCTTGGTGGGACAAGAAGAGCAAACCTTTGCTATCAGTGTTCTGGGAAGGTTTTCAAAGCATAAAGAACATGCTTTCTTAGAAGAGGGCCAGGGGGCTGGACAGTTGGCTCAGCGGTTAAGAGCACTGACTGCTCTTGTAGAGGACCTGGGTTCGATTCCCAGCACCCACATGGTGCTTACGAACCGTCGTTAACTCCAGTTCCAGGGGAATCTGAAACCCTCTTCTGACCTCTGAGGCATTGCACGACACGGGTGCACTCACTTACATGCAGGCAATACACTCATACACATAAAATAAAAATAATAAATAACATAGTTTTAAAAAATTAAAAAAAAAAAGGGCCAGATGGATCTACCCAAGAGGACCCAGTGCTGAGTAAAGGAGAATGGGTCAGAGGAGGGCTTTATGGGGATGGATCGGATGATTTCGCTGAATAATTAATTAGCTAGTTAATTAGGTAATTGTGTTGTGTATGTGCGTGTGTGTGTGTGTGTGTGTGTGTGTGTGTGTGTGTGTGGGTCTCAGGACAACCTGACATGTGCGTCCACACCTGAAAAGGCCAAAGAGGAACATCAGGTGTTTTCCTCTATTGTTCTCAGCCTTATTTTTTGAGACACGGTCTCTCACTGAACCTGAAGCTTGAAGGTTAGGCTAGGCTGGCTGGCCAGCAAGCTCCCAGCACCTGCCTCTCTCCGAACCTTCCAGTATTGGGGTTTCAGGCATGCCTGGCTGTGCCTGGCTTTTACGTGAGTGTTAGGGATTTGAGCACAACACGTGCTCTTACCACTGAGCCATCTCCCCACCTCCTACTTTACTTATGATTTTATTGGGGTAGAGGTTTTAGACAAGATTTCACTCCTTCGTCCACACTGTCCTAGAATTCACTATGTAGCCCAGGCTGCTTCTAACTCAAAGAAGTCCTCCTGCCTCAGTCTCCCATGTGCTGGGAACACAGACGTGTGCCACCCCACACAATAATCAGATGTATTTTATTGTCTGCTTTCAAGACAATAGCAGTTTGGATTTTCTCCGTCTTCCAAGGGGGGCTAAAGGAAGACCGTATTAGGAAGGGCTCAAAGAGGCAGGAAGTGGCCCTCAAATGCCTTTACATTTCTTATGTAATTTAAGCCTTAGGCAACCTGCAAGTAAGTTCATTATTTCAGACAAGAAGCTGAAGTTTAGAGAGGTAAAGTGAGTTGCCCAGGATCATACAGCTTCTGAGTGACAGAATGAAGATCCTATCCTCTGATGGTCTGATTCCAAAGCCAGTCCCTAGCACTTCACAACCCCCTCTGCTGGTGGGGGTGGGTACATGATAGCCTTTCTCCCTCTCCTCAGGCCATCACTTTCCCTGTTGTCTGTAGAGCAGAGCCAGGCAGGCCAGGAGCAGTGGAACAGTCCTGCTCTGGGTCACAGACTCTCACAGACTCGACTTTTTCCCCAGCCTGAAAAGCAGAAGGGAAAGTGGATTTTAATTATTTTATTTTATTTATTTTATTTTTTATTTTTACTTTATGTGTATGCGTGTATTTCCTGAACGTAGGTAAGTGCACCCATGTCGTGCAATGCCCGTGGAGGTCAGAAGAGGCTGTTGGATCCCCTTTGCCCCTTTGACTGGAGTTACAGACAGTTGTTAGCTGCCATGTGGGTGCTGGGAATTGAACCTGGGTCCTCTTTAAGAGCAGCCAGTGCTCTGAACTACTGAGCCATCTCTCTAGCCCTTATTATTATTATTATTTTTTTAAAGAGATTTACTTTCATTTAAGAATTGTGTATACGTATCTAGGTGTCTGTGTGGGGGTATGTGCATGAAGTCAGGAGGAGATGGATCCCCTGGAGCTAGAGTTACAGATGGTTGTGAGCCAACTGACGTGGGTGCTGAGAACCAAACTTGAGTCCTTTGCAAGAGCAGCAAACACTCTTAACCTCTGAGCCATCTCTCCAGACTCTGGACTTCAATGCTTAAGACATGAACTCAAGTCCTTGCAAGTGAGTTCTGACACTGGTTTAGACAAGTTACCAGTCTTTTGGGCCTTAGTTTCCTAGATAAGAGTTCAGACCCACACCAGACATGATGGTTCCTGCCGCTAATCCCAGCATTTGGGAAGTAGAAGCAGAAGGATCAGGAATTCAACACCAGCCTGAGCTGCATGAGACCCTGTTTCAAACAAACAAACAAACAAACAAACAAACAAACAAGATAAGAATAAAAATAAAAGGGCTGGAGATGTAGCTTAGTTGTAAAGTGCTTGCTTGGCATGTAGCTCTGGGTTGGATCCCCAGCATTGCATAAAATTGGGTGTGGTAGGACAGGCCTGTAATCCTAGTACTTGGGAGGTAGAGGCAGGCTAATCAGATGTTTAAGATCATCTTCAGCTATGTAGCAAGTTCAAGGCCAGGCTGGGCTATGTGAAACCCTGTCTTAAAATAACGGAGGAGGAGGGGAAGCATCATCATTATCATCAAGGCCCAGTTGCAGGGCTACTGTATCCATACGAAACTGAGGGTGAATGAACCTTGGGGTACCCCAAGAGTCCTGCAAAGTTAAAGGTGCCAGGGTGCATAAGCCTATTGGATTGGAAGTCATGGGACCCAAGCTCCATTCCAGCTCTACTCTTAGTGCCCTGTCACATGTTGAACTATTGTTTATAACCACAGAGGTCAGGAAAGCGGCCATTTCGGAAGTATCAACTTTTTCTTAAAGGTCAAGGTGAGTTTGATATTATTCTCCAGGTGTTTGCTTTAATATCAAAATAGTTTTCCTGAGATGGGGCCACTGAACAAACAGCAGTTTGGCACATGTGTGAGCATGCTGTGTGACCTTGGGCAAACCAGGCAGACTCTCTGGGTGAGGACTTCCCAGCTACAAAATGGAAAGAAACATACACGCAGTTCCCTAGCCCCTGGGATTAAATCTAGGGCTCTGAGCACTCAAGGCAGGAACCCTAGCTCTGGGCTCTATCTCCAGCCCCCTATCCAGTATACTTTACCATCTTTGCTACAGAGCCTAGAAAGGGACACAAAACTTCACCCAAAGAAACTTAAGTAAAAAAGATTCACTGAGTCACAAAATGAAAAAGTCTTGAAGCAGAGCTGGCTTTAGGGGTGGCTGGATTTAGTGTTCTGAAGCCCAGGACTCAACTTCTCTGTCTTTTGGTTCTGCCTTCCATAGTCAGTTTCACTCTTATAGTCCATGGAGAATTCTGGGGCAGCTCCTGGTTCTGTCTTTTTGGGGGTCAAGACCACTGCAGGAATCTCTGGCTCAGGGTTTCTCTATTGTGGCAATATTGGTATCGTAGGCTGGGTGGCTCCCCACCCTCCTCTACTGGAGATTGAAGCCAGGGCCTTCCAGACCCTTCAAGACATGCTGCAAGGTCTCTACCACTGAGCCAGATTCCCAGCCATCTTTTTACTTTATATTTTGAAACAGAGTCTTGCTAAGTTGCCCAGGCTGGGCTTGAATGTTGAAGCCTGGACAGGTCTTCACCTTGCAGTCCTCTAGCCTTGGCCTCCCAGTAGTTGGGATTTCAGACCAGTACCACCAAAATTACATGGCTGATTCCCTTCCTTCCTTCCTTCCTTCCTTCCTTCCTTCCTTCCTTCCTTCCTTCCTTCCTTCCTTCCTTCCTTCCTTCCTTCCTTCCTTCCTCCCTCCCTCCCTCCCTTCCTTCCCCTCTTTTTTAAAAATTAAATTTAATGTTATTTATTATTTTTATTTTCTGTGTATGAGTGTATTGCCCGTATGTATGCATGTGCACCCCAAGTCCTGCAATGCCCATGGAGGCCAGAAGAGGGTATCAGATTCTCCTAGAACTGGAGTTACTGACAGTTGTTGGTCGCCATGTGGGTTTTGGGAAACAAACCCAGGTCCTTGGCAGGAGCAGCCAGTGCTCTTAACTGCTGAGCCATCTCTCTAGCCCCCCTCCTTTCTTTTTTTTGAGGCTGGATCTCATGTACTCAGGCTAACTCAATGTAGCCAAGGATGGTCTTGAACTTCTGAGCTGCTTACCTCCAGAGGGCTGGAATTATACATGTGAGCCTCCCACAACTGGTTTATTCAGTAGTGGGGATCAAAACCAGGATTTCCATGCATGCAGGAAAGCATTAGACAAACTGAGCTATATGCCCTCCCCACCACCTGTGTTTTTAGAAAAAAATTATTATTTTTATTTTATGTGTATGCATGTATTGCCTGCATGTAGATAAGTGCACCCGTGTTGTGCAATGCCCGAGGAGGACAGAAGAGGCTGTTGGATCCCCTGGGACTGGAGTTAGAGACAGTTGCTAGCTGCCATGTGGGTGCTGGGATTCGAACCCCGGTCTTCTGCAAGAACAGTCAGTGTCTTACCTGCTGAGCCATCTCTCCAGCCCCATCCAGCTGCGTTTTGTGCTGGGGGTGCTTGGTGTGTTAGTGCAGGAGTCTAGAAAACATCCTTGGTCTCACCCATTAGACACCATCCCCAGTTTGACAACCAAAAATGTCTCTACCCACTGCCATATGCATCCTGGGAATGCCACCCCTTTCCCCTCCCGTTTGTTGCTGTCATTTTATGTGAGCACACACGGGAATTTTTCCCACACGAGTTGATTGGGCCTGCTTGTGGCCAACATGACCACCCCAGAATCACTTGCTATGGCAGGGAAGGGATGCTGTGCAGGGATGGGTCAGGCCTGGAGCATGCTCCATCTTTGGTCTTGGTAGGGAGGTATCCTGGCCAGATTTAGTGTCAACTTGACACACCTGGGTTGAGGCCTCAGTTGGGGAATTGCCTCCATTGGACATGTGGCCATGTCTGTGGGGCATCTTCTTGATTATTGAGTGATGTGGGAGGGCCCAGCCCACTGTGGGTGGTGCCACCCCTGGGCAGGTGGGCCTATGCTGTATAAGAAAGCAGACTGAGCATGGGTCAGGGGAGCAAGCCAGTAAGCAGCGTTCCTCCATGGCCTGTGCTCCAGCTCCTGCCTCCAGGTTCCTGCCTGAGTTCTTACCTTGATGAACTGTGACCCAGGAGGTGTAAGCCAAATAAACCCTTCCCTCCCCAAGTTGGTATTGGTCAAAGTGTTTTGTCACAGCAATGCAGAAACAAAGTAGAACAGTGCTCTCATAAAAGAGGCCTAGCCAGATGCAGTGGCACATACCTTTAATCCCAATTTTTGGAAGGACTGTGGAAGCGTTTGGGACTTTGGGCTGGAAAAGCCATTGAGTGCTCAGAGTTTGTTGCTGTGGAGCTTGGAACAGTTATGCTGAAAGACAATGGAGGCCTAGCTTGTGAAGCTTCAAAGGGAAGCGGAGACCATCAGGGCTGTTCTTGTGATGTTTTGAATTGAGAATCTGTGGGTTCTGGTCAGCTGGGGCTGAAGAATCAGCTGTGATTAAGAAGAGACCAGAACCTGAAGTAAAAGCTTTGCTTTACTGGGACAATTGATGCTGGTTTGCTGGGGCTGAAAAATCAGCTGTAAGTAACAAGAGACCAGCATCGCTGTGGTGAAATCTTCTGGGAAGTATTTCCTCAGGGTCAGCATACAGAAGCTCTGGTCTAGAGGGAGCCAGAGGCTTCATCTCAAGCTGGAAGCAGGACTTGGTAATGTGTAAAGAGTTTCCTGCATGGTTCTGGTGTTGAAAGTGTGAAGGGGTCACAGGATTGAAGGGACCCCTTCAATCCTGGGTCTTCACTGCAACTGAGGCTGCATTTTATGGAGAGAATCTGAGGCGTTGCACCCCAAGAAGCCAGAAGAGGCCATTGGTGAGGGTGCAGTCTCAGTTTCAGTGGGGACCTCAGCTTCTTGGAGATGGCAGGACCATGGGGTGACCACCAAGGGTATCAGCAGGTATGGAATGGAGCCGGCCTGGGTCTGCGAGATGAGTTGTGTGTGCTGTGGACAGTGAGTCAGAGCAGTGGAGCTGCCAGAACCCTTTGGAGGCCAGAAGATTGTGAATGAATCCCAGATGTCCAGCCATGAGCTACTTTGCTGGACTTTGGTTTTGCTTAGGTGTGCCTGATTCTTCCCTTTGAAATAAGACAGTACTTGTTTTAGATTTTACAGAAGCCCACAGTTAAGAGACTTTTTAAAAAGACTGAACTTTTAAGTGGATTTTTCTTTTTTAGGACTGAGAGGCTTTTAAGGTTGTACTGTAATGTTGCGATTTTTTTTTTTTGGGTCTTTTTGAGACAGGGTCACCCTGTAGCCCCAGATGTCCTGGAACTCACTCTGTAGACCAGGCTGGCCTTGAACTCACAGAGATCTGCCTACCTCTGCCTCCCGAGT
>NW_008358999.1:1238257-1241521 GCF_000622305.1 Nannospalax galili
TGAGTGATGTGGGAGGGCCCAGCCCACTGTGGATGATGCCACCCTTGGGCAGGTGGGCCTGTGTTGTAGAAGAAAGCAGGTTGATCAGGGGCCGGGGGGCAAGCCAGTGAGCAGTGTTCCTCCATGGCCTGTGCTTCAGCTCCTGCCTCTAGGTTTCCCACCCTGAGTTCCTACCTTGGGCTCCCTGATGAACTGTGACCCGGGAGAGGTAAGATGAATAAACCCTTTCCTCCTCAAGTTGGTATTGGTCAGAGTGTTTTATCACAGCAATGGAGGAACAAACTCGAACAGGAGGTTTCATCCAGACTGTCTTCCAGGGGGAATAAGGCTCAGCTTCACCTGAATCAAGCCCCGGCGGCAGCAAGTGGAAAGCCCGGGAGCTGGCAGACAGCATGTGGTCCCTGTGGCCTGCTGCCCCCTGCAGCCCACAGCCTCACTGCTGCAGTGTTTGACATGGCTGTCCTACAAGTTCTAGACTGTGACCTTGAGCTCTTGTTGGGGCAGGAATGCAGATGTGACCTTCTCACTGGCTCATGACTCAGAGTGACTCCTCTGAGAAGCAGGTGGCTCCCTGGCTCAGGGCCTGGGCTCAGCCCAGGTTCTTCTGCATGGGCGCACTGGTTGGGATCCAGGCATTGAGTCTGGTTGTGTGGTCAAGACCAGCTATCTGGAAATGCAGAACTCCCCACTCTCTGGCCTCGGGGTTCAGTTTGCAGTCCAGCATCATCTGGGGTAGGAAGTTGGGTCAGCCTTAGGGCACATAGCATCTCGCTGTCTGTTATTAAACAGTCCCAAAGCCAGTACCATTGATCCCTGATCTTACTCTGAGTCTCAGGTTTTTATCCTGAAGGGATGGTGGCCAGGGTTCTCCATGGCTGAAATAAATGAGTCGG
Source organism: Nannospalax galili (assembly GCF_000622305.1). Lineage (NCBI taxonomy): Eukaryota > Metazoa > Chordata > Mammalia > Rodentia > Spalacidae > Nannospalax > Nannospalax galili. Next base: position 1,239,151 of record NW_008358999.1, read on the forward strand.
CGTAGGTAAAGTCAGCACACAGATTCCCCAGTGCTCAGTACATGTGAGTCACAGTAACTGCAACTGGACACCCAATGACAGTGATGAGTCATTGGCCCAGAACTCTCCATAGCCCCGGCCACCACCACCGCCCCCCAGTCTAGGAAGAAGGAAGAGGTGGCATGGTTAAGAGCCTGAATTTTTTTTAAAAACTTTCATTTTTTATTTTTATTTTATGTGTATGAGTGTATTGCCTCCATGTATGTGTCGTGCAATGCCTCAGAGGTCAGAAGAAAGTTTTGGATTCCCCTGGAACTCGAGTTAAGGATGGTTCGTAGCCACCATGTGGGTGCTGGGAATTGAACCCAGGTCCTCTGCAAGAGCAGTCAGTGCTCTTTTTTTAAAAAATACTTTATTTATTATTTTTATTCTATGTGTATGCGTGTATTGCCTGTGTGTAGTTAAGTGTACCCGTGTCCTGCAATGCCCGAGGAGAACAGAAGAGACTGTCAGATCCCCTGGAACTGGAGTTACAGACAGTTGTTAGCTGCCATGTGGGTGCTGGGATTCGAACCTGGGTCTTCTGCAAGAACAACCAGTGTTCTCAACCAGTGAGCCATCTCTCCAGCCCAGCAGTCAGTGCTCTTAACTGCTGAGCCATCTCTCCAGCCCCTAGAGCCTGAGTTTTATATTCCCCTCACTTCCAATCACCAGTTTGTGACATCTTGGACAAAGCCCTCCAATCCTGCTGTCACCCAAGGAGTCCCAGAGAGTCCTCATTACTTCCTTGGCCCTGGTCCCTACAGCCCCCACTGGGTGCTGGAATGCTGCCTTCCAACATGGAAGGAGCAGTGGTACCTTGGGTTGCTTTGGCTGTGGTATGAAGCTGCTGCAAACCACGTCAGTTTCCTGTCTTAAAGCTCAGAGATGAGGAGTCCACAGTTATCTCAAGGGCTGTGTCTCTTGTCAGCAGGGTTGAGTCTCTAGCTTTTCAGGGATGGTCCATCCAGTCACTATCGAGTTCCTGGTAATTGCCTGCATCTTGAGCTTTGCGTCCTCTCCTCCATGTTCACATCTCTCTTACCCTGACCCCTGCTTTCGTTCTCATGTCTCCTCTGACGTGACCTTCCTGTCTCCTTCTTGTGAGGACCCCAGTGATTACACTGAGCCCAGCCCAATAACTCAGGCTGTTGTGCACTCGTGACTTGACGAGATTGAGAATCAACTAGGCGATTAATGGAGCCCATCTTAGGTGTGTCTATGATATTTCCAGAACCGGTTCAGTGAGGAGGGCTCTGGCCTCCTTCCTTCATGGATGGATTCAAATTTTAAACAAAGGATGAAGAAGAGGTGGGGCCTGGCTGGAGGAAGTAGGTCACTGGGGGTGTGTCCTTGGGGTTGAAGCTTTCCACACCCCATTTCTGTTACTGCTCCTCTCTGTTTCCTGTTCACCATGATGTCAGCTGCCCAGCCATGCCCTCTTGCCACGATGGAATGAAATGAGCAAAACAAATTTTTCCTCCCTTAAGCTGTTTCTGCTGGGTCACAGTGATGATAAACTAATACATAGGTTCTTAACCCATCTCAAGATCTTCAGACAAATCTGAAAAATCCCTCTTGCCATGGGTGGTTCATCCACAGGTTTTGGGCATTCTGATGTGGACTTGGTGGGGAGTATTTTTCTGTTTAACCTAGGCCCCAATTCTTGGGTATCATAGCGGATCTTGTTCCCAAACCTTGTTACCATCTAGGAGTATTGATCTGGTTCATTTTTTTTGCCAATTAAAGGATTAAATGGTAGGAAGAATCTCATGCACAGCAGCAGCAATAGGCAACAACTTTATTAAAAATAGAGAGGAGCAGACTGCCAGAGAGTGCCTAGTTCTGACCTCCATCTAGCAGAGAACCTGAGAACCCGGAGGACTGCCTGAGAGTCCCCAATCCTGCCTCCACGTGGTGGTCCTTTTAATAAGATGATGCTATACGACAGTCCCTTCTGCATGAAATAACTACCATCATTACGACTTTAGCTGAGCCTGATTGCTAAACATCGTCACAATTGGGCTTGCTGACAGTTGTGCTCATTCATTAAAGCAGGGCCAAGCAGGGGCACTGGACCCTTACTGGGTTATCCAGTCACTTTTCCCAGCCAACTGTATGTAATTTGACCCTAATCACAAATGGCCTCCTGGATTTGGGGAGGGCTAAAGTATATAATTTGTGGAAGGCTAGGAAGAGAAGGCATGACCCATGCTGGGTAAAGGCTATCCAATGTGCATACCCTTAGGTCATACATACACCTCAGCAACCCCTCAGTTACCTCAGTAAGTAAGCTCAATAAATTCATTGGTTCCCCAGTAAAACTTTAATGAAACATTGGGTCGACACTAGA
>NW_008358999.1:1241569-1242595 GCF_000622305.1 Nannospalax galili
ACAGATGGAAAATTTATTTGTTAATGTTTATGTCTCAACATTATTTGAAAAAAAAAAAGAAAATGAGAATGTAAAAGATGTTAAAAGGATATGGAAATGGAGATATTTTCCAAAATAGAAAAAATGAGAAAGCCTAAGCAAGTGATGAAGGTCTGTTTAGGTTTGTTATGATATATAAAGGATGAGACAAAAATAATATACACATAATCTTAAAATTTCTATGGTCATAGTTTAGTCAACTAGTTTAAGGAACAAAATATAAATCTAGTCAATGTTTATTTGAGAATATTTGGTTCTTTAAGCTTTATCTACATAGCACATGATAATTAAAAGTATCAGACTGGTGGAACTAACCTTATTGGATATTTAACAGCCATACTTTTGGGCCTACACTAATGTGGTCAGAGGGACTTAAAGGACAGCTTTTGCCCCTTGCCTTCCAAGGTCAACCAAGTTCCAGGGGACTATGCAATATCTCTCAAAATGTCCTATAAATGTGATGAGTCACCTGTCCTCTTGTTCATGGAGGACATGGAGACCCCACGAGATGGACTTGAATCAGTGTCCAGTCTACAAAGAGGAGGGTCAACTCAGACAAAACATCTCATTCATGCTTCCAAGTGAAGCCAGACATGGTTGAACAGGACCTTTGACTTATCTTCACATAGATGGACCTGGTAAAAGAAAGGAGCCAGGAACTCCTCCCAAGCTCATGTGACCCCTGAGGAGCAGATCCGCAAATGACCTTAAGTTTAAACATAAATTGATTTATTTGGGCCAACTGTATGGTCTTAAACACCCAAAAGGAAAAATCATCAGTATACTTCTTTTTTTTTTCTTTTTTCTTTTTTTTTTTGGTCTTTTTGAGACAGGGTCTCTCTGTAGTCCCAGTTGGTCTAGAACTCAAGAGGTCAAGGGATTACACTTCCTAGACATTAGGTTTAAGTCTATATAAAAAGTTATTTAGACAATTATTTCTCATTGATGATTTTGTTCTTAACCAGAAAGTGCTACTCAGATATAAGC